>NW_012114888.1:2540379-2582946 GCF_000951035.1 Colobus angolensis palliatus | reverse complement strand
TTCAATTCCTGGATATCCTTGTTAACTTTCTGTCTCGTTGATCTGTCTAATATTGACAGTGGGGTGTTAAAGTCTCCCATTATTATTGTATGGGAATCTAAGTCTCTTTGTAAGTCTCTAAGGACTTGCTTTATGAATCTGGGTGCTTCTGTATTGGGTGCATATATATTTAGGATAGTTAGCATTTCCTGATTAATTGATCCCTTTACCATTATGTAATGGCCTTCTTTGTCTCTTTTGATCTTTGATGGTTTAAAGTCTGTTTTATCAGAGACTAGGATTGTAGCTCCTGCTTTTTTTGTTTTCCATTTGCTTGGTAGATCTTCCTCCATCCCTTTATTCTGAGCCTATGTGTGTCTCTGCATGTGAGATGGGTCTCCTGAATACAGCAAATTGATAGGTCTTGACACTTCATCCAATTTGCCAGTCTGGGTCTTTTAATTGGACCATTTAGTCCATTTACATTTAAGGTTAATATTGTTATGTGTGAACTTGATCCTGTCATGATATTAGCTAGTTATTTTGCTTGCTATTTGACGCAGTTTCTTCCTAGTATCAATGGACTTTACATTTTGGCATGTTTTTGCGGTGGCTGGTACCGGTTGTTCCTTTCCATGTTTAGTGCTTCCTTCAGGATCTCTTGTAGGGCAGGCCTGGTGGTGACAAAATCTCTAAGCATTTTCTTGTCTGTAAAGGATTTTATTTCTCCTTCGCTTATGAAACTTACTTTGGCTGGATATGAAATTCTGGGTTGAAAATTCTTTTCTTCAAGAATGTTGAATATTGGCCCCCACTCTCTTCTGACTTGTAGAGTTTCCACCAAGAAATCTGCTGTTAGTCTGATGGGCTTCCCTTTGTGTGTAACCCAACCTTTTTCTCTGGCTGCCCTTAACATTTTTTCCTTCATTTCAACTTTGGTGAATCTGACAATTATACGTCTTGGAGTTGCTCTTCTCGAGGAGTATCTTTGTGGCATTCTCTGTATTTCCTGAATTTGAATGTTGGCCTGCCTTACTAGGCTGGGGAAGTTCTCCTGAATGATATCCTGCAGAGTGTTTTCCAACTTGGTTCCATTTTCCCCGTCACTTTCAGGCACATCAATCAGATGTAGATTTGATCTTTTCACATAATCCCATATGTCTTGGAGGCGTTGTTCATTTCTTTTTACTCTTTTTTCTCTACATTTCTCTTCTTGCTTCATTTCATTCATTTGATCTTCAATCACTGATAATCTTTCTTCCAGTTGATCAAGTCAGTTTCTGAAGCTTGTGCATTTGTCACGTATTTCTCGTGTCATGGTTTTCATCTCTATCAGTTCTTTTAAGATCTTCTCTGCATTGATTATTCTAGTTATCCATTCATCCATTCTTTTTTCAAGGTTTTTAGTTTCTTTGCACTGGTTACGTAGTTCCTTCTTTAGCTCTGAGAAGTTTGATCAACTGAAGTCTCCTCTCAACTCGTCAAAGTCATTCTCCGTCCAGCTTTGTTCTGTTGGTGGCGATGAACTGTGTTCCTTTGGAGGGGGAGATGTGCTCTGATTTTTTGACTTTCCAGCTTTTCTGCATTCCTTTTTCCCCATCTTTGTGGTTTTATCTGCCTTTGGTCTTTGATGATGGTGACGTACTGATGGGGTTTTGGTGTGGGTGTCCTTCCTGTTTGTTAGTTTTCCTTCTAACAGTCAGGACCCTCAGCTACAGGTCTGTTGGAATTTGCTTGAGGTCCCCTCCAGACCCTGTTTGCCTGGGTATCAGCAGCAGAGGCTGCAGAAGATAGAATATTGCTGAACAGCGAGTGAGTGTTGCCATCTGATTCTTCCTCTGGAAGCTTCATCTCAGGGTGTACTCAGCCGTGTGAGGTGTGATGTGTTGGTCTGCACCTAATAGGGGATGTCTCCCAGTTAGGCTACTCAGGGGTCAGGGACCCACTTGAGCAGGCAGTCTGTCTGTTCTCAGATCTCAACCTCCATGCTGGAAGAACCACTGCTCTCTTCAAAGCTGTCAGACAGGGACTTTTACATCTGCAGAGGTTTCTGCTGCTTTTTGTTTATCTATGCCCTGTCCCCAGAGGTGGAGTCTACAGAGGCAGGCAGGCCTCCTTGAGCTGTGGTGGGCTCCACCCAATTCGAGCTTCCTGGCAGCTTTGTTTATCTACTTAAGCCTCAGCAATGGTGGGCGCCCCTCCTCCAGCCTCACTGCCGCCTTGCAGTTAGATCTCAGACTGCTGTGCTAGCAATGAGGGAGGCTCTGTGGGTGTGGGACCCTCTGGGCCAGGTATGGGATATAATCTCCTGGTCTGCCATTTGCTAAGACCCTTGATAAAGCACAGTATTAAGGTAGGAGTTGCCTGATTTTCCAGGTGTTGTGTGTCTCAATTTCCCTTGGCTAGGAAAAGGAATACCCTTCCCCCTTGCACTTCCCAGGTGAGGTGATGCCTTGCCTTGCTTCAGCTCTCACTGGTCGAGCTGCACCCACAGACCAGCATCAACTGTCTGACATGCCCCAGTGAGATAAACCTGGTACCTCAGGTGAAAATGCAGAAATCACCCGTCTTCTGTGTCACTCATGCTGGCAGCTGGAGGTTGGAGCTGTTCCTATTTGGCCATCTTGGGTGCCACCCAGGTAGTGAATTTTTACAAATTCAAGGTTTGTGGCAACCCTACATCAAGCAAGTTGATTGGTGCTATTTTCCCAAAAGCATATGCTCACTTCATGTCTCCTTATGTCATTACACTTTGGTAATCCTTGCAATATTTTAAATGTTATTATTATTATTATATCTGTTATGGTGATCTGTGGTCAGTGACTTTTAATGTTACTCTTATGATTGTGTTGGGGTGCCACAAACAAAGCCCAAAGAAGATGGAGAACTTAATAAATGTTGTCTGTATTCTGACTGCTCCACTCATCAGCCATTGCCTGGTTTCTCTCCCTCTTTTCAGGCCTTCCTCTTCCCTGAGACATGACAATTTTGAAATTAGGGCAATTAATAACCGTACAATGGCCTCTAAGTGTTAAAGTGAAAGAGAGTCATGTGTCTCACTTTATATCAAAAGCTAAAAATGATTAAGCTTCGTAAGAAAGGCATGTCAAAAGTCAAGATAGTCTGAAAACTAGACCTCTTGCATCAAACAACCAAGTTGTGAATGCAAAGGAAAGTTCTTGAAAATTAAAAGTGCTACCCCAGTGAACACACAAATGATAAGAAAGTAAAACAGCCTTATTGGTAGTATGGAGAAAGTTTGAGTTGTCTGGGTGGAAGTTCAAACCAGCCACAACATTTCCTTAAGCCAAAGTTTAATCCAGAGCAAGACCCTAACTCTTTTTGATTCTATGAAGGCTGAGAGAGTTGAGGCAGCTGCAGAATAAAAGTTTGAAGCTAGCAAAGGTTAATTCATTAGGTTTAAGGAAAGAAGCCATCTCATAACATAAAAGTGAAAGGTAAAGAAGCAAGTGCTGATGGAGAAGCTGCAGCAAGCTATCCAGATTTAGCTAAGATCATTGATAAATGTGACTACCCTAAACAACATATTTTCTTTTTTTAATTGTGTATGTTTTCTTTTCTTTTCTTTTTTATTTTCTTATTATACTTTAAGTTCCAGGGTACATGTGCACAACGTGCAGGTTGCATATGTATACATGTGCCATGTTGGTGTGCTGCATGCATTAACTCATCATTTACATTGGGTATATCTCCTAATGCTATCCCTCCACACTCCCCCCAACTCCACAACAGGCCCCAGTGTGTGATGATCCCCACCCTGTGTCCAAGTGTTCTCATTGATCAATTCCCACCTATGAGTGAGAACATGTGGTGTTTGGTTTTCTATCCTTGTGATAGTTTGCTGAGAATGATGGTTTCCAGCTGCATCCATGCTACCACAAAGTACATGAACTCATCCTTTTTTATAGCTGCATAGTATTCCATGGTGTATATGTGCCACAGTTTCTTAATCTAGTCTATCATTGATGGGCATTTGGATTGGTTCCAAGTCTTTGCTATTGTGAATAGTGCCGCAATAAACATATGTGTGCATGTGTCTTTATAGCAGCATGATTTATAATCCTTTGGGTATATATTCAGTAATGAGATGGCTGGATCAAATGGTATTTCTAGTTTTAGATCTTTGAGGAATTGCCACATTGTCTTCCACAATGATTGAACTAGTTTACACTCCCAAGAACAGCGTACATCCTCTCCAGCACCTGTTGTTTCCTGACTTTTTAATGATTGCTATTCTAACTGGTATGAGATGGTATCTTGTTGTGGTTTTGATTTGTATTTCTCTGATGGCCAGTGATGATGAGCATTTTTTCATGTGTTTGTTGGCTGTATGAATGTCTTCTTTTGAGAAGTGTCTGTTCATATCCTTTGCCCACTTTTTGATGGAGTTGTTTGATTTTTTCTTGTAAATTTGTTTTTCTTTGTAGGTTTTGGATATTAGCCCTTTGTCAGATGGGTAGATTGTAAAAATTTTCTCTCATTCTGCAGGTTGCCTGTTCACTCTGATGGTAGTTTCTTTTGCTGTGCAGAAGCTCTTTAGTTTAATTAAATCCCATTTGTCAATTTTGGCTTTTGTTTCCATTGCTTTTGATGTTTTAGTTATGAAGTCCTTGCCCATGCCTGTGGTCTGAATGGTATTGCCTAGGTTTTCTTCTAGGGTTTTTATGGTTTTTGGTCTAACATTCAAGTCTTTAATCCATCTTGAGTTAATTTTTGTATAAGGTGTAAGGAAGGGATCCAGTTTCAGCTTTCTACATATGACTAGCCAGTTTTCCCAGCACCATTTATTCAATAAGGAATCCTTTCCTCATTTCTTGTTTTTGTCAGGTTTGCCAAAGATCAGATGGTTGTAGATATGTGGTATTATTTCTGAGGGCTCTGTTTTGTTCCATTGGTCTATATCTCTGTTTTGGTACCAGTACTTTGCTGTTTTGGTTACTGTAGCCTTGAAGTATAGTTTGAAGTCAGGTAGCATGATGCCTCCAGCTTTGTTCTTTTGGTTTAGGATTGTCTTGGCAATGCGGGCTCTTTTTTGCTTCCATATGAACTTTAAAGTAGTTTTTTCCAGTTCCGTGAAGAAAGTCATTGGTAGCTCGATGGGAATGGCATTGAATCTACAAATTACCTCGGGCAGTATGGCCATTTCCTCAATATTGATTCTTCCTATCCATGAACATGGAATGTTCTTCCATTTGTTTGTGTCCTCTTTTATGTCATTGAGCAGTGGTTTGTAGTTCTCCTTGAAGAGGTCCTTCACATCCCTTGTAAGTTGGATTCCTAGGTATTTTATTCTCTTTGAAGCAATTGTGAATGGGAGTTCACTCATGATTTGGCTCTCTGTTTGTCTGTTATTTGTGTATAGGAATGCTTGTGATTTTGCACATTGATTTTGTATCCTGAGACTTTGCTGAAGTTGCTTATCAGCTTAAGGAGATTTTGGGCTGAGATGATGGGGTTTTCTAAATATACAATCATGTCATCTGCAAACAGAGACAGTTTGACTTCCACTTTTCCTAATTGAATACTCTTTATTGTTTTCTCCTGCCTGATTGCCCTGGTCAGAACTTCCAACACTGTGTTTAATAGGAGTGGAGAGAGAGGGCATCCCTGTCTTGTGCCAGTTTTCAAAGGGAATATTTCCAGTTTTTGCCCATTCAGCATGATATTGTCTGTGGGTTTGTCATAAATAGCTCTTATTATTTTGAGATATGTCCCATCAATACCTAGTTTTTTGAGAGTTTTTAGCATGAAGAGCTGTTGAATTTTGTCAAAGGCCTTTCCTGCATCTATTGAGATAATCATGCAGTTTTTGTCTTTGGTTCTGTTTATATGATGGATTACATTTATTGATTTGCATGTGTTGAACCCGCCTTGCATCCCAGGGATGAAGCCCACTTGATCATGGTGGATAAGCTTTTTGATGTGCCGCTAGATTCGGTTTGCCAGTATTTTATTGAGGATTTTTGCATCGATGTTCATCAGGGATATTGGTCTAAAATTCTCTTTTTATGTTGTGTCTCTGCCAGGCTTTGGTATCAGGATGATGTTGGCCTCATAAAATGAGTTAGGGAGGATTCCCTCCTTTTCTCTTGATTGGAATAGTTTCAGAAGGAATGGTACCAGCTCCTCCCTGTACCTCTGGTAGAATTCGGCTGTGAATCCGTCTGGTCCTGGACTTTTTTGGGTTGGTAGGCTATTAATTATTTCCTCAATTTCAGAGCCTGTTATTGGTCTATTCAGGGATTCAACTTCTTCCTGGTTTAGTCTTGGGAGGGTGTAAGTGTCCAGGAATTTATCTATTTCTTCTAGATTTTCTAGTTTATTTGCATAAAGGTGTTTATAGTACCTTCTGATAGTCGTCTATATTTCTGTGGGATCAGTTGTGATATCCCCTTTATGATTTTTTATTGTGTCTATTTGATTCTTCTCTCTTCTCTTCTTTATTGGTTTTGCTAGCGGCCTATCAATTTTGTCGATCTTTTCAAAAAACCAGCTCCTGGTTTCATTGATTTTTTTTGAAGGGTTTTTTTGTGTCTCTGTCTGCTTCAGTTCTGCTCTGATCTTAGTTATTTCTTGCCTTCTGCTAGCTTTTGAATGTTAAATAACATATTTTCCATGTATGTGAAACAGCATTCTATTGGAAGCTGTCATCTAATATTTTCATAGCTACAGAGAAGTCAATGCCTGGCTTCAAAGCTTCAAAGAACTCTTTGAAGTGGCTCATGTGAAGGGCTAATGCAGCTAGTGACTTTATGTTAAAGCCATGCTCATTTACCATTGTGAAAATCCTAGGGCCCTTAAGAATTGTGCTAAATCTACTCTGCTTGTGTTCTATAAATGGAAAAACAAAGCATGGAGGACAACACATCTGTTTACAGCATGGCTTACTGAATATTTTAAGCCCACTGTTGAGACCTATTGCTCAGAAAAAGGATCCCTTTCAAAATATTACTGCTCACTGACAATGCACCTGGTAATCCAAGAGCTCTGATGAAGATGTACAAGAAGGTTCATGTTATTTTCATGCCTACTGACAGTATATTTACTCTGCAGTCCATGGATCAAGAAGTAATTTTGACTATCAAGTCTTATTATTTAAAAGCTACGTTTTATAAGGCAATAGCTGCTTCTGATTCTCTGATTTGGCAAAGTAAGTTGAAAACCTTCTGGAAAAAATTCACCATTCTATTATCACATGAGAGTTGGAATTAACTTCTTTCAAACTCCTGTTAATATCCTCCTGTGTATTTTTTAGAGTCACGTATAAGTACTGGTGGGCATGGTGGTTTGTGCCTATAATCCCAGCACTTTAGGAGGCCAAGGCGGGCATATCACCTGAAGTCAGGAGTTTGTGACCAGCTTGGCCAACACAGGGAAAACCTGTCTCTACTAAAAATACAAAAATTAGCCAGGCATGGTGGCGGGTGCCTGTAATTCCAGCGACTTGGGAGGCTGTGGCAGGAGAATCGCTTGAGCCCAGGAGGTGGAGGTAGCAGTGAGCCACTGTACTTCAGCCTGGGTGATGAGAATGAAACTCTGCTTCAAGAAAAATAAAAAATAAAAAAATTACAGAGGACTTGTACGCTGAAAAACACAAAATGCTGATGAAAGAAATGGCAGTAGACCTATATAAATGGAGAGACATGTCATGTTAATGTATAGGAAAACTTAATAAAAATATAAGTTTTATTAGAAGGATGGTTACCAGAGGCTGGGAAGGGTTGTGGGGAGGGGCAGTGGGGGGAGGCGGGGATGGTTAATGGATACCAAAAAAGAATAGAAAGAATGAATAAGACCTAGTAGTTGATAGCACAACAGAGAGACTGTAGTCAATAATTATTTAATTGTACATTTAAAAATAACTAAGAGTATCATTGTATTGTTTGTAACACAAAGGGTAAATGCTTGAGGTCATAGATACCCAATTTTTCATGATGAGATTATTATTCATTGCATGCTTGTACCAAAATACCTCATGTACCTCATGAGATATTTTGTGGGTTCTATGTACCCTCAAAAACTTAAAAAATTAACTGTCAGTTCTGCTCAAATTGATATATAGATTTAATATCATTCCTATGAAAGTCTCACAAGATTTTTTTCTAGATACAGACAATAATATTCTAAAATGTATATGGAAATGTAAATGAACTGCAATGACTAAAATTTTCAAAAAAAAAAAGAAAAGAAATAAAGTTGGAGAAAACAGTCTACCTGACTTTAAGACTTATCATCTAGCTATACAGTAATCAAGACTGTGTGGTATTGGTAAACGGACAGACAGAGAACAGCAGAACAGAGCAGAGAATCCAGAAACAGAGCCACACAAATACACCTAAATGACTTTTGACAAAGGTGCAAAAGTAATTCAATGGAGAAATGAGAGCCTTTTCAACAAATGTTGCTGGAGCAGGTGGACAACCATAGGCAAAAAAGATGAACCTCAACCTAAATCTCCCACCTTATACAAAAATTAACTCAAAGTAGATCAGTAATTAAATGTAAAATATAAAATTATAAAACTTTTAGAACAAAATAGGAGAAAATTTGGGGGATCTGGGGCTAGAAAATACTTCTTTTTTGTTTGAGACTGAATCTTACTCCATTGCCCAGGCTAGAGTGCAGTGGTGCCATCTCCACTCACTGCAGCCTCCGCCTCCCAGGTTCAAGCAATTCTCATGTCTCAGCTTCCGAAGTAGCTGGGATTACAGGTGTGCACCACCACATCAGGCTAATTTTTGTATTTTTAGTAGAGATGGGGTTTTGTCATGTTGGCCAGGCTGGTCTCAAACTCCCGCCTGCCTAGGCCTCCCAAAGTTCTGGGATTACAGGCATGAGCCACCACACCTGGCCTAGCAAAGAGTTGTTAGAGATTGATGCCAAAAGAACAAGCCACAAAAGGAAAAACTGATAACTTGGCATTCATCAAAATTTAAAACTTTTGCTTTGTGAAAGACCCTTTAAGAGGATAAAACAAGCTATGGACTGGGAGAAAAAATGTGCAAACCACATATGCAATAGAGGAGTTGTATCTCAAATATATAAAGAAATCACAACATTCAACAGTAAAAAAGGAAAGACAACTCTTAACAACTGGGCAAAAGATATGAACAGACATTTTACCAAAGAGGATATCCAGATGGCTAATGAGCAAATAAAATGCTATTTCAACATCAATAGCCATTAAAGAAATGTAAATTAAAACCATAATGAGATATTCCTATATACTTATCAAAATGGCAAAAATAAGGAATAGCGACACCACCAACTGCTGATAAGAATGTGGAAAAACAGGTTCATGTGTACATTGCTGGTAGAAATGTAAGATGGTATGATCCTTCTGAAAATAGTTTGGCAGTTTCTTAAAAAAAAATACATGCAGTTACCATATTACCTAAATAAATGACAACTTATATTCACACAAAAACCTGTACACAAATGTTCATAGCAGCTTTATTCATAATAGCCCAAAACTGGAACCAGCCTATATGTCTTTCAACAGGTGAATGGTTAAATAGACTACGGTATATCCATACCATGGACTACTACTCAGCAATCAAAAGGAAAGAACTATTGACATGTATAACTACGCTAATGAATCTCCAGGAAATTATGCTGAGTAAAAAATGGTTAATCTCAAAAGGTTACACACTATATAAATCCATTTATTTACCTTTTTGAAATGACAACACTTTAGAAATGAAGAACAGACATATAATTATTCTACTACAAAGACACATGCACACGTATGTTTATTGTGGCACTATTCACAATAGCAAAGACTCCCAAATGTCCATCTGTGACAGACTGGATTAAGAAAATGTGGCACATATACACCATGGAATACTATGCAGCCATCAAAAAGGATGAGTTTGTGTCCTTTGTAGGGACATGGATGCAGCTGGAAACCATCATTCTTAGCAAACTATCACAAGAAGAGAAAACCAAACACCGCATGTTCTCACTCATAGGTGGGAACTGAACAATGACATCACTTGGACTCGGGAAGGGGAACATCACACACTGGGCTTATCATGGGGAGGGGGGAGGGGGGAGGGATTGCATTGGGGAGTTATACCTGATATAAATGATGAATTGATGGGTGCTGACGAGTTGATGGGTGCAGCACACCAACATTGCACAAGTATACATATGTAACAAACCTGCACGTTATGCACATGTACCCTAGAACTTAAAGTATAATAAATAAATAAAAAAAAAAAAAAAAAAAAAAAAAAAGAAATGAAGAACAGATTAGCAATTACCAGAGGCTGGAGACATTGAGGGAGAGGATGAAAGTGAGTGTGGTTATAAAAGAATAACATGAGAGATATTTATAGTGCTGGAATTGTTCTGTATCTTGACAGTGGTGGTGGATACATGAAACTACATAGAAGATATAATTGTGTAGAATGTAATACTAATATTAATTCATGTTTCTAATACATAGAAACACCACACACACATGCACGCGCGCACACACACACACACACAAATGGCTACCAGAAGTGGAGAAAATTGAATCAGGACTACATTGTATCAATGTCAATATACTGGTTGTGTTATTATACTTTGTTTTGCAAAATATTATCATTGGATGAAACTTAATAAAGTACACAAAGATTGTTGTATGTTTTCTTACAACTGCATATGAATCGATTAATATCACAATAACAGTTCAGCTAAAAAGTAAGATTGACAGTAGGATCCCAATTTTGTGATCTGCTAACAGTGATTATTTTGGAGTTGTGGAATTATAGATGATGGATTTTTTCCTTTGTATTATGCTGGATTCTCAAAAATATTCATAATGAGCATCCAAAGATGGTACTGTGAGAAAAATAAACTATCTGGTGGACTGAAGCAAGATGGCTGAATAGAAGTCTCCACTGATCTCCCCACAGGGACACCAATTTAACAGCTATCTACACAAATAAAGCACCTTCATAAGAATCAAAAGTCACATGAACACTCACAATACCTGGGTTTCACTTCATGTCACTGAAAGAGGTGCCAAAGAGGTAGGAAAAACAGTCTTGAATCACTGGTGCCACTCCTCTCCCATTCCCCAGCAACAGTGGTGTGGTGGGGAGAATGGTTCTGTGCCCTGGGGTGAGAGGGACAGCCACCAATTGTGAGGTATTGAACTCAGTGCTGCCCTTGTTATAGCAGAAAGTAAAACCTGACTAAACTCAGCTGATGCCCACCCACAAAGGGAACATTTAAACCAGCCCTAGCCAGAGGCAATTGCTGATCCTAGTGATGGGAACTTGAGTTCTGGCAAAACTTGCCACTGTGGGCTTAAGTGTTCTGGGGCCCCAAATAAACTTGAAAGGCAGTCTAGGCCACAATAACTGCTACATCGAAGTGAGTCCTAGGGCTGAATTGGGCCCAGAGACAATGGATGGGTGGGGGAGGGGCAGGGAGAGAAGAAGACCTACTGAGACACCAGCAAGGGCAGCAAAGAAAGTGTTGGCATCACCCCTCTCCTAACCCCAGGCTGCACATCTCATAGCTACAAAAGAGACCCCTTCTTTCCACTTGAGGAGAGGAGAGGAGAGACAGGGGAGGACTTTGCCTTGCATGTTGGATACCAGCTTAGTCACAGCAGGATAGGGCACTAGTCAGAGTCGTGAAGCCCTCTTTCCAGGCCATAGCTCCTGGATAACATTTCTAGACACACTCTGGGCCAGAAGGGAACCTGCTTCCTTGAAGGGAAGGGCCCAGTCCTGGCAGGATTCATCACCTGTTAACAGAAGAGCACTTGGATCCTGAATAAACAGCAGTGACACCAAAGTACTTTGTTGAGGGCTTTGAGACTCAGATTTGCAGGCAGGTGAGACTCAGCACATTCCCAGCTATGGTGGCTACAGATCAAGACTCCTACTGCTTGAGACAAGCAGAGGGAAAACGGGACTCTGTCTTGTACTTTAGGTACAAGTTTTGCCACCAAGCAGGCTCTTGGGGACCCTGATTCGAGGAATTCAAGAATCACAAAATGGGTACACAAAAAATAAAAAAAACAAGAAACTAAATCATATCATCAGAGAAAACCACCTTTGCTAATAGGAAAACAAGAAGGAAGAAAAGACCACAAACAACCAGAAAGGAAATAACAAAATGGCAGGAGTCTTTACTTGCTACTAGTAAAATTGGATGTAAGTGGACTAAACTCTTCAACCAAAAGACATGGAGTGGCTGAATGGATGAAAAAACAAGACCTATTGATCTGTTGCCTATAAGAAACACACTTCACCTATAAAGACACACGTGGACTGAAAATAAAGGAATTGCAAAAGATATTCCATGCCAATGGAAACCAAAAAAGGAGTAGGAATAGCTATACTTACATCAGACAAAATAGATTTCATGACAAAAATTATTACAAGAGTAAAAGAAGGTCATTATATAATGATAAATGGGTCAATTCAGCAAAGGGATATAACAATTTTAAATATACATGTACCCAACACTGGAGCACCCAGATATACAAATAAAATATTATTAGAGCTAAAGAGAGAGATAGACCCCAATACAATAGCAGCTAGAGAATTCAAACCCCACTTTCAGCATTGAACAGTTCTTACATTGGACAGAAAATCAACAAAGAAGCATCAGACTTAATCTACTCTATAGATTAAATGAATCTAATAGATATTTACAGAACATTTCATCCAATGACTGCAGAAAACACATTCTTTTCCTCAGTACATGGATGATTCTCAAGAATAGATCATATGTTATGTCACAAAACAAGTCTTAAAGCATTAAAAAAATTGAAATATTACCAAGCATCTTCTCTGAATACAGGGAAATAAAACTAGGTATTAATAACAAGAGAAATTTTGAAAACTATACAAATTTATGGAAATTAAACAATATGCTCCTGAATGAGCAGTGGGTCAATGAAGAAATTAAGAAGGAATTTGAAAAAATTTTAAACAAACGTTAATAGAAACACAGCATACCAAAACTTATGGGATACAGCAAAAGCAGTACTAAGAGAGAAGTTCATAGTCATAAGTCCCCACATCAAAAAAGAGGAAAAAAATGTCAATGAAAAATCTGATGACACATCCCAAAGAACTAGAAAAGCAAGAGCAAAACAAACTCAAAATTAGTAGGAGAAAAGAAATAATAAAAACTAGACAGAAATGAATGAACTTGCAATAAAGAAAACAATACAAAAGCTTGAGCTCGTTTTTGAAAGGTTAAACAAAATTGACAAACCTTTATTCAGACTAAGAACAAAAGAGAGAAAATCCAAATATATAAAATCAGAAATGAAAAAAGAGACATTACGAAACATCTAAAGAAGAACTAGTACCAATCCTATTCAAACTATTCCAAAAAAATAGAGAAGGAAATACCCAAACTTACTCTATGAGGCCGGTATCACCCCGATACCAAAAGCAGACAAAGACACATTAAAAAAAAAAAGGAAACTACAGGCCAATATCTGTGATGAACATTGATGCAAAACTCCTCAACAAAATATTAGTAAACTGAATTCAACAATACATTAGAAAGATCATTCATCATGACCAAGTGAGATTTATCCCTGGGATGCAAGGATGGTTCAACATAGGCAAATCCATCAATGAGATACATCATACCAACAGAATGAAGAACAAAAATCATATGATTATTTCAACTGATGCTAAAAAAGCATTAGATAAAATTCAACAACTCTTCATGATAAAAACCCTCAAAAAACTAGGTATAAAACAAACATACCTCAACATAATAAAAGCCATATAAAACAGACCCATGGCTAGCATCATACTGAATGGGCAAAAACTGAAAGTCTTTCCTCTAATATCTGGGACACAACAAGGATGCCCACTTTCTCCAGTGTTATTCAAATAGTGCTGGAAGTCCTAACTAGAGCAATTAGACATGAGAAAGAAATAAAAGGCATCCAAATTGGAAAGGGAGAGGTCAAATTATTCTTGTTTGCAGATGATATGATCTTATATTTGGAAAAATCTGAAGACTCTATGAAAAATCTATTCAAACTGATAAATTCAGTAAAGTTGAAGGATACAAAATCAACATACAAAAATCAGTAGCATTTCTGTATGCCAACAGTGAACAATCTAAAAAAGAAATTTAAGAAGTAGTCTCATTTACAAAAGCCACACATAAAATTAAATATCTAAGAATTAACTTAACCACAGAAGTGAAAGATCTCTATAATGAAAACTATAAAACACTGATGAAAGAAATTGAAAAGGGTACCAAAATATTGAAAGACATTCCATGTTCATGGATTGGAAGAATCAATATTGTTAAAAATTCCATACTACCCAAAACAATCTACATATTCAATGCAATCTCTATTAAGATACCAAAGACATTCTTTACAGAGCTAGAAAAAACAATCCTGAAATTGATATGGAACTACAAAAGGCTCAATACAGCCAAAGCTATCCTAAGCAGAAAGAACAAAACTGGAGGAATCACATTACCTGACTTCAAATTATACTACAGAGCTATAGTAACTCAAACAGCATGGTACTGGCATAGAAACAGACACATAAACCAATGTAACAGAATAGAGAATGCAGAAACAAATCCATACACCTACAGTGAACTAATTTTTGACATTAATAATCAATAATCAATACATGATGCTGGGAAAACTGGACATCCATATACAGAAGAATGAAACCAGTCCCCATCTCTTGCCATATGCAAAAATGAAATCAATAGATTAAAGACTTAAATCAAAGACCTCAAACTATGAAACTACTATAAGAAAACATTGGGGAAACTCACTAGGATATTGGTCTGGGCAAAGATTTCTTGAGCAATACCCCACGAGCACAGGCAACCAAAGCAAAAATGGATAAATGAGATCACAAGTTAAAAAGCTTCTGCACATAAAAGGAAGCAATCAACAAAGTGATGAGATAACCTACAGAATGAAAGAAAATATTTGCAAACTACCCATCTGACAAAGGATTAATAACCAGAATATATCAATAGCTCAAAAAAAAAAAAAAAACTCTACAGGAAAAAATCTAATAATCTGATAAAAAAAAGTGGGGGAAATGTTTGAATAGATATTTCTCAAAAGAAGACATACAGATGGCAAACAGGCATATGAAAAGGTGCTCAACATCATTGATCATCAGAGTAATGCAAATCAAAACTACAATGAGATGTTATCTCACCCTATTTAAAATAATTCATCCAAAAGACAGGCATTAAATGCTGGCAAGTATGTGGAAAAAGGGAACAGTCATACACTGTTGGTAGGAATGTAAACTAGTACACCCACCATGGAGAACAGTTTGGAGGTTCCACAAAAAAACTGAAAATTGAGCTACCATATAATCCAGCAATCTCACTGCTGGGTATCTATCCAAAAGAAAGGAAATCAGTATATTGAAGAGATATCTGCACTCCCATGTTTGTTGCAGCTCTGTTCACGATAGCCAAGATTTGGAAGCAACGTAAGTGTCCATCAACAGATGAATTGATAAAGAAATACAATGGAGTACTATTCAACCATAAAATATAATGAGATCCAGTCTTTTGCAACAATATGGGTGGAATTGAAGGTCATTATGTTAAGTGAAATAAGCCAGGTACAGAAAGACAAATATTGCATATTCTCACTTATTTATGGGATGTAAAAACCAAAACAATTGAACCCATGGAGGTAGAGAGTAGAAGGATGGTTACCAGAGTCTGGGAAGAGTAGTGGGGGTGTTTGGGGAGAGGTGGGTTAATGAGTGCAGAAAAATAGAATGAATGAATGAATAAAGCCTAGCATTTTATAGCACAGTAGGGTGACTATAGTCAATAATAATTTAATTGTACATTTTAATACAACTGAAAGAGTATAATTGGATTGTTTGTAACACAAAGGATAAGTTCTTGAGGAGATGAGTATCCCATTTTCCATGATATGATTACTATGCATCGTGTGCCTGTATCAAAACACCTAATGTGTCCCATAAGTATATACACGTGCTATGTAGCCACAAAAATTAAAAATAGAAAAAATATTTTTAAAAATAAAAGCTAAAATAAAGTATTTGATCTGACCATCATTGTAACAACGTCTTGGAGCAGTATAGAAAAAGTAAGACTGAGGCTAGGGAGACACATTGATTCTGGTAATACCTCCATTTCAGCAAAGCTGGACAAGAAAGAATTTTGAACTTCCAATGTCATTTCTGCCACTATGTAGGTCTGTGTTCTTCCCTGGTTTCACAGTTTTTAAAGACACCTTCTCTACTGAGTAGAAGGCATAATTCACTAGGTCATACTGTTAAACACTTTAGTTTTTAAAACGAGATTACAATTGAGCTTTAACAGCATGGATCTGAGCTGCACAGGTCTACTTACATGTGGATTTTTTCCACCTCTGCCATCCCTGAGATAGCAAGACGAACTCCTCCTCTTCCTCCTCCTCCTCCTCAACCTACTCAACATGATGACAATGAAGATGAAGACTTTCATGACGATCCACTTCTACTTAATGAACAGTAAATATGTTTTCTCTTTATTATGATTTTCTTAATAATATTTTCCTTTCTCTAGCTTACTTTATTGTAAGAATACAATGTACAATCATATAACACAAAGTGTGAGTTAATCAACTGTATTATCAGTAATGCTTCCAGTCAACAGTAGGCTATTAGTAGTTATGTTCTGGGGGAGTCAAAAGTTATATCTGGATTTTCAACTGTGCAGGGGGGGTCAGTGTCCCAACCCCCATGTTGTTCAAGGACCAATTGTATTTGTGAACCTACATTTCTAAAATGTATTCTTGTTTGAAGTACAGGAAAAGGAACACTAAAGAGATAGAGCCTACATATGTTATTTAGCAGGAGGAGGAATGGTAGAATGGAGTTTGAAAAGTGTAACCAGTAGCCCAGGTAAAAGTTAATGAGAGCCTGATATGTGTAAGGCAGTCGCTGTAAGAGGTGGACAGGAGGGAACAGCTGTAAGATGTGTTAAAGAACAGAAATTTGATTGTATCTGTAAGGAGATTTAATGCAGAGAGTTGGTTACACAAGTGAGAGAGGAGCTGGGAGTAAAACAGAGCTCAGTGAAGGACTCCAGAGATTGGCAATAGTAAGAAGCTTCCACCAGCCTTCAACTGATGAAACAAGGGCTTCAGCCACACTACTGAAGCCAGGATTGCCCAGAGGAAGCTGGAAGTACGGTAGCTTTCCTGGCAAGAGCTAAAGCTACAGATGTAGCCACAACTGGAAAATCTGCTGACATCAGAGAGAAAGGGTGAAAGCACCCTAGGTTCTTTCTCCTTCTAGTGCTCCAGTCTCCTACCAATGCCAAGTTCAGTTGAGGTCAGATGACTTGAGAGCCTAGGAAATGGAAATGTAGCCCCTAAGACACAGAGTAGAGCTGGAGAAGGGCATGAAACCAATCTGATGGCAAACACGCCCAACACTGACATAGTCCATCTATTTCACTACTCAGCATTCATTCGTACCTCATATCCATATCTAACAAATTCACGTCTTTGCCAGACATGAGACAACTATCCATGACACAACTCACCAGCTCTCTGCAACAAGGGGAGGAACAAAGTCTGATTTGTCATTTTTCTATCTCAAGTCCAGATCTCCAGGCATTATGGAATTCCTCCTGTAAATAGCAAGTGTGGCTCCCTGTAGTCTGGTGACTTATAAATTAAATTACCAAGTGCTTATTACTAACACTCCTTATACAAAATAGTAGGAAAAAGGTTGTTGATTAACACACACATAATAAAATGTGCCTGGTAGTTACAATTCTTGTTCTATAACTGGTCATGTGGCCATAGTATATACATATGACTTTCTTCTTCCACCACATGTTTTGTTTCTTCTTGCCCTTGTAACCAGCATGTTGGTTGCCATTCTTTGCTCAGTGGGGTAATCCAACCCTTTATTCTTACAAAGTCTGAATCTTCAGTGGTCCGGTACTTAATTGGGTTGCTGTAGATTTTAATTGACTTTGACTATCAGACATGGAAGTACTAAAAGATGCACCCATATATCTCCCGGGTTTCAGCCATAGTCTTTATGCTCTTATTGTGTAGCAGCAAACCAATTTCCCATTATTAATCATGACCAATCACTTCAACCAATATAATTCACCCTTCCTTTGCTTGTTGGTTCAGTGGTATAAGGAGCTCCAAATGCCAGGTGAGAGCCTCAACTTCTAGTTTATAACGAGGCTGGGTGGAAAAAATTTCTTCATTGGGAACAAAGACTTCTAGACCAGTAGAGCTGAAGGTTGTGGACAGGAAGTGAAAATTCTGCAAGTGGATTATTAGATATAATAGTGAGAAAAGCCATTCCCATTCCTGCCCCTTAATTCCTGAACCCATGCATTCTACATAAGGGAGAGACATACCATATATTCATCACTGGTTCAAAGCATGTGCTACATCCTGGGGGATGTATACAAGCTCCACAGAATGTGACCTCCCAGGTGATACCATAAGCCATTTCACCATTTAATCAGGTCAGCAGCTCCTGAGTAATGGGGTGCATGCTAAAATCAGCAAATTTTCATGGCATGGTTTACTACTGTACTTTCTTTGTAATAAAATATGTCCCTTGGACAGAAGCATTGTTATGTGTGATAACATGATGGTGAATTAGGCATTCTATAAGCCCATAGATGGTGATTTTGAGAAGGCATATCCATACCCATAATAGTAACAACAAACGGTGGCTCCTCCATGACAGGAAAGGGTCAAATGTAATCAACGTGTTACCAAGTGACTGGTTGGTTCCCCAAGAGAATGGTGCCAAGTTAAGAGCTTAATATTGACCTCTGATTTGGTGGGCTGGGCACTCAGTAGCAGAGTGGCAGAATATTATTGGTTAAAAAAAAAGTCCACATGCTTGAGTCTTGCTAGTCTCTAGCAGCAGGGTTTCTCATTGGATAAACCTAGCCACAAGCTGATACAAGAAACTGAAGGATGCAGCCTGCAGGGGATTAAATACTTTTGAGTAGAGCAGAGGATTGGCAGGGAGCAGTTCTGAAAGAAAATAGGCCTGGTTTTCTGAATGCAGAGTAAGAGAGAGAAACTGGCTTCCCCATTTTCTATCTTGGGTGACTAGGTGGATAGTAATTCACTAAGCTGAGCACATAGAAATCTGGGAACGTGTTGAGTTTAAGGTGCCTGTGGGATGTTGTGGTAGAGCTGCCCAGGATGCAGTCTGAAGTTGAGGAGAGAAGTCTGTGATAAGGATATATAACTAGGTGTCAACAGAAAGTAAACAGTCATGAAAAATTATGGGAGTGAGTGAATTCACTCAGGGTCAATGTAGGATGATCAGAAACAAAGGTTAGCTATCACCAACATTTGAGTGAATGGTGATGAAAAAGACGGCTGTGAGGGAGAAGTTAAAGTGATGTTTCAGAAACTAAGGGAGACAGGACCATCAAGAAAAAGTGGGTGATCAAAAAGGTCAAACTCATCTGCGAGGTCAAGTAAAATAAGCCTGAATATAATCAAGAGCAATAAGAGGCCACTGATGACCATTGCCTGGCTGAAATAGAAATAAATAATCTTAACCAAATCCTTGATTTTGCCTCTTTTCTTTAATTCTCAGAGCATCTGTCCTGAAAGTTTTATCAATTTGGGGGAAAATAACTTCCAATTCAAGGTTTAAGTGTACACCTCTGAGCAAGAACTCTGATGCTCTTGGTGGGGAGTCTGGGCAGGGCATGTAACAGGGAGAGAAGGGGATGGAGGCAAGAATCCCTCTCACCAATCTCTTTGCTGCCTACTGGAGAATGGAAAAGGTCAAACAAGCAATCAATTCCCTGTCACTCCTGAGAGCTGTGAGAATTGTGGTCCTGTTGTTCTAGCAACAATTTTCTTCTTAGGAAGAGTGCACGGAATGCACTTACTCCATCTTATTGAAAAGTTAAAATAATAACAATATTTTTTTTAGTTTTTTAAAAGAATTTTTAAAGCTCCAAATCCCACCACAATACCATTATTTTTAGAATATGTTCTTGCATAAGTATACTTTGTACATGGTTGTAATCATAGCATGTGATTTTCCCCCCAAATTAGAGTCATAACATAAAGAAAAAAATCTTTAGAATTTTGAACCATCTCTTTGAAATCCTTAGAACAAGGAAATCTTGCCTTTGAAAACTGAGAGTGTGTTAAATTTTTATTCCTTAGAAATCTGAAAGAAACTTTAGAGATGATCGTATCCAATCCTTTGTTTTAGAAATGATTTGATTGAGACCCAGAGAGGGAGAGTGGACTGATTTAAGGTCAGAAAGTAATTGATGGTAGGATCTTCTCTAGGACCTTGGTCTTTAGAGTCCAGTTTCCAGCACTCTTGCCACCATCACACCTCGGACTCCAGCAGCAGGTTTGTTTAGCGCAATTGTGATTAAAGTGCCATGTATCACATGTACACCTCTTCTTGGAGATAGCAAAAATAGCCACAATAGTCTGTAGCTTTTACCTTCAAGAAATAGGATCTACTTACCCATCCTTTGAATCTTGTGACTTGCTTTGGCTGTAATATTATGGAAGTGATGTATAATTGTTAGCCTAAACCTTAAGAAGGTTTGCGGCTTCTTCCCTCACACTCTTAGAACCCTAGGATCAACCCAGGGCTAGCCTGCTGAATCATGAGTCATCATTGCTGTCCTGCCAAACACCAACTATGCGAGTGAGTCTGTCCTAGATCATCCAGCCTCCAGCCAACCTGCCAGCAGAGATTAGTAGAGCCTGCCCAGACCAGAAGAACTGTTCCATCAACCTGTAGAATCAAGAGTGAAATAATTGGTTGTTTTAAAGCACTATGTTTTGAGGTGGTTTTTTTTGTTTTGTTTTGTTTTGTTTTTTTACATTGCAAAAGCCAACTGATGCATAGGTTTCTTCATTGTGCTGATAACCCACTCCATTAGAGTAAATCATACTTCATGGCTCATGGTTTCTTGAATCAGGAGGTAAGGAAATGTATTTTTTCCTGCCTTAATTTTTGTTTTATTATTTTCATTTAGATATCTAAGTTTCAAAAGGCAATTTATAGAATAATGTTTTTGGACATGCAAGTCTATGTTCAGCTCCTTGCAAGCCATCTGCTTTGAAAAGAACGGTTGGTAGAGTCCTTTATTTTTACCAACAATCTCCCCTTCTCCTGCCCACATCTCAAGACATTCAACAAAGATCTGTACATATGGATCAAGGTGGGACTAAAAGGGGGAAGGAGGAGGAAGGTAGCTTTACTGTGAGTTAGGACACAGCAGTGAATTTTTTTCTTAGTTTGAATCTAGCCTGAAGCTTTCTAAATAAACACTGCAGAAGTATCTCCCCAAGTGGTGCACTGAGGAAAACAAAACAGAATGCATATATTCCTGATCTGGAGCATGGCAGATGAACAGACTGGAAACTCCTACTCCTGTCAAAGGCTTTAGGGATTTATTACTCATAGCTCTTCATTTCCATGATATCTCTATTTTGATACAAACTAACTCTTTATAAAAACAAGCTTATAGAAAATGTCCATATTTGGTAGACTAAGTAATAAAGTTCATGTACTTTCAACATTCAGTGATTCAATCTTGTAATCAAGTTTGATATTTAGTTCAATGAGATTGTACCAAGAACCGAGCCTGAGCTCTGCAGCACAACAAAACATTAAGCTGGGTGATATTTGAGTGTTGCAATTACACGCCTACACTCTTTCCCAGAAAGGAGAGGGGGAGGGGGGCAGGGGATTATTATCTTTTATACATTTAGTCCCTGTAATCACACTCTGGTTAGTAGAGATGTTTTCTTTTTATCATTTAGATACACTTCAAAGATAAATCAAAAGTCTTTAGACTACAAAGTTTGCAGTGAGCTGTTTCACCTCTTTCTTGGTTTCTGGTTCCACTTATCTCCTCTTTACTTCCACCAAGTTCCTCTAACAAGAAATAAGAAATGAAAAATGATGAGTGAAGTGACAGATCACGTTAGTTAGCTTGACTTAGTCGGTTCACAATGTATACATCTATCAAAACATCATGTTGTACACTGTCAATATGTACTATTTTTATTCGTCAAGTACACCTTAATAAAGCCGGGGGGAGACAAAAAATAATAAATGTTGTTGCTATATCAGAAAAAGAAAGAAAATAGTCACATTCAATGACACAGAATCTAATTAATGATCATCATTAAAGATCCCTCTTGCCACACTCAAGCTCTAAGCAGAGGTTCAGAAGACAAGAAAAACAACAAGTATCCACCTTTTAGGAACCATCATTTATTCAATGGTTTATTGAGCACACAATCGTGTGCCAGATCAGGCATCATGCAAGATTATGAAGATTTAGAGGTGAACGAAAAAGATCCTTATCTCACTCCTAGGGAATAGTCGAGTTTTCCTTGCATCAACCTGATTTCCATAGTTCTTCCAGTTACATCTTTAGCTATAGGTCTGTACCAAAAGAAAAGTTGCCTAGTGATATAATTTCTTTACAAATAACAATAATTAATAACAATAATAAAATAGCTAACACTTACCTTGTGCTTACTGTGTGCCAAAAAGTGTTCTACGCACTTTCATATATTAACTAATTTAATCTCCAACAATCTTTTGAGTTACTATTATACTTCCTTTTAAAAAAAGTAAGGAAACTGAGGCACAGAGAGGTTAAGTAATTCACACAGATTCAGACTATTTGCTACACTAATCTTATTAAGACAGAATACCCTAGAGTGTTGTTATTTTTTAATAACAAGGGTTGAAAGAGAATAGGATGTTTTTAATCATAAGTAAATCAATAAATTTCATCAAAATACCCTGTTCTCTAAGCATTCAGTCTAATCGAGATTTAATAATCTAGACTGAATCTTTTCCACTTAAACAGATGCTCATAAAAGCCACATCCAAAGGAAAATAAATTGCAGAGTGTGTTGACTTTTCTTAAAAACTGTGGCTGATTTTCAGTCAGCCTGTCCAAATCTCTTTTCAAACTTTCAGCCCATAAGCCAGTACATCTGCTTCAATATTGAAGTAGGATGTCAAGCCCCTAATAGTCCCAGAAGAAATCAGGGGAATTTGGCCAAATGTTTGCTAGGATTTCCTTGTAGGCATCTTCTTCCAAATATATGAAGATCCCCAGTTGGGGGTGTCCTAAAGAGGCTCAGATTCAGTGATTTACTCCATTTGCCAGAACATGTACCAGATGAGCCATTATGTCCTGTCTCTTGCATGTGCATGTGTGTACCTGAGCCAGGTAGGTAAATACTGAAGAATGTTTTGCTTAAACTTACTCTGATCTCCTGTAAGTAACTGCAATCCTCCATCTGATACCTGGAGCCAAGAGCATTCTGTAGGCAACAACTGCCTACCTGATTTAATAAGCAAACCAGCATACAACTTGCTTGCTCTCAAAGACATGTCAGTATGATATCTCCCAAACTCTCCCAAAGATAATCTTTGAAAATAACAATGATGCCTGGGTGCGACGGCTCTTGCCTATAATCCCAGCTATTCAGGAGCCTGAGGTAAGAAGACGGCTTGAGTCCAGGAGTTTGGGGCTGCAGTGAGCTAAGATCATGCCACTGCACTCCAGCCTGGGTGACAAAGTGAGACCCTGCCTTTAAAAAAATTAAAAAATCAAAAACAACGATGATGTTGGTGATGATAGTAAAAGTGGACCTTTATTGACCTCTTATAATATGTCAGGCTTCACACTTAATGCTTTATGTCATTTATAGTCTTTTAAAATTTAAATTTCACAATGATCTTTTTTTCCAAAGAACTTTATTTTTAATAATTTCAACTTTTATTTTAGATACAGAAGGTACCTGTGCAGGTTTGTTACATGGGTATATTGCATGATGCTGAGTTTGGAGTGTGAATGATCCCATCACCCAGGAAGTGAGCACAGGACCTAATAAGTAGTTTTTCAACTTATGTTCCTCTCCCTCTCTCCCACTCTAGTAGCCTACAGTGTCCATTGTTCCCATCTTTTTTTTAACCTCTGAACTTTTTATTGTCCTCCTACTCCCCAAAGGGTCCCCTGCTTCTGCTGGCTTAATATCTCAGAACTTTGGTGTGGTTGGTCTCAGACACCACCTTGCCATCCACTCTCTGGCGGGTGGTGGTCTTTTGGATGGTTTGGATGGAGTTGCTGCTGTCCAGGGCATCACCAAGGTTGAAGTTCTTGCCATCTTCCAGCAGGCGGCAGTAGGTGGTGATCTCAGCCTCCAGCTTGACTTTGATGTTTAGCAGGGCCACGGATTCCTAGACCTGGCGCTGTCCCTCTGCCCTGGTCTGCGCCGGCTCAGACTCCAGGTGCAGCAGGATCCCGTTGAGCTGCTCCTTCTGCAGGGCGTAGCAGGCCTCCACCTCCCTCAGGCTGTTCTCCAAGCTGGCCTGCAGATTTCTCATGGAGTCCAGGTCGATCTCTAAGGACTGGACTGTACGTCTCAGCTCTGTGAGCATCGTCTCAGCAGCTCCAACCTTGGCGGACTGTGTGGTGCTCTCCTCAATCTGCTGAGACCAGTACTTGTCCAGTTCCTCTCGGTTCTTCCAAGCCAGCACATCATATTGGGCCCGGATGTGTGGCATGATCTTGGCAAGGTCCTGAGATTTGGGAGCATCTACCCCCATGGTCAACCCAGAGCTGGCAATCTGGGCTTGTAGGCCTTTTACTTCCTCTTCGTTGTTCTTCTTCATGAAGAGCAGCTCCTCCTTGAGAGCCTCGATCTCTGTCTCCAGCTGCAGCCGAGTGACATTGGTGTCATCAATGACCTTGCGGAGCCCACAGATGTCGCTCTCCACAGACTGGTGCATGGCCAGCTCTGTCTCATACTTAACTCTAAAGTCATCAGCAGCAAGACGGG
Organism: Colobus angolensis palliatus; assembly: GCF_000951035.1. Lineage (NCBI taxonomy): Eukaryota > Metazoa > Chordata > Mammalia > Primates > Cercopithecidae > Colobus > Colobus angolensis. The sequence goes on along the minus strand of NW_012114888.1, from coordinate 2,558,096 downwards.
CATTGTCCATAGTGTCCACAGTATTTGCGAAGATCTGAGCCCTCAGGTCCTCCATGGGCTTGAAATAATGGCTCCAGTCTCTGACCTGGGGTCCCTTCTTCTCCAGGTGCTCCCAGATTTTGCTCTCCAGCTTCCGATTCTTGGTCTCCAGGCCCTTCATCCTGTCCAGGTAGGAGGCCAGGCAGTCTTTCAGGCTTTGCATGGTCTCCTTCTAATTCTGGATGCCTCCCATTCCTGCCAGACCCCCGGCCATCCCTGTGGCCAGGCCCCTGGACCCCATGATCCCCCGGAAGCTGGTGGAGTGGGACACAGAGATTCGGGAGCCAGACCCTTCCACGCCTGCATAGACGCTGCCTGCACTGCTGACTGGTGGGGTACCATAGCTGGGCACCTGGACAGAGCCCCGGGACCGGTAGTTGGTGAAGGTGGAGCAAGTGGTGAAGCTCATGCTAACCGGGGAGGAGAGTGAGAGGACAGGACTTAGGCTTTGTCGACGACCCATTGTTCCCATCTTTATGTTCATGAGTAACCAATGTTTAGCTCCCACTTATAAGTGAGAATATGTGATATTTGGTTTTCTGTTCCTGAGTTAATTTGCTGAGGATTATGGCCTTCAGCTGCATCCATGTTGCTGCAAAGGACATGATTTCATTCTTTTTCGTGACTGCATAATATTCTATGGTATATATGTACCACATTTTCTTAATCCAATCCACCACTGATGGGCACCTAGGCTCATTCCATGTCTTTGCTATTGTGAATAATGCTGCAATGTACACACAAATATATGTGTCTTTATGGTAGAAAGCTTGATTTTCTTTGGAGTATATACCCAGTAATGGGACTGCTAGGTCAAACAGTAGCTGTTTTAAGTTCTTTGGGAAATTTCCAAACTGCTTTCCACAGTAGCTGAACTAATTTACATTCCCAACAACAGTATATAATCATTTCCTTTTCTCGGCAGCCTCACCAACATCTGTTATTATTGGACTTTTAATAATAGCAAACAACCTGTAAGTAACCAGTACAGCAAGATTTTCAAATTTTGATATGTGTAAAAATTACCTGGGAAGTTTATAAAAATGTAGCTTTCCAGGCTCCACTCTAGAACATCTGATTCAGTAGGTATAGGGAGTGGTGTGAACATCTTTTATTAAAAATAATAGAAAACTGGTGAAAGTGACTGAAATCAATCTAATCCAAATAAGTAAAATGTGTTGTGCTTCTACTAAGTCCATATGGAAATTAACAAGATAGAGTCTTTGTTGTTCATCTTATAAAAAGCATAACAATATTGAACAAATCCTTTCCCAAGAAGTAAAAAGTATGTGTTGATTGTGTGACAGATTTGGGAAAAAGCAAGTGAAACTAACAGGAGGGAAAAGATGGGGAAAGGAGGGGTCAAAGAAGGGGAATGTTCTATCTCTTGCTGTATACAAAACCACTAAGAGACTTAATGGATTAAAAGGCAAAAATCATTTCATTTGTTTATGAATCTGAAATTTGGGCAGGGCTCAGTGGGGACAGTTTGTCTTTGCTCCATGTGTTGTCATCTGGGGTGGCTTAACCTGGGCCAGGGAATCTACTTCCAAGATGGCTCACTCATATAGCTAAAAAATTGATACTAGCTATTGATTCCTCTTCATGTTGGGCTCTCCATAAGGTGGCTTGGGCTTCCTCACAGCATGGTGGCTGGGTAATGAGGGTGATAATCTCAAGGGACAAGAAGTGGAAACTTCCAATTTCTTAAGGCCTAGCCTCAGAAATACGCACATCACTTCTATCATATTCAACTGGCTAAGCAGTCACAGATCCCAGATTCAAAGGAAAGGGATATAGATTTCACCTCTTAGTTGTAGGAGTGTCAGAAAACATTGGAGCCATGCTTTAAAATTGCACAGGGACAGACAAAGGAAAGACTGAGAACATGAAAAACAAACTTTGCGTATTTTGCTAAGGCCGGTTCAACCAGGAAGAAAGCAAACACTCCTTCCTTGGTTAGTCAAGAAAAACCATTCCAAGTAGAGTTAGCACACTTTCTAAGATCTTGTCATAAAAATGGGAAACATGGGGGATTTTCCCTACATACTTAAATGGAAAGAAAGTTCTTTCAAATGTCACTCTTATTTCCCAAAATACTTTCTTCTTCTTAACAAATATTGAATGTGCTTACATGCCAGTCACTGTACTAGATGTAGGGGATATCAAGATGAATAAGACATAGTCTTTGTCCTCAAATATGAATAGTTAGAGGAAATAATCATTAGAGTCATGCTACACACACATAAAGCTATTTTGGATGCCCATACGAGAGACAGATAGGTGGGTGGACCAGCTCAAATCCCACTTTCCTTGGGCCATGGATCCCTCATACCAGTTCAGGTATCCTGACCTATGCTGTCACTACTCCTTGTATCACAGTACTTTATTATATATTTGTGAGATTATTTGATTACCATCTCTTTCCCATACAGGATCATAGAATCCTCTTGAATATTGGGTCAGCTTTAGAGATTCACTTCTAAAGAAAGATACACAGAACTGACTCTATGTGACTTCAGAGGTTAGGTTACCAAAGTGTCTGCCTGGCTCTCTTCCTAGCTATACACACGTTGGAGCTCTGGTGCTGCCATGCTGGAGAGACGACACTGAGAGATGAGAGAGACAGAGAGAGGGAGAAAGAGCTTGAGAAGAGAGAGAGAAAGACAGAGAGGAGCTTGAGAAATCCCAGCTATTTTAGCTTCAGCTGTTGGAGTCTTTCAGCATCAACCACCAGATGTGTGAGTGAACAAGCCTCAGATGATTCCAGTCCCCAGCCTTCAAGCTGCCTTAGCTGATGCTGCATGGAGCAGAGATGAGCCTTCTTCTCTGTGTCTGCATCCTATCTGAATTCTTGACCAAAAGAATTCGTAAACATAATAAATGGTTGTTTTATGCTACTAGGTTTTGGAGCGTTGTTATGCAACCATAGTAATTAGAACAGAGAAAGAAGCAAGATTCAGACTTAGAGGCACTTTACATGAATGAGGGGGAGTTTGTACTCTCCCTAGGGCTATGGAAGGATATGGAAAGGTTTTAGCCAGAAGAAAGGGACAGCTCTATTTGAGTTTTAGAAAATAACTCTGCCTGGGAACAGTGGCTCATGTCTATAATCCCAACACTTTGGGAGGCCAAGGCAGGGGTATCACTTGAGCCCAGAAGTGCGAGATCAGCCTAGGCAACACAGTGAGACCTTGTCTCCACACACACACAAAAAAGTTTGTTTTTTTTTTTTTTTGAGACAGAGTCTCGCTCTGTCACCCAGGCTGGAGTGCAGTGGCACGATCTCGGCTCACTGCAAGCTCCGCCTCCCGGGTTCACGCCATTCTCCTGCCTCAGCCTCACGAGTAGCTGGGACTACAGGCGCATGCTGCCACGCCCGGCTAAGTTTTTGTATTTTCAGTAGAGAGGGGGTTTCACCGTGTTAGCCAGGATGGTCTCGATCTCCTGACCTTGAGCTCCACCCACCTCGGCCTCCCGAAGTGCTGGGATTACAGGTGTGAGCCACCGTGCCTGGAAAAAATTTTTTTTAGTTAGCCAAGTGTTGTGGTGCATGCCTGTAGTCCCAGTTACTTGGGAGACTGAGGTGGGAGGATTGCTTGAGCCCAGGAGTTTGGGGGTGCAGTGAGCTGTGATCGCACCACTGCACTCTAGCCTGGGTGACAGAACGAAAACTTGTCTCAGAAAAAGGAAATAAGAAAAGAACTCTGGCTACATGCAGTGGGACTCTCATGGGAGACTGCATAGGACATTGGTAAAGATTAGCACTTAGAGTCAGAATGATGAGGGTCAAGTTCCAGTGTGCTACTGTGTAATCAATGGCATAGTCAGTTAACCTCTTTAAATCTCGGTTGTATCATCTATAAATTAGGAATAACAACACTCCCCTCTCAGTGAAGAATGTGAAGACAGCTCAAATGTGGTCGCTGAACATGTATCATTTCAAGCCGGCTTTTCCACTTTCAATTAAACTGGCTGTTGGAGGAAGTTGGTCACATGATAATTCGAAATGATTGTTGAGATAATAATATCTGTTCATCACAAATAATGCCAGTAAAGACTAAGTCTCTGATTCTAAGTGGCTTATTCAAGTTGAATTACTTAGAAATATACTCAACAATTACAACAATGTAATTGTTAGGACCAAGAGTCATGGTTTTCCAGTGATAGTAAGATAGGATGTCTTCTGATGACTAAATTGTGATGTAAAATTTTCAATTCCAAGAGTTGACTCTTTCCCAACACTGGGTGATTTTCTTCACTTGTTAAAAAACTAGTCATTGACGTATCATGGAGCATATGTTTAAATCACCTCCAAGTACTGCATCTGAATATGATGAAATATGTTCAGAGAGGAATATGACGAAAGAACAGATCAGTAATATATTTAATGCTGTTTCCCAAGCTAAAACATTCATCCCTCTAAATTTTTCTGATATGTGATTCAGCTTAGCATCTGACAAAACATTAATTTTTAGTTAGAATCCGCTTCGTAATTTTTTGGTCTATCTTTAATCCAGTATCAAAACTGGTAAATGAAACAAACACATGACGTCATTTCTACATCTCGAAATTGTGAATTAGGACCTTCTAAATGAGTATAAAAGGAGGAAGAAGAAGCAGCAGATAAATATGGTATTATGCCTAAAACTCAAGCTATTCAACATTCAGTGAGATACAGATACAGCAAGGAGAGGTTACAAATGTCATCATTTTCTCTGTTATGAAACTATTGTCAGTATTTCGTTGGTAATAATTTTACATTTTTTCATTTTACAAATAGAAATGTATCTTTTAATTAAAAAATTGTTGGTCCTAGTGTGTCATTATTGCATTTGATTCCAAATGTTTGAGAAAAACTATACAGATGGTGATGACAAAGGCAGTGGGTTAGATTGCTCCAAAATAGTGTAAATGAGAAGCAAAGAGAACCAAGGAAAGATCCCAGGGAACACCCACATGAAAGAAACAAAGAGTCAGCGAAGGAAGCTGAGAAAGGAGAAGCCAGCAATGTAGGAGGAAATACAGGAGAAAGTGTACTCATGGGATCAAGGAGAAGAAAGGGTTCAAGGAAACTTTGCTAGTCACAGAGAGGGAACAATGTCAAATGCTTCACAAGTGACCGGACATGAGTTGAGAAGGCTTACTGAAATGAGTTAGTGTCACTGAACTCAATAAGAGCAGTTTCAGCAGGGTGGTGTGGCTGGAAACCCTTTTGCTTGAATTGAGGTGTGGGAGAGAATAATACAACACAAACAGTGAGTGTGGAATACCTTTTCTAGATTCTTGGCTAAAAATGGATGGTGAAAAATGGGATATTAGCCAAAAAGGTATACAGTGGAGAGAGAGAGAGAGAGAGCACACAGCATTCCTAAAACAAAAATAAATTAATAGTTAAATACTGACTGAAATCACTTAATATACAGGGAGTGTTTTAAATAGAACAAATGTTTCAAGAGGCTGGAAGGGATAGCATCCACATCTTGATACAGAGAATAATCTCAGAAGGGAAAAACTTCTTTTACAGTGATGCTGTGGTTTGGATGTGGTCTGTTGTCCCCATCTAAATTCATGTTGAAATTTGATCCCCCATGTGGTGGTGTTGGGGAGATGAGGCCTCATGAGAGGTATTTGGGTCATAGGACTGGATCTTTCCTGAATGGCTTGATGCTGTTCTCCCGGTAGTGAGTTCTCGCTAATGCAAAACTAGATTAGTTCTTGAGGGAATACATTAGTTCCTGAGAGAGCAAGTTGTTATAAGGCAATGTTTTTCCTCTTGGTTGGACCTCTTTACCTCCTCCACCATGTTGTAAGGCAGCACAAAAGCCCTCACCAGAAGCCAGGACCATGTCCTTGAACTTCTCAGCTTGCAGAACTACGAGCTAAATAAACGTCTCTTTTTTAAAATAAATTACCCAGTCTCAGGTATTCTTTTATATCAACACAAAGTGGACTGAGACAAATGATGGGAGGAAAGTAAGAAAGAATGATTAAAAAGGCAGTTAAAAATAAAAAAAAAACTGCGTTCAGTGTGAGCAATGAAACAATACTGGCTATGAGTTGATAATTATTGAAGCTGGATGATACATACATGAGGGTTCATTATACCATCCCCTCAAGTTTTGTGTATGTTTAAAAGTTTCCTCAATAAAAAAACTAAAAAAAAAAAAAATGATAAAAAACCCTGGGGTAAAAAATTGCTGTTACTCGGGGGATAGCTTAAGTTTCTGATGTGAAGTAGGAGGAAAAATTATCTGCTGAGAGTTAAGGTTGTGGGTTGAAGGTTTAATAAGATTGGTGAAAGTTTGAAATCACTGCTCTGGGAGAAAGAGTTGATGATCCAGCTGAGGTTAGAGGTCTTGAATTTCCAGTTGCAAATATTTGTGTGTTGTAAGATTTTCTCTAGGAGCTCTCAAGAGTACAAGTGTGAGAACTGTTGGGGAGATCCGTAATTGATTTTTGATGGGCTGGCGCAACCGTAGATTAAGGGAAGCATCCATAAGAAAGATTTAATGTGATGGGGCATGTTGCTTCCCTCTCCCTTCATGAAAAAGCTATTGTGTTTTTTGTTTGTTTGTTTGTTTGTTTTTAAGTAGGAGAATACTTTAGTATAGTAGTCTTGAAGTTTTGAGTTTGATTCTGATGGGAAATAGAGAAAAACTAACTTGAGAGGTAAGATCGTTTTTCTTTAAAAAGTATTGTCTCATGTATTATCATATAATATTGATCATAACTGTCTATGAGGAAACTGAATGATATAGTAAAATAGAATAATCCAAATGCACTTTCAGAAATATTTTAAAATTTAAACCAAATATGATTTTAAGTACTTATAAATTATTTGTACTAAAAAACTAATATCTATCTAGAGGAAAAACCATTTCAGATATTGACCTCCAAATTTAGCAATCTTTCTGGTATTTCCACTGATGGCTTTATTTCCCGTTCTAGATTTCAAACTATTATTTTAACTCATATTCATTTCATTTGAAGTTTTCCATAAGTTAATGGGGTACAAGTGGTATTTGGTTACATGAGGAAGTATTTTAATGATGATTTGTGAGATCCTGGTGCACCCATCACCCGAGCAGTATACACTGCAGTGTATTTGTAGTCTTTTATCCCTCGCCCCCTCCCACTCTTCCCCCTAAGTCCCCGAAGTCCGTTGTATCATTCTTACGTCTTTGTGTCCTCATAGCTTAGCTTCCACATATTGGTGAGAACTTACGATGTTTGATTTTCCATTCCTGAGTTACTTTACTTAGAATAATAGTCTCCAGTCTCCAGTCTCATCCAGGTCATTGCAAATGCTGTTAATTCATTCCTCTTTATGGCTGAGTAGTATTCCATTGCACATATATAGATATGTGTGTGTGTGTGTGTATATATGTATGTGTGTGTGTGTGTGTGTGTGTGTGTGTGTGTATATATATATATATATATATATCACAGTTTCTTTACCTACTCGTTGATTGATGGGCATTTCGGTTGGTTCCACAATTTTGCAGTTGTGAATTGTGCTGCTATAAACATGCGTGTGCAAGTATCTTTTTCAAATAATGACTTCTTTTCCTCTGGGTAGATACTCAGTAGTGGGATTGCCGGATCAAACGGTAGTTCTACTTTTAGTTCTTTAAGGAATCTCCACACTGTTTTCCATAGCTGCTGTACTAGTTTACATTCCCACCAGCAGTGTAGAAGTGTTCCCTGTTGACCACATCCACACCAACATCTACTGTTTTTTAATTCTTTGATTATGGCCATTCTTGCATGAGTAAGGTGGTATCGCATTGTGGTTTTGGTTTGCATTTCCCTGGTTGTTAGTGATGTTGAGCATTTTTTCTTACGTTTGTTGACCATTTGTATATCTTCTTTTGAGAATTGTCTACTCATGTCCTTAGCCCATTTTCTCATGGGATTGTTTGTTTTTTCCTTACTGGTTTGTTTGAGTTTGCAGTAGATTCTGGATATTAATCCTTTGTCAGATGCATTGATTGTGAAGATTTTCTCCCACTCTGTGGGTTGTCTGTTTACTCTGCTGACTGTTCCTTTTGCCGTGCAAAAGCTCTTTAGTTCAATTAGATCCCAGCTATTTATCTTTGTTTTTATTGCATTTGCTTTTGGGTTTTTGGTCATGAAATCCTTGCCTAAGCCAGTGTCTAAAAGGGGTTTTCCAATGTTATCTTCTAGAATTTTTATAGTTTCAGGTCTTAGGTTTAAGTCCTTAATCCATTTTGCTAACTCAGATTTAAATGTACTTTTAAAGAAGATTAATTGTTGTACATCTTCCACATTCTACCAATATCTTCATAGCCTAAGAATCCCTTGAAACAGAATGACCTACACTCCATTTGGGACCAGTGACCACTGACAAAATCTCAATTTGCTGTATATCCACCTCCCCTCCTTGTGTTTACATTTTGTAAACTGGATCCTGAGGTTTAAATATTGTGGGCAGTGGGTTACTAGTAACCAACATGGCAAAATACTATAATGCTTCATTAAACAAAGCTGTAAGATAAGGTTAATATAACTAGGGAATAAGGAAGCCTGTGCTATGAGCAAAATGAGGGTTAGTGGAAGTCTTGGTGCACTGTAACTAGTTTGCTTATGTGTAAATTTATTTGTTTATATTGTTTCAAGATGGGCTGAATTGTATCCTTTAAATGACAGAGTTGTCAGCAATTTCCAGTTTGCACTGTAGATTTTTGGAGGGTGAGACATCTGTGAAATTCTCTATAATGAAAGCCAGCAGCTTATAAAATGATATGATTTCACTGCAGTTCAGATAATCAGGGACTAGAAAGGTCAAACCAACCCTCCCATTCATGACAATTAACAAAGCTGGACAAAATATAAAAACCATCTTCATAAAGTCATCAGAAAACTAAAAGAAAAGAGTGAAAAATTACAGTGCCAAGATGGGGTGAGAGCAGAGGTTCCAGAAAGTAAGACCATCACTGGGACCTTGTTTTCTCTTGGGGCGTTTTCTCATTTCAGGAGAAGACTAAGTAGTTGAGACATTGAATAACATTATTAGCAGCTTCGCAGGGCTGGGTAGACAGAGATTGGAATCTCCTTTAGGGTCCGTAAAAGGGACCTAAAGAAGATATTCATTTTTCAGACTTTAGCTCAGCTTTGAATCATTACCCCAATCACTAGACTTGAATTGAAGCTATTCCCTATTGCTAGTGCCAACAAGCACTTGATGGAATCAAACATAAATCCTCTCTGGAGGACAATAACATTCATTTCGACTTCAAATTACTTCTTACAACAGTTTTGCAAATACAATGTCCACAATTGTGAATTATACTGCAATAAACATGCAGTGATGCCTTTTTTGTGATGTCTTTTTTGATATAGTGACTTCTTTTTGGGGGGGTAGATACCCAGTAGTGGGATTGCTGGATCAAATAGTAGATCTACTTTTAGTTATATAAGAAATCTCCAAACTGTTTTCCATAGAGGTTGTACTAATTTACATTCTCACCAGCCATGTATAAGCATTCCAGATGAAGGGAGATTTAGTGAACTAGAAGGTAAATCAGAAAATATTCAAATTGAAATATGGAGAGAAAAAAAGGATAGAAAATACAGAAGAGAGAATAAATGACATAGAGAACTCCATAATAATATTTGTTTACATTTAATTGAAGTCTCAGAAGAAGAAAAGAGAAATAACAGTATAGACACAATATTGAAAGATATAATAGCTGATAATTTACTGAATGTTTTTAAAAAATCATTTGTAAAGGCTTATATACCCTAAGGAAGAAGCAGAAAGTGAGGCTGGAAAACTCATTTGGAGTCAGAGTGTCAAGGACTCCATCAATCCATGCAGCTAAATTTTGGCATGTGGGCAGATGGGAACATTGATGGAACAAATGCCAGGATGAGATCCCGGAAGCCCAAGGAGTCATATGAGGGGCCATTTGCTTAAAGAAACCAAGAGCAGAAAAGGAAGACACATGAATACTTAGAGGACTACAAGAGTCAAATCTGGAAAAGCTGAGCTTAATTGTCAAATCCAAGCAGACAGGAGACAGAAAAAATAGAAGAGAAACATCCCACAGGTTGGGACCTAGGCAGAGCTGAAATGGAATAAGAAACTAGAGCCAAGCAAAGTTGGGAAGTTACAACAATTTCATGGAAACAGTCTGAGTATCTGACGCAAATGGTTTAATTTGATTTACGGGCATGGTACTGGGGTGGATGATTGAAGGCTTTAAGGAGGTGAATAACATGGGACTAAGTGTGCTTTACAAAGATCATACTACAAAGATCAGTGTGAAAGGTGAACTAGAGAACTTCTGATGGTTCCGATCTCGGGATTGGGGATCAGGCAGTCTTGAGTGCAATGCTGATTCCACCTCAACTATCTCTGTTTCCTAGGGCATTTTGCATAAGCTCCCTGGGCCTTGGCTTTCACATCTGTAAATTGGGCATCTTCACAGGGTTGTTTTGAAGTTAATAAGATAATACATGTGAAGTACTTGGCCTACTGCCTGGTTTATAGTGAACATCCAGTGAGCAGTGAGAGGGCTCTTCTGAGGAGAAACCAGAGGCAGCAAGATCAACTGGGATGGTATTGAGATAGTCTAAGGGAGCCCGAGGGAGTGCAGGCATGGGCCAATAAACAGCTGTAAGAATGAGGAGGGAGGAAGATGTATCAGGGAATGTGTATGTGTGTGTGGGCAGGGGAGTATAGGGACAATGGAATAAGGCAAAGAAATAACACTGGAGTCCCCATCCCAACACTTCTTGAGCACATGCTGTGTGCCTAATTGTGTGCAGCTGATTAAGCCCTATGCCCAGATAACACTGAGAGCCCCAGGCCTCATTAAGCAAATTCATGTATGCTCCCATGGATGTACAAAAGATACATTTGGTCTTCAGACTGAAGGGGCCTGCTATAGCCAAATATTCTGCAAGAATGTGCAAGCCTGGTGTGAACTTTGACCAGAGGCAAGCACTTTATTTGTAATAATCTCAGTCAGCCATACCGTGACCACCAACAATTTGCACAGGTCCAGTAGGCTGTTAATTTTTCCAAAAATTGAAGAAGGAATTCAGAAATATTAAGGGAAAACTTACTTGTGTAGTTAATTTACTCCCCCTTTCCACGTGAGCACTTCTTCAACCCAACCTAATACTTATGAGTAACAGCTCAGAACAGACGCTACTTATTTTCTCAGCCCAAGCAAGCTGTCTTGCAAAAGAGGTTAAGAATAGATTGCAACTCCCTCTAAGGTCTAGGTTTTGTCTCCTTGTTGCTTTCACTTAGACAAAAGGAAGTCTGTTTATCAAAGGATTTCCTGAGGCTCCAAATCCCTGGGTGAGGAGGTGAGGTGTGAAGGCCAAATGGCTCACTAGGGAAGATTTTAATCAGTGAGTATCACCCGTGGGTGCTTTCTCTTGGTTATGTTTGATTCCTCCAGCTTCACCACTGAGAAAAGTAGGCAAAGGGCAGAAAGGGTGACTAGTGAAGCAATGGGAAAGAGGAATAGAGGATAAAACCTTCTCACTGCTCTAGCACCTTAGAGAGACTCAATAAAATCCTGTTTTCCCCAAGTTAACCACTCCACTGCCAGCTTTCCCATCAGCCAGCCCTAGGAAAAATAGTGTAATAGACTAAATGACTTCTGGTACCCTGATCTGCTTGCTTCTCTCACCCATCATTACCTCCCTTCCCAACGCTGAATCCCAACTGCCCTCATGCTGTGCCCCTTCCTTTGCCATCAGACCAAATGTAACCTTATCTTGTGATCCGGGCCTTTCTTTCCCTTATTCAACTTTGTCCCACAGAGCCTGAACTAATGTGTGTGTTCATTCTTGCAGTGCCCAAAAGGGGCACATACATATTGGAAACTGGGAGCCTCAGGAAACTTAAAAAAAAAAAAAAAAGATATCTGGCCTCGGCCAGAAAATAAAATGGCACCTTGAAGGAGCTGCAACAATTTGGACAGATATAATACTTTGACACTTTAGTTCACCTCAGTTAGTCTAAATTCAGTACTAATTCAGGTTGCTTTCAGTTTTTGTTTCCGTGTATGGACAACAACTTGGGGGCTTATTTGGGAGAGCAGCCATGCCCATCTGGCTCATCGTTATGCCCACCCACACACAATTCCCCCCAACACCTGTGTCTGGCACATAGCGTTCCATAATTGTTCCCCAGATTTAATGAGAATGAGCATATGATTGTTAATTTTTCTCCTGCTGAATCCAGAGATAGCAAAAAAAGCACTTTTCCATTTTAATAGCAGCCCTTGAAATATCAGTTTTAATATTTGCTGAGACTTATGTAATCATTCAATAATTAATTCTCATATTATCTTGTGAAATTGGTTATTCTTATGAAAGTTTTACAGATGAAGGAATTATGTTGAAATCCTGGTTTAAGAACAAGGGGAGAGGCAAAATTTAGATTTGAATCAGATGGAAATTGCTTAAAGGTAGATTTAGCCCAGTTTATGCTTAAAGGTATTAATGACAGTGATGGTGAAGATTCTGAGATGTCTATTTTCTCTTTTTTTTTTTAAGACAGTGTCTCTCACTGTCACCCAGGTTGAAGTGCAGTGGCACGATCTTGGCTCACTGCAACCTCCACCTCCCATCTTTAAGCCATTCGCATGCCTCAGCTTCCCAAGTAGCTGGGATTACAGGCATGTGCCACCACGCCTGGCTGTTTTTGTGTATTTTTAGTAGAGATGGGATTTTGCCATGTTGGCCAGGATGGTCTCGAACTCCTGACCTTGTGACCCACCCGCCTCCGCCTCCCAAAGTGCTGGGATTACAGGCGTGAGCCACCATGCTTGGTCCTGAGATGGCTATTTTCTAATTGAAAGTCCTCATCTGTGTACATGACACGTTTGTCTTCCTCCTAAAAAGACATATTTTAATAAAAGGGGAAAACAGTTGTCTTTTTAATGGTTTATCAAATTATATTCTCAAGTGTTTTCCTATCCCAGTCAAGGGCTTCATCATTCTTCTAGTCCGTCAAAGTCATTATGGCTTCCCTCCTTTTCCCATCCACACCCGTTCATCAGGAGGTACAATCACCTTGACCTCCTAGCTGTGTTTTAGTTTTTGATTGCTACCACCCCAGCCCCCGCTCTTGCCTAGAAGAATGAAATAGCCTCTTAAATATTCCCCTGCAACCATTCTTATTTCCTTACAATCCACAATCTTCCGATCAGTATAACTTTTACGCTTTTTTATAAACACAAATCAGTTCATGTCACAGCTCTGTCTCCCATTGTATTTCAAAGAAAATTTAAACTCTTGTCCAAGGCCTTACATAATCTAGTTGCTCTTTGACCTCACATCTTTTCACTCTCTTACTTTCTATACTGGCATCATACTCCAGTCATTCCAGCCATCTTACTATTCCTTAAATATAGTGAGTTTATTTCTCCCTGAAAGTGCTTTTACTTGCTGTTTACTGACCAATGTTGCTAGTATCATTGTTAATACATTGTTAGTAGTTTGTTAAAACCTACTAAACTCTACAGGGTGCAAGCAAGAAACAATTTTATTATTTCTTACTACTACTCCTCTGTCAAACAATTTCTTCCTCAGCCCTGATGAAATCCTGGACAGATCTCATAACTTGTTTGATGGTTTTCAGTTATGAAAAGGTCCACTAAAATCTAAAATTATGGTTTTCAACAGAAGAGGCCCACTCTCTGGGGGCATTTGGAAATTCATGGGACACATTTGGCTGTTGCAATGGTGGGGGATGAGATTTAATGGCATTAGCTATATACAGGTCTGAGAAACAAGGCTTCTGCCAGCAAATGAACACTTGTTGCAGATATTGCATGGCTTTCAAATGACCTGCTGGACATTCATGTATACATGAAAAAAAATAAATATAAAATATTTTTGCCTTGATTTACTGTACACTAAATTTTCCAAAATCGAAAACACTGGAAAAATCAAAGGACGATTATACATTGTTTTGTTCAGAACTTTCCCAAGAGTTGTTTGTCATTTCAAAAAATCATTTCACTAACAGACACACCATGTGTGGTATATAAATAACCAATATGACACACTTGTGTAAGACGTCATCAGTAGCTGTTGTAATTATGGTGGTTCTGTATGTATGTATAGGAATACACTTAATCTTTATTTCAAATGGTTAAAGAAAAGATACTGATTATATTAAATTAAATACTGTTACTCAATTCAATCCAGACTTGTTCACTACAAGTAGTTGCAAGCATTTCATTCATTATGTGATCCAGTATAGTCATGCCAAAGAATTTGTATACTGAAATGTTTATTATTTTATTATAAATTGCTTTTATTCATTTCACCTTCACATTACAGTTTTGTTTACATCTTTGTTTTGGAAATGTTGTGTGTAGGTAGCTTGTATTATCTATATATTTCATTTCAGGATATTAAAGAGATATGTTAGAATATTTATTATAAAAAGAGGGCATTGAGCCTGACAGGATTAAGGACCAGATTCTCAAGAAATCTTACTCCAGTGCATCCCATCAACTCGATAAGAGTGCAGTTCACTTCTGCAGTAGCCTCTCTTCTCACTTTGCCCTCAAGGAAGTCTTATAAATCCAATTCCAGTTGAATCCCTGAAGCCCCCAAATTCCAGAGGGTACAGCTATCCAGGTGGTTTTCTTAAATTACCCCAACTTGACTTAAAGGAAAAGGAACAAGATGGGAAACATCACAGTATTGCAACAACTTGTTCTCTAAAGAAATAGTCCTCATCAACTCAACAATTTATCTTTGTTAATCTTGTATGTCCTGTGCATATAATAATCTGAGGGGAGCAAATCAACTTTTGCCACCTTGTGTGCAAGTCTTCCATAAATTTTCTGGCACCTTATTTTAGAATTTGACACAGGCAGGGCCTCTGTTACAACCTTGAGGCAAGATGGAGACCATTTTTAAAATTTGAGAAGATGAGGATTCCTCTAGGAATGAGTATGAGTACTGGGTGAATGTCATTTTTCTTTCTTTCTTTTTTTTTTTTTTGGAGACAGAGTTTCACTCTTTCACCCAGGCTGGAGTGCAGTGGCGCTGTCTCGGCTCACCACAACCTCCGCCTTCCAGTTTCAAGTGATTCTCTTGCCTCAGCCTCCCGAGTAGCTGGGATTACAGGCATGAGCCACCATGCCCAGCTGATTTTTGTATTTTTAGTAGAGACTGGGTTTCACCTTTTTGGCCAGGCTGGTCTAGAACTCCTGACCTCGTGATCCACCCACCTCAGCCTCCCAAAGTGCTGGGATTATAGGCATGAGCCACTGCGCCCAGCCATGAATGTCATTTTTTAACTGACAAATGTCAACTTTCTGGTGTTGATATTACAACATGATTATGTAAGATGTTACCACTGAGGGAAGCTGGACAAAAGGAATACAGAACTCTCTGTACTTTTTTTTTTTGAAAATTCTTTTGAATCTATAATAATTTTAAATTAAAAAGTTAATAATATGCTAATTTGATTCTTACATGTATATTATTAAATCTCATCATGGGAGTGACATCAGTAACATGGCACAGTAGGAAGCTCCAAGCCCTTGTCCTCCTATGGAATCATTAAATAAACAACTAGGAATTGACTAAAATGACTTTATAGGAGGTCTGGAAATCACTCAAAGATCTACAGCAACCAAGCAAATAGCCAATTTTTTAAAAACCGAATTACAAATGGTAGAAAATTTTGTAACATTTTTACTTGTCCTTGCCCCACCTGCCCCTAGCGTAATTCCCAAATTTGAGGCAATGCATAAATATACAAATATAAGGAGCTCCATGAACTCAGAGATCCACAGCAAGGCACATTATAATCAAACTGTCAAAAGACAAAGAGAGAACCTTGAAAGCAGTGAGAGAAGCAACTCATCATGTACAAGGAATCCTTAATAAAATAATTTCTCAGAAGAAGCCATGTAGGACAGAAAGCAGTAGGATGATACATTTAAGGAGTTGAAAGGGGGAAAAAAACCTGTCAACCAAGAATTTTACATATGGTAAAACTGTCATTCAAAAATTACAGAAAAATTAAGAAATTCTCAGATAAACAAAAGTTGAAGGCATTTTTTATCACCATTACATGACATGCTAAAGGAAATCTTTTAGGTTGAAATGAAAGGATGGTAGACAGTAACTGAAAGCCATATGAAGATATAAAGTACAGGTAAATACATGGACAAATATAAAAACCAGTATTATTGTTATTTTAGTACCTAATTCTGCTTTTTATTCTTCTACAAGATTTTAGAGTTAAAAGAATAAAAAATAATCACAAATCTATATTAATGGGTAAACAATATATAAAGATGTAATTTGTGACATCAATAACACAAAGTGGGCAAGAAAGATATGTAAATAAGTACAGTTTTTGTACGCAATTGATGTTAAATTATCGGCTTAAATTGTTATAATGTTAGTATGTTACATGTAATCTCCATGGTACCCATAAAGAAAGTATCTATAAAATATACCTAAAAGTAAATGAAAATGGAATCAAAGTGTGTTACTACAAAACATCAACTACACACAAAGGAGGGCAGTAAGGGAGGAAATGAGGAACAACAACAAAAAAAAACTGTAAGACATGGAGAAAACAAATAATTAAGTAGCAATAGTAAGTTATTTCCTATCAGTAATTGCTTTAAATGTAAATGAATTAAACTCCCAAATCGAAAGATATAGATTGGCTGAATGGACAGAAAAACAACATCCAACAATATGTTATCCACATGAAACTTTCATAAAACTTAAAAACATGCGTAGATTGAAAATGAAAGGATGAAAAATAATATTCCATGCAAAGACTAACCAGAAGAGAGCAGGGAGTGACTAAACTAATACCAGACAAAATAGACTTTAAATAAAAAACTTAGGCCAGGCACGGTGGCTCATGCCTGTAATCCCAGCACTTTGGGAGGCCAAGGTGGGTGGATTGCCTGAGATCAGGAGTTCAAGACCAGCATGGCCTACATGGCAAAACCCCATCTCTACTAGAAATATAAAAATTAGCTGGGCATGGTGGCAGGAACCTGTAATCCCAGCTACTCGGGAGGCTGAGGCAGACAGAATTGCTTGAACCTGGGAGAAGGAGATTGTAGTAAGCTGAGATCATGCCACTGCACTCCAGCCTGGGCCGCGGAGTGAGACTCCATCTCAAAAAAAAAAGTAAAAAACATAAAAAGAGTTTTTTTCGGGGGGGCGTAGCAAGGTGGCCAAATAGGAACAGCTCCAGTCTCCAACTCCTAGCGTGAGCGACACAGAAGACCGGTGATTTCTGCATTTTCAACTGAGGTACTGGGGTCATCTCATAGGGAGTGCCAGACAATCGGTGCTGGTCAGCCGCTGCAGCCCGATCAGCGAGAGCTGAAGCAGGGCGAGGCATCGCCTCACCTGGGAAGCGCAAGGGGGGGAGGGAATCCGTTTTCCTAGCCACGGGAACTGAGACACACAACACCTGGAAAATCGGGTAACTCCCACCCCAATACTGCGCTTTAAGCAAACGGGCATATCAGGAGATTATATCCCACACCTGGCCGGTAGGGTCCCACGCCCACAGAGCCTCCCTCATTGCTAGCACAGCAGTCTGCGATCTAACCGCAAGGCAGCAGTGAGGTTGGGGGAGGGGCGCCCGCCATTGCTGAGGCTTAAGTAGGTAAACAAAGCCG
>NW_012114888.1:2505244-2535384 GCF_000951035.1 Colobus angolensis palliatus | reverse complement strand
AACATGGCACAAGTATACATATGTAACAAACCTGCACGTTATGCACATGTACCCTAGAACTTAAAGTATAATAATAATATAAAAAAAATAAAGAGATGTAGAATATTATATAATGAAAAAGGATTAATTAACAAAAAAGATACAATTTTTAATTAACAAAAAAGATGCAATAATTATAAATATATATGCGTCAAACTTCATAGCTTCTGAATATATAAAGCAAATATTGCAGAATTGAAAAGAGAAACAGGCATCTCTACAATAGTAGGAGGAGACTTCAATACTCCAATAGGCCCACTTTCAACAATGGAGAGAACAACTAGCTGAAAAAATCAACAAGGAAATAAGGAACTTGAACAACACCATAGAGCAATTGAATCTAAAAGACATGCAGGACACTCCACCCAATAATAGCAGAATACATCTTTTTTGTCAATTTCACATGGAACATTCTCTAGGACAGACTACATGTGAAGCCACAAAAAAGTCTTAATGCATTTAAAAAGATGGAAGTCGTACAAAGTAACTTTTACAATCACAATAGAATGAAAATAAAAAATCAATAGCAAAAGGAAAACTGGAAAAATCACAAATATGTGGAAATTAAACAAGATATTCTTAAATAACCAATGGGTCAAGGAAGAAATGACAAGGGAAATTTTAAAATATCTTAAGACAAATGAAAGTGAAAGGTCAACATTTAAAAAATGAAATACAGTGAAAGCAGCACTGAAAGGGAAATTTATAGCTATAAGGACATTAAAAAAGAAGAAAAATCTTAAATCAACAACCTACCTTTAAATGTTAAAGAACTAGAAAAGAAGAACAAATCAAACCTAAACAGCAGAAAGACAGAAACAATAAGCATAAGAGCAGAGATAAATAAAATAAGGAATTGTAAAACAACAGAGAAATTAACAAAATTAAGAGTTGGTTCTTCAAAAAAATCAGCATTGACAAATTTTCAGTTAGATTGACTAAGAAAAATGAGAGAAGACTCAAATAACTAAAATTATAAGTGAAAGAGGGGACATTACTACTCATTTTAAAGAAATAAAAGTTATTATAAGAGAGTACAAGTATATAAACAATTATATACCAACAACTTGGCAAACTAGATGAAATGGACAAATTTCTAGAAACACGCAAGCTACCAAGACTGAATCATGAAGAAATGGAAATTTTGAACAGATCTATGACTAGTAAGGAAATCAAATCAGTAATCAAAATCCTCCCAACAAAGAAAAGCACAGGAACAGCTGGCTTCATTGATAAATTCTACCAAATATTTAAAGAATAATTAACACCAATCTTCCTCTAACTCTTCTAAAAAGTAACAGAATCAAACTTCTTCTATGAGGCCAGCATTACCTTGATACCAAAGCCAGACGAAGACCCTACAGGAAAATTATATACCAATATTCCTGATTAATATTGATGCAAAATCCTCAACAAAATATGAGCAAACCAAATTCAACTGTAAAGGAATTATATACCATAATTGAGTCATTCCTGGAATGCAAGGATGGTTCCCCAATTGAAAATCAATGTAATGCACCACATTAACAGAATGAAGAACAAAAATCTCATGATCATCTGAATTGATGTAGAAAAAGCAGTTGACAAAACTCAACACCATTTAATGATAAAAAACACTCAACAAACTGGTAATATGAGAAACTACCTCAACATAATAAAGAACATTTACACAAAGCCCACATTTGACATCATACTCAGTAGTGAAAGACTGAAAGCTTTTTCTCCACAGGAACAGAAATGACACAAAGATACCCACTTTCATCAATTCTATTCAACATAGTACTGGAAGTTCTAGCCAGAGAAATTTAACAAGAAAACCAAAAAGAAAAGGCATTCAAATTTTAGAGGAAGAAGTAAAATTATCCGTTTGTAGACAATATAAGCTCATATGTAGAAAACCCTAAAGATTTCACATGCACACACAAAACTCTGTTAGAACTATTATAGGAGGTGGTTCACACTTGTAACCCCAGCACTTTGGAAGGTCAAGGTGGGTAAATTGCTTGAGCCCAGGAGTTTGAGACCAGCCTGGGCAACATGGCAATATCCCATTTCCATAAAAATATAAAAAATTAACTGGGCATGGTGGCATGTTCCTGTATTCCCAGCTACTTGGGAGGCTGAGGCAGGAGGATCACTGAGCCTGGAGGTCAAAGTTGCAGTGAGCTATGATCATGCCACTGCCCTCCAGCCTGGGTAACAGAGCTAGAGCCTGTCTTAAAAAAAAAAAAAAAAAAGGAACTAATATAAAATAATTCAGCATAGTTGCAGAATACAAAACCAACACACAAAAATCAGTTTATTTCTATACATAAACAATAAAAAACCTGAAAAGAAAGAAAATTTAAGAAAATTTTAAGAAAATTTAAGAAAATTCTATTGTAGATGGAATTCATCTACAATAGAATCAAGAAGAGTAAAATACTTCGGAACAAATGTAACAAAAAAGGCAAGAGACTTCTACACCAAAAAACTATAAAATATTGGTGAAAGAAATTAAAGACACACGTAATGAAAAGATATCCTCTGTTCATGGATTGGAAGACTTAATAATGTTAAGATGCCAATACTACTCAAAGTGATCTACAGATTAAGTATAATCCTCATCAAAATACCAATGGTGTTTTTTTTTACAGAAATTTTCTGTTTTTTTTTACAGAAATTATAGGACAAATCTGTCCTATAATTCATATAAAATCTCAAGGAACCCTGAACAGTCAAAATAATCTTGGAAAAGAACAACAAAGTTTGAGGCCTCACACTTCCTGATTTCAAAACTTACAACAAAATTACAGAAATCAAAACAGTGGGTTATTGCCATAAAGACAGACATATAGATCAATAAAATAGAATAGAGAGCCCCTAAATAAGCTTATATATAATCAAATGCTTTTTCCAATGCTTCCATGACCATTTGAAGGGGGAAAGAATAGTCTTCATTCTTTTCCATATGCATATACAGTTTTCCCAATAGTTTGTTGAAAAGACAGTTGGGAAAACTGTATGTGCATATGGAAAAGAATGAAGTTAGAATTTTGCCTTATACCAGTCACAAAAATTAACTCAAAATGTATCAAAGACCCAAACATAAGAGCTAAAACTGAAGTCTTCTAAAGTCTTAAAATAAAATGTAGGGGAATACCTTCAATGACATTGGATTTGGCAATGATTTCTTGAATATGACACCAAAAGCAGAGGCAAAAAAAAAAAATTAATTACATTAAGATTAAAAACATATGTGCACTAAAGGGCACTATCAACAGAATGAAAAGGCAACCCATGAAATGAGAGAATATTTGCAAATAATATATGTGATAAAAGGTTAACATCCAGAAGGTATTAAAAAACTCCTATAGCTAAAGAACAAAAAAATCAAACAACCCAATTTAAAACTAGGGAAACAAATTGAATAGATATTTCGCCAAAGAAGACATAGGAATACAAAAAGCACTTGAAAATATTCCCAACATCACTAATTATAAGAGAAATACAAATCAAAACCACAGCAAAATACCACTTCACACCCATTAGAAAGGCTACTATTAAAAAATCAAATAACAAGTGTTGCTGAGGATGTAGAGAAATTGGAACTCTCGTCCATTATTGGTGGGAATGTAAAATGTGCAGCCGCTAGAGAAAACAATGTGATGGTTCCTTAAGAAATTAAAAAATAGAATTACCTTATGATCCAGCAATTCATCTCCTGGATATACATCCAAAATAATTGAAAGCAAATGGTGAGTTGCATGTTTCATAGATATTTTTGAAAAATATTATTTTTTTTAACTTTTATTTTTGGTCCAGGGAAACACGTGCAGGTTTGTTATATAAGTACATTGGGTGTCACGGGGGTTTGGTGTACAAATTACTTTGTCACCCAGGTAATAAGCATAGTATCTAGTAGGTAGTTTTTCAATCCCTACCCTCTTCTCACTATCAACTCTCAAGTAGGCCCCAGTGTCTGTTCTTCCCTTCTTTATGTCCATGTGTACTCAATGTTTAGCCCCTGCTTATAAGCAAGAACATTCAGTATTTGGTTCTCTCTCCCTTAATTAGTTCACTTAGGATAATCACCTCCAGATCCATCCATGTGCTGCAAGGTACATGATATCAGTCTTTTTCAAGGCTGTGCATTTGAGAGGAAGATGAATTCTGCTATTGTTTCAAATAATTTCTTGATTTCTGTCTTAATTTAATTGTTTGCTCAAAAGTCATTCAGGAGCAGGTTCCTTAATTTCCAAATAATTGTATAGTTTTGAGCAATCTTAGAATTGATTTCTATTTTTACTGCACTGTGGTCTGAGAGTGTGGTTGGTATGATTTCGGCTTTTTGCATCTGCTGAGCATTGCTTCATTGCTGATTGTGTGGTTGATTTTAGAGTATGTGCCATGTACAGATGAGATGAATGTATATTCTGTTGTTTTAGGATGGAGGGTTCAGAAGATGTCTGTTGGGTCTATTTGGTTAAGTGTTGAGTTCAGGTCCCAAATATCTTCATTAGTTTTCTGTCTCAACGATCTGTCTAATATGGCCAGTGGGGCATTGAAATCTCCCACTCTTATGACGTGGTTATCTAAGTCTCTTCAGAGGTCTCTAAGAACTAGCTTTATGACTCTAGGTGCTTCTGTGATGGGTGCATATATATCTAGGATAGTTAGGTCTTCATGTTGAATTAAACCCTTTACCATCACATAATGCACTTCTTTGTCTTTTTTGATAATTATTGGTTTAAAGTCTGTTTCAAAGTCTGTTTTGCCTGAAACTAGAACAGCAACCCCTCCTTTTTTCTGTTTTCCATTTGCTTGGTAGATGTTTCTCCATTCCTTTACTTTGAGCCTATGGGTGTCATTGCTTGTGAGACGGGTCTCTTGAAGACGGTCTACAGTTGGGTCTTGCTCCTTTATCCAACTTGCCACTCTGCCTGTTAACTGGGGCATTTAGCCCATTTATATTCAAGATTAATACTGATATATATGGATTTGTTCCTGTCATAATGTTGTTAACTGGTTATTGTGCAGACTTGTTTGTGTGGTTGCTTTATAGTGTCAATGGTCTATGTACTTAAGTGTGTTTTTGTGGTGGCTGGTAATGGTCTCTCCTTTCCATAGTTAGCATTCCCTTCAGGACCTCTCTTGTAAGGCAGGTCTGGTGGTAACAAATTCCTTCAGTATTTGCTTGTCTGAAAAGGATCTTATTTCTCCTTCGTTTATGCAGCTTATTTTGACTGGATATGAACTTCTTGGTTGGAATTTCTTTTTTTTTTTAAGAATGCTCAATATAGGTCCCCAATCTCTTCTGGCATGTGGGATTTTTTTTTTTTCTTAGACAGAGTTTTGCTCTTGTTGCCCAGGCTGGAGTGCAATGGTGTGATCTTGGCTCACCGCAACCTCCGCCTCCCAGGTTCAAGCAATTCTCCTACCTCAGCCTCCCGAGTAGCTATGATTACAGGCATGCGCCTCCACACCTGGCTAATTTTGTATTTTTAGTAGAGACGGGGTTTCTCCATGTTGGTCAGGCTGGTCTCAAAATCCCGACCACAGGTGATCCACCTGCCTTAGCCTCCCAAAGTGTTGGGATTACAGGTGTGAGCCACGGCGCCCAGTGATTGTAGCGTTTCTGCTGAGAGGTCCACTGTTAGCCCAATACAGTTCCCTTTGTAGGTAGCCTGTCCCTTCTCTCTAGCTGCCCTTAATATTTTTTCTTTCATGTCATCTTTGGAGAATATGTTTTCCAAGTTGCTTCCTCTCCCTCTCTTTCAGGAATGTCAGTGAGTCATAGGTTTGGTCTCTCTACATAATCCCATATTTCTCCAAGGTTTTGTTCATTCTTTATTATTATATTTCCTAATTTTTGTTTGACTGAGTTAATTCAGAGAACTGGTCTTTGGCCTCTGAGATTCTTTCCTCAGCTTGGTCTATTCTGCTGTTAACACTTGCAATTGTATTATGAAATTTTTTAAGGTAAGTTTTTCGACTCTATCACATCACAATTTGATTCTTTCTTAAAATGGCCATTTTGCGGGGCGCGGTGGCTCAAGCCTGTAATCCCAGCACTTTGGGAGGCTGAGACGGGTGGATCACAAGGTCAGGAGATCGAGACCATCCTGGCTAACACGGTGAAACCCCGTCTCTACTAAAAAATACAAAAAACTAGCCAGGCGAGGTGGCGGGCGCCTGTAGTCCCAGCTACTCGGGAGGCTGAGGCAGGAGAATGGCATGAACCCAGGAGGCGGAGCTTGCAGTGAGCTGAGATCCGGCCACTGCACTCCAGCCTGGGTGACAGAGCGAGACTCCGTCTCAAAAACAAACAAACAAACAAACAAACAAAAAAATGGCCATTTCGTCTTTCAGCACTTGTATTGTTTTACTGTATTCCTTAGTTTCCTTGGGCTGGGTTTCAACTTTCTGCTGAATGTTGATGATCTTCTTACCTATTCAATATTCTGAATTCTGTCTGTCATTTCAATCATTTCAGCCTGGTTAAGAACCATTGCTGGGGGGCTAGTGTGGTCATTTGAAAGTAAGAAGACACTCTGGATTTTTGAGCTGCCAGAGTTCTTTTGGTAGTTCTTTCTCATCTGTGTGGGCTGACGTTCCTTCAGTCTTTGAAATTGCTGTCCTTTGGATGGGGTTTTTTGCTTTTATCTTCTTTGATGTCCTTGGGGATCTAATTGTGGTATAAGGTGGGTTCAGCTAACTGACTTCATTTCTAGAAGATTTAGGGGGCCACGTCTCAGGTCAGCACCCCTGATCTGCATGCTCTAACTCTAGGGTTCTGGTTTGAGGCCCTTGGCTTTGTTCTCTGGCCCCTTGAGGTTAGGAATCTGCTGTGCTGGAGGGGTCAAGGTGTTCCTGGTCCACTGGCCACAACATTGTGGGTGGTGCCAGCCAAAGCACTTTGTCTGGGTGGTGGCAGCAGGATCCACGCTTGCTTGTGTATGCCAGTAGCTGTGGTAGCATGGTAGGGTTCATGCGCTTTAGCTGGTGCAGGGCATAGGGGAGAGCAGGGCATTGTTCTTGCACACACTTGCTGCAGCAGTAGCAGCAGCAGGGGTGGGGTGCTGGTGGGAGTGGGGTTGCTGGCATCTCTGTGTGTGTTCACATGGGTGGCAGCTGTGGCATGATTGGGGTGGGGTTGCCAGTGTTTGTGTGTGCATTTGTGCTGGCAGTGATGGTTTGGTGGGGTGTCTGTGTGTCAGCAGGTAGGGGGACATTGTGGTGTGCTTGCACTGGCAGTGGTGGTGCAGAGAGGTACGTGCTGGTGGGAGGCCATGGGTGAGTGCATGCTGGCAAAGCGCTGGGGGGAGGCCAAGGTGCAGGGATCCTGTGTGTGGGCTGGTGCATGTCAGTGGGGGCTGGTCTGCTGGAACTCTCCAATGGTCAGGCATGGTCTTCCAGCAAAGAAGCTAGGACGAAGGCCCCTGGGAAGCAGTCTGGTTGGGCATGTGGCTGCAAGTGGGTGTGGCCAGACTGGGATCCCAGGAGAGGCCAGCAGACAGTGGGGCACTCAGATGGGACTGGCCTTGTCCCACAGGCAAGACCACGCAGCTTTGTCCAGGTCTGACAGTCACCTTAGGGCTAAAGTCTCCTAGAGGAGCACAGAGAAACTTGGGGGAGGGGTGTTCCTGGCCATGCTCCACTGCAGATGTTCCTGCACCAAGTGCTCTGGGCCCCGCACAGGCTGGAGTCTTGCCCCTGCCACCTCTCTAAACAGCTCTTCCTGTGAGTTCAAGTGTCCGTGTGGTTCGTGGGATTTTCTGCTGCTAGAATTCCAGAAGTCGTCCATGGCAAAAGCAAGCCATTTCCTATCTGTTCAACTCATCTCTTCCCCAGGGGTCCTTGGGACCCAGAAAGGAGTTTTGGTACTTAGCAGCAATGTGCAGCCTTCCCAGCTTCCTCACCCTTCAAGCCAACACCTGCGAACTTCTGTCCACTCTTAATGCCTTCCCTCTGAATATCTGCTCGGTGTGTGTGTCAGTGTTCCTGATGTCCTGGTCTCTCGTTGGGAGATGTTCCTCCTGGCTGTGTCTAGTGGGCCATCTTGGCTCCTCCTTCCTATATTTTATCACAATAAAAAAACTCATGAATAATGTCAGTTATTGTTTAGGACTTAAACAAAATATTGTGCAGGGAGATTATATTATTACTGATATAGTTTAGACTTACTGGCTCATGGTAATAATAAACATAAGATTGTGGTAGCTGATTTTATTGTTTTTGTATTCTCAACAGACAATATACTCCATTACTGCTTGCATCCAGATCATATTGCTTTCTACCACCCAACTCTCCATACACCACTACTGTTCAGTAGTCATTTATTGATGAAAGAAGGCATCCTGAAGGTGCATTAAAATATGACTCCCCATGGATTAGGAATTCTCAGCTATTATATTTGAGAAGTTACCTTTTTATTTTCTAAATTCACCCAAAAAACTCCTTTGGTCAAGGATTCTTTGTGCCTCTGAAATACCTTGTGGATCATGAATAGACATAGCCCCTTCTCTTGTGGAGTCTGAATGCCTTGTACAGGGGAGAGGCAAAGTTTTTAGATCACTTGACTAGTAATAGAGTAGGGAGTAAATGGGCATGAAGACATTTATGGAAACTCTTGAGGAGGAACCATGTTGGTGGTCTCCTCCTACATCCCTTTACATTTAGAAGAGTCATAGATCGTCAGTCATGAATATCCATCAGATACCATTCTATCTTTAGTAGAGTTGAGAGATGGATAGATTCATCACATAGTAGTAGATCAGGGTCCTTCCTCTGATTCTTACAGGTTTCAAATAGATATTAATGCACTGAATTCAAATCAAAGCTCCATATTCCCCCCACATCACTGATGTATTAATATTTCTGTTTATCTTATTAGCACTTACAGCCTGTTAATCTTTTTTGTGGGTTGCATTAGCAAACAGACCCATGTCAAAACCAAAATGAACAGTGGCTTCCCATCTCACTCAGAGTAAAAGCATGTAAAGCCCTATACCATCTGCACCCCTTTCCACGAACACAAAGCTTACACACATGCACAGATACACACACACACACACACAATACAACTCTTTCCCTTCAACTCTCTCCCTCTCTTACTTCTGCTGTTACTAGGTACATTGCCTAATCTGCTGTTCCTTGAACTTGCCAGTCATAATCCTGCCTCAGCGTCTTTGCACTAACTGTTCCCTCTGCCTAGAACACCCTTCTTCCAGATATCTAAATGCCTCACTTCTTCAAATTTTTGCTGAAATGTCACCTCAATGAGGTCAACTCATCAAAGTTAAAGCTCCACTCCCCGCCCCACACACACACTTCCTACTCTCTTCCCTGCTGAATTTATCTCCATAGCATGTATCATCATCTAATAAACTATTTTTCTCCCCTTACTACAATGTAAGCTGCTGACGGCAGGAATATTTGTCTATTTTGTTTACTGCCATGTCCTAAGCATAGAGAATTTACCTGACCAAAAAAAAAAAAAGGCACTCATTAAATATCTGTTGAAAGAATAAATAGATAGGAAAAGAAAAGGAAAAAATCAAAGAAGAAAAGAGAAGGAAAAAAAACCCTTCAGAAGATATTCCAGATTCAAGAAGATACAGCCAAATAGTGGTCAACACACCAGTTTTCTTCCTGCTCTCATTTTTGCTTCCTCTGATAGGTTAGGCAAGGAAGATAAGAATAAATAAGACATTTGCAAGAGCACTTTAAAATTCCAAAGAGCTATCTTTTTTTTTTTTTTAATGGAGTCTCACTCTGCCACCCAGGCTGGAGAGCAGTGGCACGATCTCGGCTCACTGCAGCCTCTGCATCCCAGGTTCAAGTCATTCTCCTGCCTCCTGAGTAGCTGGGATGACAGGTGCACAACACCATGCCTGGGCAAATTTTGTATTTTTAGTAGAGATGGAGTTTCACCATGTTGGCCAGGCTGGTCTCGAACTCCTGACCCTAAGTGATCTGCCCTCCTCGGTCTCCCAAAGTGCTGGGATTACAGGCATGAACCACTGCACCCAGCCCAAAGTCCTGTTATATACGATGTCTGGTTTGATAAAAATGTTGGACTACATTCCTGGAGAAGAGGTCTACTGGTAGAATGTGACAATTTTATGGTTGCATTTTATTTCTCATTTAAACGAATTAAATTCCTGCAAGAAACAGCCCATTTACTTATCAGAGAGCCAAGACCTTCCACTTATTTTGTTTTAAGGAATCTGCATTCCTCACTGTTTTCTATTTAGTCCTGCCTTTATGCCTTTACTTGTGCTGTTCCTCTCATAAGAAAGGCTTTCCCTGTCTATCTATCTAAATGCTATGCATCCTTCAAGGTCCATGTTGACAGGGTGGAAGAGGAGCAACATACTGGTATGCATTAATAAATGAATTCTATTATTCTTCAATTACAAATTTCACCTGCATAACCTGCTTCTTGTAATGTGAAGAGAACTTTTAAACGTAGCATTGACTGGGAAGGAAATGCTTTGTCAGCTCTGTTTTCCCCATGCCCAGTGGTTTCACCATGAACCATTCCTGGCACATGGTGGGTACTCAATTAATATTTGATACTTGAATAAGTGAATGATTCTGAGTCTCTGTATAATCAGAATTCAGCTTAATTATACCTTGAACCATTAAGAAATGAGACTGCATCAGAGCTCATACACTGAGTTAGAAAGCCAGCACAATTCTATGACAAGGCATATTTTCATATTCCCACATCCTCTCAACATACAGCCTCCTAATTGCCTTCTGCACTACCCCACAGTATGCACATAATGCCATGCAATGGGGTTGCTTTGTGCAGATCTCCTTTATGCGTAACCATGGCAATGCTGTCTACTTCATACTTGAAGTGTCTGGAGGACTATGGCTGTGAATGTTAACTCACTGTATGATGACTTAATGACTTGCTTTGCATGCAGGAGGGCCCAGTACATTTTGGAATTTTTTAATCATCATAATCAGAACACTTCCTCTGTTTCTTCCATGAAGTAAAGCACCTATTTACCAAATAGGCTAGAATAAAAATTCTGGATTCCCCAAACTGACATATGAAGACAATGTCTGGCGCTAAAATCTGAGGATAAAAGACTCGGGGATTGTCCTCAGAGCTTCTATTATCATCTGATATCTACACATTGGCAGTGGAATTCCTGTCACCATTTTGCACAGAAAGAATCACGTTGTGGCAATGCTAAAAGTACAGAGGATACAAATGTAGTGCATCCTGTACATTTTGTCTCTCACAGGTTCTAGCTATGACATGTGGCCAAGTTCTCCATGCAAGAAGGCATATTTCCCTCCAGGGTTTGCATTTATTTCTCATGTGAATATTTGGATGCTGCCAGAATCCCACCCATATGCCACTAATCTGATCAATTTTAAGCCAACTCTTCCTTTACTGTTAATTGGAAATACAAAGTATGCTGAAACAGCAAATAAGGCAAGCCGTCTTTTAAAACACACACACACACACACACACACACAAACGCACACATTTCCATATTCTGACAAACTATACAAGATTTTGAAATCAAACCCACCTCTCACTTTTGATCTGTTCATGATCATGTCATTATGTAAACACTTTGTGAGAAATTCATAGATAGTTTATGTTTAAAAATAGCTCAAATTTCAATTGCATTTTAATTAGTTTCTTTATAAACCTATTGCGGGTAAATTTTCACGAAAGTTTTTATAATTTCCTTTAGGAAGAATATACAGAATGTGGAATTACTCTAAAACTCAGATGAAGAACAAAACTGGTATGTTTTAGGTTAACTTTAAAAAGTAATAAGAAGAAGTCCACTTTAAGGAAAGTTGATACATTATTCTAAACTTATAGCATCTTCAAAGAAAGGTGAAATACAGTTTGGTTCACTGTGGTGTCAGTCTTAATTTTTACTTGGAATATAGCTTATGTGTTGCAATTTCAGCACTATATAGAATGTAAATTCTTCACAGCAGAATTTCTTTTTTTTAACTATATAACTTACCTTCTTTAAAACATTGTGTATATTTATGATTCTTTGTATGTATGGTTCTAGAAATGGTGATTCATACTTTACAATTTTTCTTAATTTTATTTCTTATTCAGTGAGAATATTTAAAAGAATAATAATATGGCTTATCGTGTTTGGCTTCTAAAGTAAAGATTTTCATTGGCAAAGACATTCTAGCCCACAGCTGGGTTACCAAAACAGACAAATAAGAAGTACAAATAGGTAACTTATTCACAGCTTTAAAAATAAATGATTTTCCGTTACAAGATGAAGTCTCAAAAAACAATGAGGGGATAACATCAGTGAAAATTTTGGAGTAAGGAACTCTGAAATTTTGCTCCTCCATAAAAGCAATGTGAAAACTAACCAAAATTGTTAAAATCAACTTTTTCAGTTCTCTGGAAACTAAGCAATGGCTTTAACAACATGGGAAGTGTTTAGTCAAGAAAAACAGCTGCATCTCAATAAGAACAGTAAGCTTCATGGCATTTACACTTACACTAGTCCTATCATCTGTTTCCATGCTCCACACCACCATGAAAAATAACAGCCTGCCTTCCCAGTACTAGAGAAAGTAGAGCAGAGCTGGAGATCTTCCAAAGCTCCACTCAAAAATAGGAATCACTACCAAACGGCTCCTTGGAAGATACCACTTGAAAGGCTTGTCATTATTAGAGCTCACTAAAACTCTCCTAATGCTAAATATTTCTACCCAGATGGTGGAGGGGCATTTCTCAAATGTTTTAACCTCACAGTTTCCTGAAGTGATGGATAGCAGCTAAGGCAAACAATAAAGTAGTCAGAAAGCTTAAAAGAATAAGCGGAGGAATGAGATGTTTGTCAGGGTTTTGAAAAGTTTCAACATATTCTTGGGAATCTAAAAGGTCACAAATGTGTGTAGGGCTTTTCAGAAGCTCAAGCAAAACAATGAATATAATCGTTCACCTCTGACTGAACATAAGGCTCCGCACAAGCAGGAAGTGAAGGCTAAAACAGAGCTGTAAACTGGCTGGTAGAGTGTTGAAGGCACGCCCCAGCACATGCACATACAGAGCCCCTATGACTGGAAGACTTGAAGACTTTTTGGTTCCAGGCATTTAAGAAAAATGCTGTCTAATCATTATCTGACCACTAAGCTAAGTAAGTGGAAACTTTAGTGCCACAAATGCAAAGATAAAGAATTTATAACATTTCTTCATAAAAGTAATTAAACAACTACTTAAAGCAGCAATGAGAAACTCTGGGAGGGTAAGGGACTGATTTTCAGAGCTGTCACATTGTATTCTTTGAAATGTCCAGTTTTCAACAAAAAAATTAGAAGATGTGCAAAGAAACAAGGAAGCATGGCCCACACAGGAAAATAAGCAATCAGTAGAAGCTGTCACTGAGGCAATCCAGACATTGGACTTACTAGGTAGACTTTTTTTTTTATTATTATACTTTAAGTTCTAGGGTACATGTGCATAACGTGCAGGTTTGTTACATATGTATACTTGTGCCATGTTGGTGTGCTGCACCCATCAACTCGTCAGCACCCATCAATTCATCATTTATATCAGGTATAACTCCCAGTGCAATCCCTCCCCGCTACCCCACCATGATAGGCCCCGATGTGTGATGTTCCCCTTCCCGAGTCCAAGTGATGTCATTGTTCAGTTCCCACCTATGAGTGAGAACATGCAGTGTTTGGTTTTCTGTTCTTGTGATAGTTTGCTAAGAATGATGGTTTCCAGCTGCATCCATGTCCCTACAAAGGACACAAACTCATCCTTTTTTATGGCTGCATAATATTCCATGGTGTATATGTGCCACATTTTCTTAATCCAGTCTGTCACAGATGGACATTTGGGTTGATTCCAAGTCTTTGCTATTGTGAATAGTGCCGCAATAAACATACGTGTGCATGTGTCTTTATAGCAGCATGATTTATAATCCTTTGGGTATATACCCAGTAGTGGGATGGCTGGGTCATATGGTACATCTAGATCTAGGTCCTTGAGGAATCGCCATACTGTTTTCCATAATGGTTGAACTAGTTTACAATCCCACCAACAGTGTAAAAGTGTTCCTATTTCTCCACATCCTCTCCAGCACCTGTTGTTTCCTGACTTTTTAATGATGGCCATTCTAACTGGTGTGAGATGGTATCTCATTGTGGTTTTGATTTGCATTTCTCTGATGGCCAGTGATGATGAGCATTTTTCCATGTGTCTGTTGGCTGTATGAATGTCTTCTTTTGAGAAATGTCTGTTCATATCCTTTGCCCACTTTTTGATGGGGTTGTTTGTTTTTTTCTTGTAAATTTGTTTGAGTTCTTTGTAGATTCTGGATATTAGCCCTTTGTCAGATGAGTAGATTGCAAAAATTTTCTCCCATTCTGTAGGTTGCCTGTTCACTCTGATGGTAGTTTCTTTTGCTGTGCAGAAGCTCTTTAGTTTAATCATATCCCACTAGGTAGACTTTAAAATGGCTATTTTAAATATTTTCAAAGAGCCAAAGGAAAATATGCCTGAAGAACTAAAGGAAAATATGAGAAAGATGTCTCACCAAATAGAAAACAAAAAGAGACAGGAATAATAAAAAGAAACCAAATAGAAATTCTGGAGCTTAAAAATTACAATAACTGACAGGAAATAATCACTAGGGGAGCCAATAGCAGATTTGAGCAGACAGAAGAAACAATCAAAGAACATAAAGTGTGATTACATTATGCTTAGCAAAGCAATGCAGAAACAGAAAACCAAATACTGCATGTTCTCACTTATAAGTGGAAGCTGAATGATGAGAACACATGGGCACGTGGGGGGAACAACACAAACTGGAGCCTGTTGGAGGGTGGGGAATCGGGGGAGGGAGAGCATCAGGAAGAATAGCTAATGGATGCTGGGCTTCATACCTGGGTGATGGGCTGATCTGTGCATCAAACCACCGTGGTACAAGTTTACCTATGTAGCAAACCTGCACATCTTGCACATGTACCACAGAACTTAAAATAAAAGTTGGGAATTAGAAAAAAGAAAGAAAGAGATCAATGAAGATTATCTGTTCTGAGGTATAGTGATTAAAAAAAAAAACAATGAAGAAAAATGAGCAGAGTCTCAGAGATCTGCTCTGTGATGTGGGATACCACGAAGCATACCAATATATGCATAATGGGAGGGCCAGGAGGAAAGAAGAAAGAGAAAGAAATAGAAACATATTTGAATAAATAATGGCCCCAAGCTTTCCAAATTGGTTTTAAAACATTAATCTGTGCATCCAAGAAGTCAACAAACTTCAAGTAGGATAAGCTCAAAGAGACTCACACCTACAAACATTATAATTAAACTATTGAAAGCCAGAGAAAAGAGATAATCTTGAAAGGAGCGAGAGAGCAACCACTCATCACATACAAGTGATCCTCAATAAGATGAACTCATCAGAAACCAAAGAGGCCACAAAAGAGTGGACTGACATATTCAAAGCACTCAAAGAAAAACCATAAACCAAAATTCCTATTTGTAGTAAAACCATAATTAAAAAACGTAGGAGTAATTAAGACAGTCCCAGATAAATAAAAACTGAGAGTTTGCCACTAGTAAACCTGCACTAAAGAAATGCTGGCCAGGCATGTGGCTCACTCCTGTAATCCCAGCCGTTTGGGTGGCTGAGGTGGGAGGATCTCTTGAGCTCAGGAGCTAAAAACCAGTTTGGGCAACATAGTGACACCTTGTCTCTAAAAAAGAAAAAAGAAGAAGAAGAAGAGGAAGAAGAAGAAATGCTAAGGGAACTTCTGAAAGGACGCTAGACAATACCTAGAATTTATACCTAATTTACTTGAAGAAATAAAGGCCCTGTCATTCCAGACAGGAGGCTCCACTAGGGAGTATGTTCTCTGGGCAGCCACCAGGGGCCCGATCACCCCTGACAGGCCTCCTAGGCCAGGCTTCACTTCTCAGGTGCTCCAAGCCCTTCTAATAGTACTTTGGTGGATGACTTGGATTCATTTTTCAAGGCTTGCTTTGTTTCTCTGGTGAGTCAGGACTGTATCAATGGCATGATCAGGAAGAAATTCGAACTGGTGTTAATCAGCGTATCCAGAAGTTTCTGGATACTGCAAGAGAGACAATGTTTTTTGTTTTTTGTTTTCCTGAAAAAGATTGCAATTATCTGTCCAGAAACCAGAGCAAATTATCAAAGAGGATATCTCAGAACTAAGGAATGAATTACAGCATTAAGATGCACTGATCCAGAAGCATTTGACAAAGCTGAGGCATTGGTAGCAGGTGCTAAAGGACATCAACATGCAGCACAAAAAGCCAGCTGACATCCCTCAGGGCTCCTTGGTCTACCTTGAGCAGGCATCTGCCAGTATCCCTGCACCTCTGAAGTCAACCTGAGCAAAGGGCAAAGGCTGTCGGCCTGAGAGAGGGCTGGTGTGCAAGGTTTGCCATACATCCCTTCTTGTGGACTTGGCATTTGGGAAGAAGTCTTTGCAAGAGAAGGAGTTGATTTTAGTTTTCTGCTCCCACCAAAAATTTTTCCACTACTGTTACAAGCTGTTAATTCCTTGAGTACTCTATAAAATGTCTATAGCTTAGGTAAACCAAATAAATTTTTTTTTTGTCTAGCAAAGTTTAGAGTGTTAGTGTGATGGTACGGATTCTTTTTTATGGTGGTTGTGCTTGTTTTTAAATTTTTGTGTGACTTATTGTCTTTTCATGTGTGTTTCCCATTGTTTGTTTGATCTGAGGGAAAATTTGTAATAGCCTGAGAATCAGGGGATGAGGATTTTTGTTGTAGGCCTCTTATGACAGTTACCCTTCAGTGGTAGTATAGAAAAATATGTAAATTTGCTCTGTTTCAAGACTTCAAACTACCTCAAGAAGAGGAATCTAATGCAACAATATTTGTAATGCTTCCAGAGCTCTCAAAATGAGGATTTTTTATAAATAAGTCAGAAGAGGATTAAAATATCCTGGGTTAGTGTAGCAATATGACAGTAGGATCCTTAGGTTGATGCTTTTATTTGGCATAAGTTTATATTTTGTGTGCTGTTTATTTACTTTTTTGACAGGGAGGGCTGTAGTGGGAGCTGTGATATGCTAAATGTTGTTATGTTCTGCAGTAATGAATTAGTTTAAGTAATGAGGCAGACCCTGTTCTCAGCAGTGTGACAGCTGGGGCATAGGTGAGCTATGAGGGGCTGAAGCTTGCTCTGATCATTTCTTTCTGTTTTGAGTCTTGTTTGCTTGTATAATTTTTGTTTTACATTATGGGAGGTGAGACATTTTCCATTAAGGAAGATTGTTGCTAATGGATTTCTTGATTAAAAACCTAAATAAACTGATTAAGTTTTAGGCATTCTTTCAAAGGGATTCTCGGTGAAGAGATTGGGGACTATTCTATTTGGTGCTTAGTGAAAACATTTTGAGTTAACGTACGTGCCAGTTATTGCCAATTCTTTATTAAATTCAAAAGCTTTTCTGTCAAATAAATAGCAATTTTCCAAAAAAAAAAAAAGAAAGAACACTAGTTAAGGTAATTACACAGATGAATATAAAAGACAGTATAAACATGTTCTTTGTCATAACTATTTTTCCCGTATATGATTCAAAAGACAACTCATAATGCAATACATATAAATGTAAGCTGATGGTCACACAATGTATAAAGACATAATTTGTGTAATTTGTTAGAAAAACAACATAAGGAGGGCGGAATGATGCTATTTAGGAGCAAAGTTTTGTATACTACTGAAATTAAAGTTGATATTAATCTGAACTAGATTATTATGAATTAAGATATTATTGATAACACCCAGGGTAGCAACTAAACATTACTCAAAAATATATAGGAAAAGAAATAACAAATGAATTAAAATGGTCCTATATCTCTCTATGTAACACAAAAGAAGATAGTAATGGAGAAACTGAGGAATACAAAAAACACAAGACATTGAAAACAAATAGCAAAATTATAGACATAATCCTATTTTATTATTCATTACATTAGAAATAAATATATTAAATTTTCCAATTAAAAGACATAAATTGGCAGAACTGGTTTTTAAAACATCATCCAACTATATGCTGCATACAAAATATATACTTTAAAGATAAAAAAAGGTTGAAAATAAAAGGAAAGAACAAAATATTCCATATAAATAGTAAGCAAAAAAGAGCTGAAGTAGCCATACTAATATCAGACAAAATAGATTTTAAAGCAAAATTGTTACTAGAGAAAAAGGAGGACATAGTATAATGGCAAAAGGATCAACTCAAGATATAAAAATTATAAACTTATATGCTGAATTTTGAGGGTTCTAACAACAGAGCCCTCAAATTACAAAAGTAAAAACTGACAGAATTGAAGGGAGAAGTTAGCAAATCAACATTAATAGTTGGAGACTCCAACACTCTACTTTTAATGATGGATAGAACAACCAGACAGAAGATCAGCAGAAAAAATAGAAAACTTAACAACACTACAAACCAACTAGACCTGACAGACATCATAGAACATTCTACCCCACTATGGCAGAATACATATTCCTCTGAAGTGCACATGGAATGTTTTCCAGGAGAGATCACATATTAGGCCATAAAACAAGTGTTAATGTGTTTAAAATGGTTGTAATCACACAAAGTATGTTTTCTGACCATAATGGAATGAAATTAGAAATCAATAACAAGAAAAGTGGGGAAATTAGCAAATATGAGGAAATGAAACAAAAATAATCCTTAATAGCCAATGGGTCAAGAAGAAAACACAAGGAAAATTAGAAAATACAGTGATATGAATTAAAATCAAAACATGAAAAAACAACTCATGGGCAGCAAATATGTGTTCAGAGGGAAATTTACAGCTGTAAACCCTTACACTATAAAAGAAGAACTATCTCAAATCAACAACCTAAATGCCTTAAGAAATTTGCTGAGAGTTTTTGTATACATGGATGTTGGATTTTGTCAAGAGCTTTTTCTGCATTTGTTGATATAATCATTTAACTTTTCTTCTTTAGCCAGTTAATGTGATAGACTACATTACTTTTCAAGCATTTAACCAGCCTTGCTATTTAGAGTTAATCCTAGTTGGTTGTAGTTAACATTATGTCTGAAAGTACCCTTTTCAACTGGATATAGCTGGTTCTTTATAGATCAGTGGTTCTCAAAATGTAG
The DNA here is from genome assembly GCF_000951035.1 of Colobus angolensis palliatus. Taxonomy (NCBI): domain Eukaryota; kingdom Metazoa; phylum Chordata; class Mammalia; order Primates; family Cercopithecidae; genus Colobus; species Colobus angolensis. The sequence goes on along the minus strand of NW_012114888.1, from coordinate 2,516,186 downwards.
TCTTCAGACTGGCAGAATCAGCATCACATGGGAATTTGTTAGATATGCAAATTCTTGGGCCCCAGTCTAAACTAATGGAATCAACAACTGTGGGGGTGGGGTGAAGAAATCTGTTTTAAGAAGCCCTCCAGGTGACCCTGATGAACACTAAGGTCTAAGAACCACTGGCATAGATGGAGTGAGATAAGCAGCACAGGCAAATTCTACTATCTCTTTCCTACTTGACTTGTAACTGCAATATCTGTTTCCAAAGACCACTGTAGAGTCCAGTGGTTTTCAATCCTGGATGCACATTGAAATCTTGTAGAGAAGGCTCCAGGAACTCTGATTTAATTGTTCCGGAGTATAGCCCTTCCTCATTAGCACTTTAACAAAAGTGAGTTTATCAGATTAGGTGAGGACTCTTTGAACCACAGTTCAAATGAACTGCTTAAAAGATCTGACATGGAGCCCAGCTATCTGTTTTAAAGAAGCATCCCAGACCACATTGTGCGGAAAACTACTCTAGAGCAATGATTTTAAACTTTTTGACCTGAACTAATAGGAAGAAATATGCATTAAATGCATGGTGACCTAGCAGACACATACTTGTATGCATGTATGTATGTATGTAGCTACATGTATGTATGTATGTAGCTACATGTATGTATAGTTATACACATACATGTAGCTACATACATACATGCATATATATGTATATACCTACATATAGATACATACATACAAAACCCTTTTGAAATCATATTTATCTTTACTACATACTATGCACTTTGGTATATTCTATTTCACATTTTAACGGTTGTTTAATGATTAAATGTTGATTTTGTGACCGGGTAAAGAGTTACAATGACTACTTTGAAAACAGCTGTACAAGATTTATCCAAAATATTCAAATCCATCTCTGTGATGTCAAGTGACACCATCTTAACAGGATGGGGGCTCATAAAATTCAATGGGTGGGAGAGGGAAAGAATGGTAATGATCTTTCATGGGTGGCCAAAGGCTGAGTAAATGTTCATTTAAAGAGAGGGCAGACTTGGAAACGGCTCCCGCAACTCAAAGGGAAATTATTGTGGGGAAACACCCCAAGAGGTTATTTTTTTGCAGTTTTCTAAGGGGAAAACCCTGTATTTGCTTTTTAGGGTCTTTTCACTGCTAAATTTCAGATGTTCAGTGTAATAGAGAAGTTATGAGTCTGAGTAGCTCAGGCTTTATGATGACCATATACTAACTTAAAAATGTAAAATGAGCAGTGGCTTATTTTTATGGATACCATTTTATTGCCACTCAACTTCTTTCCATTTTAGACTAAAAATATTCAATTGAAATTGATAAAACCAACAACATGCATTTGTTGGTAAGAAACTGAGAGGAATTATTCCAAAGCTTGCACATCTGGTTGTAACTTAAAAGATTTAAAATATTACTAGGCTTCACTGGTGATTCAGTATTGTAATTACCCATGAAAAGGTATGTTAGTGCTTTATTGTGTGAATTAATTACCAATCCCATGAGACAACACCTGCAAGTCCATATTTAATGCACCTCTGTTCCCATTAGCAACATTCATGCAAACAGAGCATTCAGGGAGTAAATCTATCAAGTTATTTTTTGTAGTATTAATACAAATCACCATAGTTTTCAGTTTTTAAATAGAGATGTTGAAGCACTACACTTACTGATTGCCCTTGTATTACAGCTGTATGAGTCAATAATGATAAACGAGACCTTAAATCAGGTGAGCCTCCTGGATATCCACACCATTATATCATTCTTGCCATTGGCCTAGACTAGTAAGAAATGGAGGGAAAACATTCTATTATGTATGTTGATATACAGATTTGCAATCACCAAAATACCTTGGGGAGGAACAATATGATTTTTTAAAACTCTTCAACTTTCCTTAGTATACTATCCTGCTTAATATTAATAGCAGTACCAGCTCTTCTGTTGGTTTGGTCAGATCAGTTAAAAATTCCAAAAGACAGCCTGGTGTGGTGGCTCATGCCTGTAATTTCAGCACTTTGGGAGGCTGAGGCGGGCAGATCATGAGGTCGGGAGATCGAGACCTTTCTGGCCAACATGGTGAAACCCCATCTCTACTAAAAATCCAAAACTTAGCTGGGCGTGGTGGGGCATCCCTGTAATCCCAGCTACTCAGGAGGCTGAGGCAGGAGAATCGCTTGAACCCGGGAGTCGGAGGTTGTAGTGAGCCAAGATCATGCCCCTCCACTCCAACCTGGCAACAGAGTAAGACTCTGTCTCAAAAGAAAAAAACACATTCCAAAAGACCCTGATTGTTGCCAGCAGATGAAAAAAAAAAAATACACAGGTTTATAGTAGAATGATTTATAATCCTTTGCGTATATGTTTATTGCAGCACTATTTACAATAGCAAAGACTTGGAACCAACCCAAATGCCCATCAATGATAGACTGGATAAAGAAAATGTGGCACATATATACCTTGGAATATTATGCAGCCATAAAAAAGAATGCAGCCATAAAAAAGAATGAACTCATTTTATGCAGTCATAAAAGAGAATGAGTCCATGTCCTTTGCAGGGACATGGATGAAGCTGGAAGTCATCTGAAGCTGGAAGAAAACTGACACAGGAACAGAAAACCAAACATCACATGTTCTCACTCATAAGTGGGAGCTGAACAATGAGAACACATGGACACAAGGAGGGGAACATCACACCAGGGCCTGTGGGGTGCTGCGGGGCAAGGAGAGGGAGAGCATTAGGACAAATACCTAATGCATGTGGGGCTTAAAACCTAGATGATGGGTTGATAGGTGCAGCAAACTACCATGGTACATGCATACCTATGTAACAAACCGGCACGTTCTGCACATGTATCCCAGAACTTAAAGCAAAATTTTTAAAAAAGGCCTTTTTAATAAAGTAACTTTTGAACAGATCTCTAAAGAAAATGAAGAATGAAACAAGTGGATATCTAAGAAAAGAGCTTTCTTAACAGAAGGAATTACAAGTGCAAAGGTCATGAGGTAACAGTGTGTGCGATGAGTTCAAGGAATGGCAAAAATGCCAATGAGTCTGGAATGAAGAGTTTGAGGGAGACAGTGGTAGGAGATTAGGTCAAAGAGTTATCAGGGGATCACACCATGCAGGCCCTTGAGGATCATAATAAAATCTTTGGGTTTTACTCTGAGATGGGAAATCACTGGCAAGTTTTGAGCAGAAGAATGACATCAAATCACCTGACTTCTGTGTGGAGAATAAGCTTTAGGGGGTTGGGGGGCAAGGGTGAAACTGGGAGACAGGTTAGAAAGCTACAGGAATTCAAGTGAGAGATAATAGTAGCTTGGATCTGGGTAGTGGTGATGAAAAAGTTGATTAGTTACCAGAGCCTGGGTTGACTGTTAGGGTAAACCAGCTTTTAAAAATAAAACTAAGAAAATCCCTTCCGTTATGTCTATGCTATGTTCATCCAATTCCCCACAGACATTTTCAGATTTGCCTAGATTTTAAGGCACAAGAGACTGTTTCTTCCTAGTGCTGGTACACACAGTTAAATGCACTGAGCTAACTGAGAAGCTATTGCTGTGATACCTTTCTTGCTTTTTTTTATTTTTATTTTTATTTTTTATTTATTTATTTTTTTATTATACTGTAAGTTCTAGGGTACATGTGCATAGTGTGCAGGTTTGTTACATATGTATACTTGTGCCATGTTGGTGTGCTGCACCCATCAACTCGTCAGCACCCATCAACTCGTCATTTACATCAGGTATAACTCCCAATGCAATCCCTCCCCCCTCCCCCCTCCCCATGATAGGCCCTGGTGTGATACCTTTCAAGACAACCAGAGCAGTGGTCTTTTGGGTTTAACAGAAAAGCACTACATTTGATAACATAATGATGGAAAACCAAAGTCTCAGAAGATTACTATCAGGCAATAACGTTGAAGAATCTATTGCTGGCTAAATCTGGAAACAAACTTTGTTGGGCACTTGTTAAAAAAAAAAAAAAAAAAAGAAAAGAAAAGAAACAAAATGGCCTGCACTGCACCCTACCCTACAAAAGGATCTTGATATTTTGCATTTTTTTCTTTTCCATATTTTTAAACTAAGACATAATAAAGTAACAAACTCACATTTCTTACCAGATTATAGTTACCAAATACTGACCCTAACCACACACTCATGGAAGATTAAAAAATATTTTCAACTAAATAAAAATGAAAATACAACATATAAATCTGTGGGATGTAGCTAAAACAGTGCTCTTAAAGGGAATCAGAGCTAGCCAGTAAAGCAGTGTTAAAAGTAATGGCCAAAACCACAATTACTTTTGCACCAACGTAATAAAAGCAGATTTTATTCAGGAACGATTGCAATAGGGAAAAAGAGATCTCAGTTTAGAACTGATCTGGTTTCTGAATACAACAAGGAAACGTGGGAATTTATAGCCTAGGATCAGCATGGAGGGTTGGTGGACAAAAAGTTACTAAGAGTAGGGCAATTCTTGCGAAACTGACCTAACAGGATTCTTGCTGAAGGCAGGCCAGGGGGATCATATACCACCTGGGACATGATGGAGGGTGAGGAATTTGACCAGATATTGAGAGTGATCAGATATCAAGGGATTCTCACTAAACTAACTTAGCAGAATGCTTGCTAAACTGTTTTCTGCAAAGACACAGTTTGGAGGCTTAAAGGTTATAGTGTAGCCAAGAAGGCTCAGAGGACCCCAGCTAAAGTTTGGTCAAGGAGGGAGGCTTTGTCAGTGTTTAGAGGAAAATCTATAAAATTAAACAAAAAAATAGAAATAATAAAATATGTTAAATTGAAAACAGAAAAGCAATAAAGAAAAATCATGAAACTAAAATCTGGTTCTTTAAAGAATAATGAAACTGATAAACCTCAAGTGAGACTGACCAAGAAAATACAAGGCACAAATTATCTATATCAGGAATGACAGTGGGGAATTTCACTAGAGACTACACAGACATTAAAAAGATAATAAGAGAATACTATGAATGTCTCTATGCCCATAAATTAGACAACTTAGATGAAATTGATTAATTCCTTGAAAGCCATAAACTATAAAACATTATTGAAGAAAAATACATAACCCGAAGGGTCCTATATCTATTAAAGAAATTTTGTAGTTAAAAATCTTCCAAGAAAAGAATCACCAGGCTCAGATGATTTCACTGGCAAATGCTACCAACTATTTAAGGGAGAAATAATAACAATTCCACACAAACCCCTCCTGAAAATAGAAGAGAAAGGCACATTTTCCAATTCACTTGATAGGGCCAGCATTACCCTAATGCCAAAACAAGATAAACATATTACAAGAAAAGAAAACTATGAACCAACGTCCCTAATAAAAATAGATACAACAATCCCTAACAATTAGTAATCAACTTCTGCAATATATAAAGAGAAGAGGCTGGCAGCAGTGGCTCATGCCTGTAATCCCAGCACTTTTGGAAGCTGAGGCGGGTGGATCACCTGAGGTCAGGAGTTCTAGACCAGCCAGGACAATATGGTGAAACCCCGTCTCTACTAAAAATACAAAAATTAGCTGGGTGTGGTGGCGGACACCTGTAATCCCAGCTTCTCGGGAGGCTGAGACAGGATAATTGCTTGAACCCAGGAGGTGGAGGTTGCAGTGAGCCAAGATTATGCCACTACATTCCAGCCTGGGCGACAGAGCAAGACTCCGTCTCAAAAAAAAAAAGATTACATCATGACTAAGTGGAGTTTATTCTTGAAATTCAAGGCTAATTTAACATTGAACAATCAACCAATGTAATCCACTGTATTTAACCAAACTAAATTTAAAAACCATATAATCATCCTAATGAATGTGGAAAATGTATTTGACAAAATTCAACAACTATTCAGGATTTTTAAAAAATTCTCGGCAAATTAGGAATGGAAGTTAACTTCCATAACCTAATAAAAAGGCATCTATTAAATACCTACAGATGACATTATACTTAATATTGAGGAACTATTTGCTTTCTCCCTAAGATAGAAACAAGGCAACAAGAAACTAGCATCTAGAGAGCAAGGCAAGGGAATCTTCTCTCACTACTCCTATTAAACTACATACCAGAAGGCCTCACCAGTGCAATAAAATAAGAATATCTTGAAAAGGCATACAGAAAGAAAGAAATAAAACTGTCTCTGTTTGAAAATGACATGGTTATCTATGTAGAAAATATTTTAAAGTCTCTAGAAAAAGCTTTTAGAACTGATAAATATATTTACAATGACAGGATTATAAGAGCAATATACAAAGGTCAATCATATTTCTAAATATCAGCAATGAACATTGGAATTTGAGTTAAAAAATAATAACATTTACAATTGCAACCAAAAAATGAAGTACTTAGAAATAAAATCTAATAAAATATGTGTAGGATCTATATACCAAAAATCAAAAAACAGACAAACTAAAAACTCAAAAAAACTAATAAAAGAAATCAAAGGAGATAGAAAATAGTGAAGAGATATATCATGTTCATGGGGTGGTAGAATCAATATTAAGAGGTCAATTATACTCAATTCATCCTTAAAGTCAATGTAAATCTAACCAACACACTGCAAACTATTTTGTAGACATCAACAAATTGATTCTAAAATGTATATGGAAAGACAAATGAACTAGAATATCTAAAGAATCCTGGAAAAGAAGAGCAAAATTGGAGGATTCACACTACCTTATTTCAAGACTTACTATAGATTTGCAGAAATTAGGACAGCTTGGTATTGGCAAAGGGATAGACAAATAGATCAACTGAATAGAATAGAAAGCCCAGAAATAGACCCACACAAAGAAGGAACTGATACTTGACAAAAGTGCCAAGGAAATTCAAGGATAGTCTTTTCACTAAATGGTGTGGGAACAACTGGACATCCATATTTTAAAAATTAACCTTGGCACATACCTTACAACTTATTAAAAAATTAACTCAAAATGGATTATAGACCTAAATGTAAAATGGTGGGTTTTTTTTTTTTTTTTTTTTTGAGATGGGATCTCACTCAGTTGCTCAGGCTGGAGTGCAGTGGCGTGATCTTGGTTCCCTGCAGCCTCGACCTCCAGGGCTCAAGAAATTCTCCCATTTTCGCCTCCTGAGTAATTGGGACCACAGGCACAAGCCATCATGTCGGGCTAATTTTCCTTATTTTTTCTAGATATGAGGTCCCACTGTGTTGCCCAGACTGGTCTCAAACTCCTGGACTCAAGTGATCCTCCCACCTCAGCCTCCCAAAGTGCTGGGATTACAGGTGTGAGCCACCATGCCTGGCCCTAAAATGTAGAGCTATAAAATGTAAAATGTGAAATGTAAAGCTATAAAATTTTTAGAAAAAAAGGTAAGAAAAAAAAAGAAAGAAAGAAAAGTAAGAAATCTGTATTAACTTGGGATTAATGATGAATTTTCGAATATAACACCAAAAGCAGGATCCATGGAGGAAAAATTGTTAACCACAATCTATTAAGACCGCTATTTCTTTTGACTCTGATATCTCTTCTATCACACTTTTTCTCTTGTACTGTGGCATTATAACTACTGTGAGCATTTTCTCTAAATTAATATATATTCCCTTATCTAATTTTGTATTACTAATTTTACATTCTTTTGCTTAAAGAAGGCTTCATAAATTATGTAAGCTTCAAGACCCACAAAATCGGATCTGTCCCTAAATGTATATAAACATAAAATTAAGCACATTTTAAATGACACGTACATATATAGTAAAACCAAAATGGGAAATAAAAAACATGGGACTGATAAATATAAAAATAAAAACTTTACATGGTGATACACACCTGTAGTCCCAGCTACTTGGGAGGCTGAGGTGTGAGAACCACTTGAACCCAGAAGATTAAGGCTATAGTGAGCTATGATTGTGTCCTGCACTCCATCCTGGGCAACAGAGTGAGACCCTATCCCTACAACATATATAAATAAGGCCGGGTGCAGTGGCTCACGCCTGTAATCCTAGCACTTTGGGAGGCTGAGGCAGGTGAATCGCTTGAGGTCAGGAGTTCGAGACCAGCCTGGCCAACGTGGTGAAACTCCGTCTCTACTAAAAATACAAAATTAGCCAGGCGTGGTGGTGCGCGTCTGTAATCCCAGCTACTCAGGAGGCTGAGGCAGGAGAATCGCTTGAACCTGGGAGGCAGAGGTTGCAGTGAGCTGAGGTTGCACCATTGCCCTCCAGCCTGGGTGACAGAGCAAGACTCAGTCTCAAACAAAAACAAACAAAAAAGCAAAAAATTACATATATATAAATAAAATACAAATTAAAAAACTTAAAAAGTCACTCCTCTCACAGGGAGAGAACATGCATAAGATTAGAGAAGAAACAGGGGAGGCTACAAAGGTGTTGAATGTATGAGTGATTAATTATCCTTTATACCTTATATATAAGTTATATATGTTCTTTAGTGTGGATTATTTCATAAGAAACAAAATTAATTTTGAAAGATAAAACACTGCTGACCTATCAGCAAGCAAATACACTGAAAAAATACTCAACCTGCCGGGCACAGAGGCTCACGCCTGTAATCCCAGCACTTTGGGAGGCCAAGACGGGCGGATTACGAGGTCAGAAGATCGAGACCATCCTGGCCAACACGGTGAAATCCCGTCTCTACTAAAACTACAAAAAAAAAAGAAAAAAAATTAGCCAGGCATGGTGGCGGGCGCCTGTAGTCCCAGCTACTCGGGAGGCTGAGGCAGGAGAATGGCGCGAACCCGGGGGGCGGAGCTTGCAGTGAGCCGAGATCCTGCCACCGCACTCCAGTCCAGGCAACAGAGCGAGATTCCCTCTCAAAAAAAAAAAAAAAAACTCAACCTAACGAAGTTTCAAGGAGCTTCTCTCCCTGGTAGATTTTTGGGGTATCTCTCCTGGAGAATTTCCCTTATGTGAAGAAGAAAAGAAAAGAGAACAATAGAAAAGGAAAGAGAAGAAAGAAGAGGAGAGCGGGGAGGGGAGGGCAGGAGAAGGGAGGGAAACAAAGCAGTTGCCATTTATATCCACATGCTTATGTGCATCTGGGCTTTCAACATATTGTGTCTGTCTAGAGATTGCAAGGGTTTGTCTCATACTGAATCTTTCAGGTAATTCTTGCTAACTTGAGCTCAGCACAATTCTGTTTGGAATTAATAAATTCAACTCAGCAGCAGCCTGCCCCTTAGCTAATGAGACAAGTAGAAAAGAATTCACATGTTTTGTTTCCTTAGTGTCAATTTAAAACATCTTTAATACTAAAATACAGCGATAGATTATAGGGCAAAATTCAAAATTTGGCTGGACGTGGTGACTGGCGCCTGTAATCCTAGCACTTTGGGAAGCCGAAATTCATAGAGATTTTTGAGATTAGTGTGAGTTTATCTTGTAGTGAATACTCCCATTCTATGCATTCCATACTCCACATCCCACCATCCCTTTCAGTTAGGGCTTCAGCTACAGAAACCTTTGAGAAGTTCTGTTATAAGGCCCATCAGAATCTTCAGTCCAAATTTCATTTAGCAGCTTTTCTGTGCCAGAGACCCTGCTTGCTACTGGACAAAGAGACTACTCTTAGGAACACATAGTAAGTAGAATGTAGGAGATAGACAAAAGCCGGTAGTTATAATTTGGCTTACTATGCTTTAAAACATGGATGAGGGAATTGTGTGATTACCAAAAAGTAAGATACCAAGAGGTTAAATACTTTGGGGAAATAACTAACATAATAGTTAACATTTGAGCGGGGCTTTAAAATATAGTAAGAGTTTTGCAGAAGAGGAAGAGGAAAAACGAAGGAAAAGTAAATTTCAGGCTTGGAGGAAAGAACGTATAAGAGCAAGGAGAGATGAAAGATGTGCAGTGTAGCAAGACTGTGAGTTTCAAAGTGAGGGATATCTTGAACGGATGGTAAAGGGTATTATATGCTATGCTAAGTTGTATGGACGTTAGCCTATGTACATTAGGGAGTCAAGAGAGGTTTTTGATGGGAGGAAGGAAGAAGGGATCCTAACTCTAGTAACACCAAGAATCTTCTGGGTTTGGGTTATAAAATAGTAGCTCACTATTTCAGGTTATAAAATAGTAGTCCTTGTCACAAGGACACTTGATGTCTTTATTTTGCCCCTCACTCCCACCCTCCCATGCAAAGCGGACCCTGAATCAAGGGTTTGGGTACAGGCAGTTTATTTGGTAAGTGATCCCAGGAAGCATGATGAGGGAGTGAGGAAGTGAGACAGAGAAGAGAGGAAACCAACAAAGGATTTACTAATGAGCTGGTTACACCTCTTGGCAACTGTCTTTAATTTTTCTCAGAATTTTCTGAGACTGTTCAGAAAAGTACTGTTTAATAGAAATAAAATGCCCGCTACGTTTTTAAATGTAATTAAAAATTTTCTAGTTAAAAATTTTCGGCTACATTTTTAAAACTAAAAAGGGGCCGGGCACGGTGGCTTATGCCTGTAATCCCAGCACTTTGGGAGGCCGAAGTGGGCGAATCACCTGAGGTCAGGAGTTCGAGGCCAGCCTGGCCAATATGGTGAAACCTCTTCTCTACAAAAAATGCAAAAATTAGCTGGGTGTGGTGGCAGACGCCTGTAGTCCTAGCTACTCAGGAGGCTGAGGCAGGAGAATTGCTTGAACCCAGGAGATGGAGATTGCAGTGAGCCAAGATTGTGACATTGCACTCCAGCCTGGGCGGCAGAATGAGACTCTGTCTCATAAATAAATAAATAAAATAAAAAGGAACAGATGAAATTAATGATAATATATTTTGTTTATCACAATATATCTAAAATATTATTTCCATAATATTTTTAATCAGTATTCAAAATATCAATGACGGCCAGGTGCGGTGGCTCACTCCTGTAATCCCAGAACTTTGGGAGGCCGAGGTGGGTGGATCATGAGGTCAGGAGTTCAAGATCAGCCTGGTCAA
>NW_012114888.1:2499551-2505134 GCF_000951035.1 Colobus angolensis palliatus | reverse complement strand
GCCACTGCACTCCAGCGTGGGCGACAGAGTGAGACTCTGTCTCAAAAAAATAAAAAATAAAATAAAATAAAATAAATAAATAAAATAAAATATCAATGACATTATTTACTTTCTATTTTTCATACTAAGTATTTGAACTACAGCATGTATTTTATACTCACAGCACATCTCTAATCAGACTAGTGGACAGTGTAGGCGGTATAGGACATCCCTTAGGATATACTTCATAAATACCCCTCTGTGGGGCAAGGACACTAGGGTATGTATCCCCCAATTTTTGTCCCACATTAATTCCTGAGGCATTAACACTGTAGTATTTCTGGACCACCTCAAGTGATGGTGAAAGTGGTCAGAAAACACTTGGGTAGACACAGAAAGTTATGTAAGGAACTTTCTGGGGGTAACCTCCAGCATGGGCAGAGGGGATATGGGTAGGGCAGTGACAGCTTCTGCTGCACTTGAACTTTTCTAAAATTCTAAACTATTTTCATCACAAACATGCATGACAGTTTCAGTGATGTCTTGTATTCATTTGTGATTATGCTTCCACTAGAATTTGTGTTTATCGCTTTAACTTTGTTTTCTCTGACCTTGCTCCCACAGATTTTCATCATCTCTTTCCTCTGCCAGGGAAGGGTGGAGAGGTGAATTGAAACAGTCTCTCCTCAAGTATTTCATTTTGTAGAGACACATAATTTTATGAGGCTTTCCAAATGAGACACATCTAGACCGTGTTTTATGACATTCATCTCACAAAGTGAGAGACAGTCAAGTTGGCTCTGGTCCTGACAGTCACTCCGTAGAACCCAGAGAAAATTAAAAAGGAAGGTGTAGTGAATAATCTGGTGCAAAATCAGATCCTCTCTTTATGCTGGAGGTACTAACTTTCCCAGCTGCTAGAAGTGTTAGCTGCTGAAGATCACAGTTGAGTCCTTCCCCAGGCCTTAACCTGGGCTAATGGTTGCTGCCGCCCCAAAGATCACACATACTCCCTGGGTATAACCCATATCTAATCACTGGTTTGTGGTGGAGAGAATGGTGAGGGTTCATGTAAAGGCCTAGTCCATCCGCCTCAGTTCATGACAACTCTAAAAGGTCATTCCAGCTCCAGGGCTTCCCATGGGATTGGCTGAGACGTCCTGTTATGATTGTATTATTTCAACCCCTCCCTCTGTCCAATCCTGCTTCCCTTGCTTCCTCACAGAGGTTGTTCCTGGAGCATTCCCCAATAAATCACCTGCACACAAATCTCAGGGTCCCAAAATCTGCTTTCTGGGGAACCCAATCTACAACAGGAGAGGACTTCACCAGTTTCCCCATGTTTTAGTATTCTAGTTTAGCTAAAGTTGGGCAAAATTAGGGAACAGTCCCCAAGACCACACTCACTTCTGATGCCAATTGCAAGTCCATGGGTCCCTCAGGACTACACTCAGGTTGATAATTAGCTAACAGGACTCACAGAACTCACTGGAAGTAGTTATACTCATGGTTAATTACAGTGAAAGAATACAGATTAAAATCAGCCAAGGGAAGAGATGCATGGGGCAGACACCAGGAAATTTCCACATGTGGAGCTTCCAGTTGTCCTTTCTCAGTGGAGTTGTAGACAGTGCTAACTTTCCTGACAACAATGTGTGGCAATACACACAGAACATTGCCAACCAGGGAAGCTTGCCTGAGCCTTGATGTCCAGAGTTTTTACTGGGGCTGAGTCATACAGACCTATCTGTCTACTCTTGTGGCTGATTTCAGTCTCCAGCTCCTCTAGAGGTCCAGCTCCTGTGATACTGCATGACCCAAAGCCCCCACCATAAATTACATTACTAAACTATCAAATGTGGCCCACAGTCCCCAGACAAACAAAGACACTTTTGTCAGGTAGGGTATTCCAGGGCCTGAGAGAGTCCCAGGAGTCAGGGGCAAAGACCAGACATTACTTTGGGTAGGGTTAAATTCTTTACAAGTTGCCAGGTAACATTTGAAGGAAAAAAAATAGAGATTTAAACTCTATAAGAGCATATTATCTGGAAGTCTTTGTCATAATTTAAATGAAGTTATTGCAGATATTGTATAACATGCAGTCTCTCATTCTCTTAATATTAACGTTTTATAAGTATGTGTGTTATGATAGTAAAGGGAAATGTATCTAAATTTGACTTTGAAGGAAGCAATAGCTGCTTCTTCCTACTTTTACACAACATAGAAATAGCTTTGCTTAGAGAGAGAATGAGTTTGTCCAGAAAGCAAGTGATATATTTTCTGTTTTATTAAGGTAACCATCAACTTTTATTCACTTGTGACGACAAACCTTCCCCCAACTCCATTTGTGTATGCTGCCTGCATATCTCCCTGGTAGGCTTCACCGGGGTATCTGGTTGCATTTCCATTCAAGATTAGATTCAGCATCAAATGATACAGTTAGACACGTAGACATGAGAGATACAAAGATTCTAAATGAACACCATCAGACAGTCAGTTCTGGGCTGGGTACACTGTTCTCACCTTCTACCCTATGACCTTTCTTTTTTTTTTTTTTTTTTTTCGCCCGGACTGGAGTGCAGTGGCCAGATCTCAGCTCACTGCAAGCTCCGCCTCCCGGGTTTACGCCATTCTCCTGGCTCAGCCTCCGGAGTAGCTGGGACTACAGGCGCCCGCCACCTCGCCCGGCTAGTTTTTGTATTTTTAGTAGAGATGGGGTTTCACCGTGTTAGCCAGGATGGTCTCGATCTCCTGACCTTGTGATCCGCCCGTCTCGGCCTCCCAAAGTGCTGGGATTACAGGCTTGAGCCACCACGCCCGGCCCCCTATGACCTTTCGTACCATGAGTAAGATCTGCACAGTAACAAGCAAAAACAGCCCCCATATTTATGATGTCTAAAAACAATACAAACCCTGAAGTCACCATGGAAACTGCCTCCCACTAGCATTTGCCTTTCAGAGGTTTTTAGAAGCATTTATCCACAACAAATCAGCAGAGAAAAAAATTCAAGGCAGATGACCCTAATTATGAATGCCTATGCTTACTAGAGGGAGATTTACTAGGAAACAAAGAAGAAGGGGTCTTGATTCCAAACTTCATTAAACATTTATTTTAAGAAGGCTTCACTTACCTATCTTCCAGAAAAATCCTCCAAAGGAGCATTTAAAATGCAGCGTTTATAAGTGCTTGGTTTTACATATTTCATAAATATTCATATTTTAACACAACTTGTATTTTTTTCATTTTGAAATTTGTTTTATTGATACATTTGATATTTTATGAAGCGAAATAAGTTGTTAGGAAGAGAGAGCCAAATCATTCCATGGTACCCTTAAAAATTACAAGATACACATACCACAATTGTACTTTAATCAGGAACCAAGTAGGCTGGTATATTTCAGATTGTTCTCCTCAAGAGTGTCAACCTGTAGAAGGGAGGTAAAGAGGAAGCTTAAGAAAAAGGCACTATTTGCTGAAGTTATGTCAGGGGTGAAGATCAGCTTTGTTTGCAAAGTCACCAAAGTATCAATAATTCTACCGAAGGCAGATATAAGATTTAGAGAAGATTTGCTACCTTCAGTAGCCAATAGAGCTTAAGGAGGTCTCAGTCTGTATCAGGAATTAAAGCTAGGTTGCATTTCCTCCTGGAGTTTTCATATTCTCTCCGACAGAAATTAATCTCTCCAGCATTCAAGTACCCAAAGCAGGTTGTACCTCTCTTAGTTCATTTTGTGTTGCTATAACAGAATGCCCAAGACTGAGTAATTCATAAAGAAAAGAGATTTATTTAGCTCCCAGTTTTGCAGGCTGGGAAGTCTCAGAAGCATGGCACAGGCATGTGTTCAGCTTCTAGTAAGGGCCACATGCTAGGTCAAAACATGTAAGAGAGGGCCAAAGGGGAAGTGTCGCTATGTGAAGAGCGAGAACCTAAGTGGCATCCTGGCTTTATGACAACCTACTCTGGTGGGGACTAATTCATTCCCACAAGAACTAATCCAGTCTCACCAGAGCAAGAACTCACTCACCACCTTGAGAAAGGCACCAAGCCATTCATGAAAGATTTGCTCCATGATTCAAACACCACCCACGAGGCCTCATCTTCCAATACTACCATGCTGGGGATTACATTTCAACGTGAGTTTTCATTAGCACAAAGCAGACCCAAACCATAGCAACCTACCTTTAGCCACCCATTATCATAGTTATTTTTTGTGTCCTTCTTTGGCACAAAACCCTTTGAAGGTAGAGAAGAGCTCTTATATATTATTTATTTATTTATTTGTACTTTTAGTGGAGATGGCGTTTCACCATGTTGGTCAGGCTGGTCTTGAACCCTTGACCTCGTGATCTGTCTACCTTGGCCTCCCAAAATGTGGGATTAGAGGTGTGAGCCACCGCGCCTGGCCTTATATATCTTTTAAACTCCATAGCCCCAGTACAATTCCTTGCACACAGTGGAAGCTCACTTGTGTTTGTGAAATGTATTAAGAAAGCCCTCCTAGCTCTTCTTAGTGCAAGGTTAAACTTAGGATACTTTTAGTTCACAAGGAGGCTCTTTTTGATTCATCAAATGTTTCCCTGACAGAGTAACCATAAAGTGATATGCTTAATGGGAAGACTCACCAATTAACTTTGTAATTTGCTGTTTTCCTCAAGAACATTTACTATGGAAAGCAATACACTCGCCTGTGTGGAGTATTTGGCATAAGATAACACACATACAGCACAGTAAAGATCAAGGAGGAAATTTACACCATTTCCTGCTAGAATTGACTGCTAGAATATTCATCAGTGAGGTAGTGAAGACAATGACCTTTCGGTTAATTTGAATTCATGAATCTTTTCCAGATGATAGATAGGTTTTGAAAATATGACAGCTTACAAATTGTCCACCAATTTACTTCACCTGGATGATCACTGTTAGGCCATATATTATAGCAGTCAATAAAACAACCCGAAGAAGAAAATATAAAACAAATGTTAATTTTTCATCTCACTAAACATTTACTGATTACATATTTTTGTACAGAGTGCTGAGTTGGGTGCTGTGCCATGGAAAAAACAAACCTGTATCAAATAATTGCTACTACGTATTAAGTACCAGCTAGAGGTCATGGACTTACTGTAGTAACCTTATAACATAGATATATTGTCACTCCCAATTTCCCAACAAGAGAATAGAAGGTCAGGGAAGTTCTATAGCTTCCCCAAAGTCACATAGCTAGTAAATGGTAGAATCAGGATTTGAACCCTGGTCTGACTTTAGAATCTATGTTATTCCTATGAGCCAAAGTCCTTTCTTTCAAGGATTGCTAAGTCACTTTTATCTTGATTTGCAAAATAAGATACAAGTTTATGTGATAACATTTATTTAAAAAAAAAAAACAAAAAACAAACCTTTTCTAGGCCAGGTGCAGTGGCTCACGCCTGTAATCCCAGCACTTTGGGAGGCCAATACGGGTGGATCACTTGAGATCAGGAGTTTGAGACCAGCCTGGCCAACAAGGTGAAACCCCATCTCTAATAAAATACAAAAATTAGCGAGGCGTGGTGGCAGGCACCTGCAATCCCAGCTACTTGGGAGGCTGAGGCAGGAGAATGGC
>NW_012114888.1:2459541-2499501 GCF_000951035.1 Colobus angolensis palliatus | reverse complement strand
GGAGGCTGAGGCAGGAGAATGGCGTGAACCCGGGAGGCGGAGCTTGCAGTGAGCCGAGATCGTGCCCCTGCACTCCAACCTGGGGGATGGAGCGAGAGTCTGTCTCAAAAAAACAAACAAACAAAAACATATTCTTTGATCATTTCTGTGAGTGTATTTTTGTCCTCAACTGGGTGATAATCTCCCAAAGGGCAAAGACCATATCATGATTCCGTAACTTTTATCAAAGCACCTATTATGGTGCTGAATACATAAAAGACCTTCCAGATGTACTAACAGTTTGAAAAAATTTTCCTTGACCTGGTTTCTGGGGAATAGGCCTAATAATACTTGTTATCCAGGGCTAAAAGAGGAAGAAAAAATGAGTATATCATGATAATAGCTTATATTAACTGAGCATTCACTTATATCTGATGTATATTATCTCATTTAATTCTCAAAACCCTAAAAAGTAGGTTTTATTATCCCATTTGTGCAAATGAGAAAGCTGAGGTTTAGCAAAGTAAAGTATCTGGGCCAAGGTCACAGAACCAGGAGTTTACGAAGCAAGAATTCAAACAGTTCTGATTAGAGTTCAAGATCTTAATTATTTCACTATCTCTTCTGTTCTAAGACCCCATAGATTGTAAGATACACCCTCAATTTAATAAGAGATTTTCAAAGAAATAGAGAATACTACCTCATTAAATGAATAGGTTGATCGGAAAATGTAAACCAGCCTGGGCACGGTGGTGCACGCCTGTAATCCCAAGACTTTGGGAGGCTGAGGTGGGTGGATTGTTTGAGCTCAGGAGTTTGAGACCAGCCTGGGCAACATGACAAAGCCCCCATCTCTACTAAAAATACAAAAATTAGCCAAGTGTGGTGGCACATGCCTATAGTCCCGGCTGCTCAGGAGGATGAAGTGGGAGGATCACTTGAGCGGAGGTTGTAATGAGCCAAGAACATGTCACTGCATCCCAGCCTGGGCAACAACAGCGAGACCTTGTCTCAAAAAAATAAATAAATAAATAAATAATTAAAAATTAAAGAAAGAAAGGGAAAAAAATGTATTATCAACTTCAGAATGAGAAAATAGGTATCTCAAGAAGCAAGAAAATGAGGTACATTGTATTTGTAATACATTTTAGAGTTTCCTTTGAATGCTGATGTCAAAAAGACAAAGAGAACTTCCACAGTGTGGTATTAATGACATTTAGCAAAGTGCTAAAAAGATTCAAAGATTCTAGGCATCAAATGTATACTTGTTTGAATTACAAACTTCCTGTGCTCCTGTGAATGAGTAACACCGGTCATGTGACCCATCTCAAAGGGATGAAACTGATCTGAAAATTTGACAAGATAATTTTTAACGAGGGTTTATAGTTCCCCCATAGTTTTTTGGATTTTTTTCTCTTTTTTAAAAGAATGCCTTCAAGAAACCTTTTAAAAATAACTGTCCTCCCAGCCTTGGATGCTTCCCCTCCACTACTTCCACATCATGCATTCTACAATGGACCCTAATTATCTCTAGCCTGGCCTACAACCCCTAGCCAGCTCAGATAAACTCTGCTCCAGACTTTAGTATAGTATCCTGGTAGGATCCACAGGACTGTGGGAATTGAGTGGGATTCTCCACTGTCTTATTACTTCAGGATACTGTCCCCATCCCCTCAAAAAAGGGAATCCTTATTCTTTCCTGGCCCTTGGAATTTGTAAATTGATCAGACCTAAAGTTTCTCTTAGTTGTGAATTGAAGGTAAAAATAGATCTCTGAATAGGGTTTTTAGATGACCTACACAAAAGTATCAGGTCTCTGAGGATGGTGTGGGCAGGGAAAGCTAAGAAGGGAATCTTTCTGGTTTCTTGGTGTATTTAAATGCATTTGATACCCAATAATATGCTGTAAAATAAGAAGAATAGCTCTCCAGTAAAAGCCACTATAACAGAACAATTTACAATTAGCTTCAAAGCTCCATTCGATTCCACAGTTATCACTTTTAGGATAACTTTTCCGATCCCAGTTCCTAATTTGCTTAACATCAATAGTAAATATTATCCCCTTGGAGTGCTTAGGACCCATGCCACAACCTTGCCAGACACTATGGACACCTATTGCCTTGTGAATTGAGATTTATAACCATGGGTCTTACATCCCTACGTTAATTTGTACTCTCTTTTAAACGATTCTTGTAAATTACTCCACCTCAATTTTTTTTGTCCTCCATGAACTTTGAGTAAATTATTTGTCTATCTCTCATTTATAGCTAGAGTTACCAGATTTCCAGTCTTGAATGAAATCCAAATTTTAGGTTGCTTCCAGTAAAATGAAATTTTTTATTCGTTGGCTATATAAATAATCTCATTATCATGCAGAAAATTTTTCGTGTGAAAAAAATAACTTCATATAGGGAAATTTCACTCTGTTGTAACTAAGCTTCCAGGCTCCATGATGAGGATGAGGAGAGATGGATGAAAGTTCTGTTCACGGGCATAAGTTGCCTGGGTAAGGGCCGGGTGTGGTGGCTCACGCCTGTAACCCCAGCACTTTGGGAGGCCGAGGCAGGCAGATCACCTGATGTCAGGAGTTCCAGACCAGCCTGGCCAACATGGTGAAATCCCGTCTCTAGTAAAAATACAAAAATTAGCTGGGCGTGGTGATGGGCGCCTATGATCCCAGCTACTCGGGAGGCTGAGGCAGGAAAATCGCTTGAACTTGGGAGGCAGAGGTTGCAGTGAGCCAAGATCATGCCATTGCATTCCAGCCTGGACTGGACTCTGTCTGAAGAAGAAGAAGAAGAAAGAAAGAAGAAGAAGAAGGAGAAGGAGAAGGAGAAGGAGAAGGAGAAGGAGAAGGAGAAGGAGAAGGAGAAGGAGAAGAAGAAGAAGAAGAAAAAGCAGAAAAGCAGCCTGGCTAAGAGCATCATGGATTCCAGTTAAGCCAGGAGATGAGATCCAGATAGTCCTGATATTCCTGGCACCAGAAGGCATGAGAAACTATGAGGAACTTATGAGTGCCACTAAAAACAAAAGCAGGGAAAGATTTCAGGTTATGGTGTCATGAAGAAATTGGTGAATCCTCTCAGTAAAGAACAAGCATAAAACTGGACACAAGTGTCAAAAACAATAGTTTCAGAGCTTTAGAATTAGCCAAAGATATAAAACAAATTGAGAAACATTTATTCTTGAGAAATTTTCTGAGCTACAGGTTAGAACAGTGGGAGTCTGTGGCTTTCACTCCTGGGGCTGTTCACATACTTTGCTCCCAGCTCCATCAGTAAGAACTTATTTTTGCCAGTTTGATGTTAGCCATGCAAGTTAACAGCTTTGCTACTAGATGGCAGGTATTGGGGGCCACAACACATGCTTTAATCAGCTAAAAGTAACAAATTTTATGGGAAACAAATGAGAACCACAGCTTTCCTAACCTGAGGTTGCAGTCCTGTTTGGAGTGAGTAACAAACGAGCCAAAAACTTTAACAGGGAGATCCTGGAAATGACAGAGCTATAGAAGGGCTGAGATAAGCTCTCTGCTCTCTGGATATCTTGGAAATTACACGCATGCACAGAGGAAACCTGAGTGAGCTCAGCAAAAAGTAAAAGCCAAGGGAGACACGAGATTTAGCGGCAAATCTGAATGTATTCCCTCACCTACACACAAATCAGCAAAAAGTGGAAGTCTTACAGGCTTGGGATGTTTCACTACAACCTCGGTCTAAATTGTTGGCTTGCTACTAAGCTATGCGGACAAAGGAATGACTTCTGGGAAGCCAGGCTAAAAATAAGAATAAAAATTTGAGAACAGTGGCCATACATCATGGAAGAGACAAATTCCATAGTTTAAGTCCAGGCAAGTTACTAAAAAACAACAACTCTCAGAAAAATAAAACAGAATCCAGAGTCACCACAATCTATTATGTAAAAAAATGTGTAGTTGTAAACCAAAAATCATGAGACATGCGTAGAAACACAAAACTGTGGTCCATATTCTGGAAAATTAAAAAGCAGTCAAAGAAATGATTCTGTGGGCCGGGCGCGGTGGCTCAAGCCTGTAATCCCAGCACTTTGGGAGGCCGAGACGGGCGGATCACGAGGTCAGGAGATCGAGACCATCCTGGCTAACACGGTGAAACCCCGTCTCTACTAAAAAAAATACAAAAAAACTAGCCGGGCGAGGTGGCGGGTGCCTGTAGTCCCAGCTACTTGGGAGGCTGAGGCAGGAGAATGGCGTAAACCTGGGAGGCAGAGCTTGCAGAGAGCCAAGATCTGGCCACTGCACTCCAGCCTGGGCGACACAGCGAGCTCAAAAAAAAAAAAAAAAAAAAATTATTCTGTGTACACACATTATGGATTTAGCAAGCAAAGATTTAATATCAGCTATTACATATTACAAATGTGTTCAAAATATTAAATTATCAAAGAATTAAAGGAATATATGATGACATTGATTCAATAAATAAGAAATCTCAAAAAAGAAATAAAAACTGTGAAAAATAACCGAATACAAATCTAGAGGTGAATAGTACAATAACTGAAGTAGAAGTTTTCCTTGATGGGCTTAACATCAGATTTAAGATGGCAGAAGAACCAGTAAGCTTGAAAAAATTAATAGAAAATAATACAAAGAACAGAAAGAAAAATACTTGAGAAAAATTAACGGAGTCTCAGAAACCTGGGGAACATGACAAATATACCAATGTAGTGGAAATTTCAGAAGGATAAGAGAGAGAGAATGGGGCAAAAAAATTCTGAAAAAAATAACACCAAAAATCCCAAACTTGCTGAAAAACAATAATCTAAAGGTAAAAGGGGTTCGACAGATCAAGTAGGAGAACACAGAGATTCACATTTAGACATGTCATACTTAAACTGCTGAAAGACAAAGAGATCATCTTGAAACTAGCAAGAAAAAAAAATCATCACAGGAGGAAACAATAAAATTAGCAGATGGATTTACATCAGAAACAATAGAAGAAAGAAGGCAGTGGAATTACACATTCAAAGTGCTGAAAGAAATGAACTCTCAACTGTGAATTCTCTATCCATCAAAACTATACTTTTAAAAATGAAGTTAAACACATTCCCAGATAAACAAACATGAAAATGATGTGTTGCTAGCAAAGTTCTTGAAGAAATATTAAATGAAGTTGTGGTTGTTTAGGCTATAAGGAAATGACATGAGATGTTAAGTCAAATCCCCAGAAAGGAATGAACACTGGAAATAGTAAATATGAAGGTAAATAAAAAAGACCCTGTGTGTGTGTGTGCCTGTGTATACACACAACTGTACACACATGTATATACATATACATATTTCTTTTTATTATTTAAAAAACATAATTATTTTAAAACACATGAGTAATTAAAGCAATAACTATAACACCGCATTATTGGGTATATAGCATATGTGCATATAATATATGTGATAATAACAGCACAAAGGCAGGGGGAAAAAAGTACATACATTGGAACAAAGTACTCTATTTTACTAGGTTGAAGTCAATATTAACCTGAAGTAGATTATTCAGTTAAGGATGCATATTTTAATCCCTAGAGTCATCAGCAGGAAAATAACTGAAAACAATGTAGCCTAAAAATTAATAGAGATGTTAATATGGTATAATAATATTTGTTTAACACAAAAAAAATCAGTAAAAGAGAGACTGAAGAACAAGAGACATGAGATATTTAGAAACAAAAAGCAAAATGGAAAATAAATTTAACAATATTAATAGTTATATTAAATGAGAATGGACTAAACACTTCAATTAACAGACAAAAATTGTCGGATTGGATAAAAAAGCAAGTTCCAAGTATATACTGTCTATAAGAGACCTACTTTAGATTCAAAGACAGAAAAAAGGTTGAAAGTAAAAGGATGGGAAAAGATACACCATGCAAACAGTAACCATAACAGATCTGGAGTGGCTAAATAAATATCAAAGAAAATAGACTTTGGGGAAAGAATTATTACTTGAAATGAAAACAGACATTTAATAATGATAAAAGACTCAATACATCAGGAACATATAAGAATTGAAAATGTAAATGCAGCTTTAAAAAGACTTCTAAAATACATTTTACAAAACTGACAAAACTGAAAGCAGAAATAGAAAATTCAAAAATTCTTGTTGGGTATTTCAATATGTCTCTCTCAGTAATTGATAAAACAACTAGAAAGAAAATCAGCAAGTATATAGATTTTAACAATATCAACTAATTTAACTTAACATATATAAGTTATGTGTGTGTGTATATATATATGGTTTATTTATTCACCTAAAAACAGAAGGATTCACATTCTTTATAAGCACACATGAAACATTCTTCAGGATAGACCCTAGACTAGATCAAAATATCTCTCAATAAATTAAAGACATACAAAGTATGTTTTATGACCACAACAGAATTAAATTATAAATCAACCACAGAAAACAAACCTGGTAAATACCAAATACTTGGGATTTAAAAATACACTTCTAGATAACACGTGAATCAAAGAACTAATCACAAGGGAAATTAGAAAATATGTTGAAATGAATAAAACTAAAAACACAGCTCAAGAAATATTTGCCCAGACCAATGTCCTGAAGATTTTCTCCAATGTTTTCTTGCAGCAGTTTCATAGTTTGAGGTCTTAGATTTAAGTTTTTAATCCATTTTGATTTAATTTTTTATATGGTGAGAGCTAAGGTCTAATTTCCTTCTTTTGCATATGGATATCCAGTTTTCCCAGCACCAGTTATTGAAGAGACTCACTTTTCCCCAGTGTATGTTCTTGGTACCTTTGTCAAAACAGCATATCAAAGTGTATGGGATGTAGTTAAGACAGTTCTTATTGGGAAACGATAGGTTTAAATTTTTTTTTTTTTTTTTTTTTTAGTTTTTGTGGGTACATGGTGTATATCTCTATGGGGCACATGAGCTAGCTGCACTCCTATGTTGGCTGCAGCACTGTTTACAATAGCTAAAATTTGGAAACAGTCTAAATGTCCATCAACAGATGAATGGATAAGGAAAATGTACAGGCCAGGCGCAGTGGCTCACGCCTGTAATCCCAGCACTTTGGGAGGCCAAGGTGGGCAGATCACGAGGTCAGGAGATCGAGACCAGCCTGGCTAACACGGTGAAACCCCGACTCTACTAAAAATACAAAAAATAAACCAGGCGTGGTGGTGGGCGCCTGTAGTCCCAGCTACTTGGGAGGCTGAGGCAGGAGAATGGCATGAACCCAGGAGGCGGAGCTTGCAGTGAGCTGAGATCCGGCCACTGCACTCCAGCCTGGGTGACAGAGCGAGACTCCGTTTCAAAAAAATAAGTAAATAAAATAAAATAAAATGTACACAATGGAGTACTATACAGCCATAAAAAATGAGATCCAGTCATTTGCAACAACATGGATTTTACTGGAGAGCATTACGTTCAATGAAATAAGCCAGGCAGAGAAAGATTTTTAAACTGTATATCAGATGACATGATGATAAACATATAGACAAGTTTTTAAAAAAGGCGAAAGTCCAGAAATAGACCCAAAATTTGTGATCAATTGATTTTCAACTAAGGTGTCAAAGCAATACAATGGGGAAAGAATAACCTTTCAACGAGCGTTACTAGAACAATTGGGTATCCATATACCAATAAAAAGATGAACAACTTAAATCCTTGCCTCACATAAGATACAAGAATTAAATCAAAATAGATCATAGACTTAAATGTAGGAGTTAAAACTATAATACTTATAAGACAAAACTCTTTGTGATCTCTGACAAAGATTTCTTAGTTATGACACCAAAGCTGTGTTTCATAAAATTGTCAAAAAATTATAAATTGAACTTCATCAAAATTTAAAACTTTTGCCTTTCAAATAAAAATAAAGCCACAGTACTTGCAGACTTTTTTTTTTGTTTTTTTTTTTTTGTTCCCGAGACGGAGCTTTGCTCTTGTTGCCCAGGCGGGAATGCAATGGCGCTATCTCAGCTCACCACAACCTCTGCCTCCTGGGTTCAAGAGATTCTCCTGCCTCGGCCTCTCGAGTAGCTGGGATTACAGGCGTGCGCCACCATGCCTGGTTAATTTTGTATTTTTAGTAGAGACGGGGGTTTCTCCATGTTAGTCAGGCTGGTCTCGAACCCCCGATTTCAGGTGATCCACCCGCCTCGGCCTCCCAAACTGCTGGGATTACAGGTATGAGCCACTGAGCCCGGCCAGTGCTTGCAGACTTTTTTTAAAAAATGTTATTTTCAAAATAAAGACACAAGCTTGAAGAAAAAGTTGTCAAATCACATATCTCATAAGTAGCTTATATCCAGAATATAGGCATACCTCAGAAATATTTCAAGTTCAGTTCAGTTCCAGACTACCACAAAACAGCGTATATCACAAAAGGTTAATCCCACAAATTTTTTGGTTTCCCAGTGCATATGAAAGTTATATGTACAATACATTGTAGTCTAGTAAGCGTGCAATAGCATTGTGTCTAAAAAAAAAAACAATATGCATACCTTACTTTAAAGATACTTTGTTGCTAAAAGTACTAAGAATCATCTCAGCCTTTAGCAAGGTGTAATCTTTTTGCAGGAAGAGGGTCTTGCCTTGGTGTTGATGGCCTGCTAATCAGGGTGGTGACTGCTGAAGGTTGGATTGGCTATGGAAATTTATTAAAATAAGACAACAATGAAGTTTGCCACATTGATCGAGCCTTCCTTTCACGAAAGATTTCTTTGTAGCCTGCAATGCTGTTTAATAGTATTTTGCCCACAGTAGAACTTTTTTCAAAATTGGAGTCAGTCTTCTCAAACTCTGCCACTGCTTTATCAACTAAGTTTATGTTATATTTTAAATCCTTTGTCGTTGTTTCAACAATGTTCACAGCATCTTTAGCAGGAGTGGAGTCCATCTCAAGAAACAACTTTCTTTGCTCCACTGTAAGAAGTAACTTCTTATCCATTCAGATTTTATCATGAGATGGCAGGAATTCAGTCACATCTTCTGGCTTCATTTCTAATTCTAGTTTTCTTGTTTTTTCTGCTATGTCTGAAATTGCTTCCTCCACTAAAGTCTTGAATCCCTCAAAGTCATCCATAAGGGTTGGAATCAACTTCTTTTAAACTCCCATTAATGTAGATATTTTGACCTTCTCCCATGAATCGCAAATGTTCTTAATGCCATGGAGAATGGTAAATTTTTTCCAGAAGGTTTTTGATTTATTTTGCCCCAGATCCATCAGAAGAATCACTATCTATGGCAGCCATAGCCTTACAAAATGTAGTTCTTAAATAATAAGACTTGAAAGTCAAAATTTCTCCTTGATATATGAGCTGCAGAATCATGTTGTGTTAGCAGGCATGAAGACAACACGAATCTCTCTGTACATCTCCATCAGAGCTCTTGCATGACCAAGTGCATTGTCCGTGAGATGCAACATATTGAAAAAAATCTTTTTTTCTGAGCAGTAGGTGTCAACAATGGGCTTAAAATATTTTACAAACCATACTATGAACAGATGTGTTGTCATCCAGGCTTTGTTGTTCCATTTATAGAACACAGGCAGAGTAGATTTAGCATAATTCTTAAGGGCCCTAGGATTTTCTGAATGGTACATGAGCATTAGCTTTACCTTGAAGTCACCATCTGCATTGGCCCCTACCTAACAAGAGATGCCTGTCTTTTGAAGTTTTGAAGGCAAGCACTGGCTTCTCCTCTTCAGCTATAAAGGTCCTAGATGGCATCTTCTTCCAATAGAAGGCTGTTTTGCCTACATCGAAAATTTGATGTTTAGTGTAGCCACCTTCATTAATGATCTTAGCTAGATCTTCTGGGTAACTTGCTGCAACTTCTGCATTAGCACCTTGTACTTTTACATTAGTGAGGCAAGTTCTTTCTTTAAACCAAATGAACCAACCTCTGCTAGTTTCTGAAGCTTTCTCACCTCTGTCAGCCCTCATAGAATGAAAGAGAGTTAGGGCTTTGCTCTGGATTTGACTTTGGCTTAAAGGAATGGTGTGGCTAGTTTGATCTTCTATCCTGACCACTCAAACTTTCTCCATATCAGCAATAAGCTTGTTTCACTTTCTTATTATTCCTGTGTTCAATGGAGTAGCACTTTTAATTTCCTTCAAGAACTTTTCCTTTGCATTCACAACATGGCTGTTTGGTGCAAGAGGTCTAGCTTTCAGTCTATTTTGGCTTTTGACACTCCTTTCCCACTAAGCTTAATCATTTCTAGCTTTTAATTTAAAGTGAGACACATGTGACTCTTCTTTTCACTTGAACATGTACGGGTCATTGTAGGGTTGTTAATTGGCCTAATTTTAATATTGCTGTGTCTCAGGGAATAGGGAGGCCTGAGCAGAGGAAGAGAGTCAGGGGAATGGCTGGTCAGTGGAGCAGTTAGAACACAAACAACATTTATCATTCAATTTCACTGTCTTATATGGGCATGATTGTAACATCGAAGACCACTGATCACAGATCACCATAACACATAGGATACTAATGAAAAAGTCTGGCCGGGCACAGTGGTTCACGCCTGTAATCCCAGCACTTTGGGAGGCCAAGGCAGGTGGATCACTTGAGGTCAGGGGTTTGAGATCAGCCTGGGCAACATGGTGAAACCCCGTCTCTACTAAAAATACAAAAAATTAGTCAGGCATGGTGGTGCACACCTGTAATCCCACCTACTTGGGAGGCTGAGGCAGGAGAATCGCTTGGACCTGGGAGATAGAGGTTGCAGTGAGCCCTGAGATCGTGCCATTGCACTCCAGCCAGGGCGACAGAGTGGTACTCTGTCTCAAAGAAAAAAAGAAGTCTGAAATACAGTGAGAATTATCAAAATGTAAGGCAGAAACACAAAATGAGTACATGCTATTGGAAAAATGGCACCAATGGACTCGCCTTACTCAGTGTTGCCACAAATTTTCATTTGTAAAAAAAAAAAATGCAACATCTGTAAAGCCTTCTAAAGGGAAGCACAATAAAATGAGATAAAAGGAGATTTGTCTGTGTTTAAATGAACTCTTACATCTCAGTAATAAGCAATAACACAATAAAAATTGAAAAAATATTTTAATAGACATGTCACCAAAGATAATATACAGATATCTAATGAGCGTGTGAAAAGATGACTAACATTATTAGTCACTGGGGAAATAGAAATTGAGATGCAAATTAAAACCACAATGATGTATCACTTCATGCCTACTAGAATGGTTATGATCAAAAAGATTGGTAATACAAAGAATTGGCAAGGATGTGGAGACAGTCATATCCTCAAAATAGTTGATAGGAATATAATGTGGTACAACTACTTTGGAAAGGAGTTTGATAACATCTTAAAAAGTTGTACGTGTGATCACCATATAGCCCAGCAATTCCATTCCTGGGTATATAACCAAGAGAAATGAAAACACATGCCCACACAAAGACTTGTATGTGAATGTTCATAGCAACACTATCCATAATAGCTTAAAACTGGAAACAACCTAAATGTCCATTAACTGGTGATTGACTAAACAAAATATGGTATATCTATGCAGTGGGATTCTACTAAGCAACAAAAGGAAATAAACTAAATGAACTATTTATGTATATAACAACATGGATGAACTTCAAAAACATTATACTCAGTAATAATAGAAGCCAGACACAAAAGAGTACATATTTTATGATTCTATTTACATGAAATTTCTAGGAAACGTACAACTATGAATACAGAAAGAAGAGTGGTTGATTGAGACTGGAGGTTTATGTGATAGTGGACTGAAAATGAGTACTGTGGAACTTTTTGGGATGAAGAAATTGTTATAAGATCGGATTGTAGTGATGTTTACACCAGTGAATAAATTTACTATAAATCAACAAATTGTACATTTATATAGGACAATTTTACATATGTAAAGTGTACCTCAATAAACTTCTTAAACAAAGAAACTTCAGAACAATGTAAAAAACAAAAAGACAACAGCCTGTTTCAAATCCGCACCACAGATAAAAGAGTACAGAATAGGGACAATGAAAAGTTTACTGCGAAGGCCGGGCACGGTGGCTTCATGCCTGTAAGCTCAACACTTTCGGAAGCCGAGGTGGCAGGATTGCTTGAGTCCAGAAGTTCAAGACCAGCCTAGGAAACATAGTGGGACCTCGTCTTTACAAAAAAAAAAAAGTTTGGTGTGTGAGGACAGTGTGAAATTGGCAAGGACTTAGGCATTAATTGGGATGAAAGGGCCTGCAGACCCAAGTACACGCAGCCCAATGTGTACTCAGAGATGGTCACTGTATGCCTAAAGGAACTGAACTAATGGAAACCTTCAACTTCTTTAGGTTGATGTCATGCCATACAGGTGTTGTTATTTCTTTTCTTCATTGTTAACATGGATTTTCAGAGACCATAAGAAGCATATCTAAAATTATACAGTTAGGGGGAAAGGACAAGACTTCCAGTTAAGGATATCAACCAAGGAGCTATGGAAAGCATACTTTCAACCACAATAAACCCGTAGAAACCCTAGATAAAATATCAGGAAAAAAAAAAAAAACACGGAAATTTCGGCTGGGTGCATTTCAGCACTTTGTGAGGCCAAGGCAGGAGGATTGTTTGGGCCCAGGACTTTGAGACCAGCCTGGGGAACATGGCAAGACCTTGTGTCTACAAAAAATTTAAAACTCAGGGGGTGTGTTGGTGTACACCTGTGGTCACACAGCTACTCAGGAGGCTGAGGCAGGAGAATCACTTGAGCCCAA
The DNA here is from genome assembly GCF_000951035.1 of Colobus angolensis palliatus. NCBI lineage: Eukaryota > Metazoa > Chordata > Mammalia > Primates > Cercopithecidae > Colobus > Colobus angolensis. The sequence continues at coordinate 2,486,784 of NW_012114888.1, read as the reverse complement.
GAGTTCAAGTCTGCTGTGAACTGTGTCCGTGCCACTGAACTCCATCCTGGATGACAGAGTGAGATCGTATTTCAAAAAAAGAAAGAAAAAAAAAGTAAATATGTAGTCAGACTGAAAAATAAGAAAAAGATAACTCAAGGTATCAGAAATAAAAAGGGAATTTAAAGCCATCATGGTATCTTATCAGGAACGAGAATCCCAAACTGTTACCTGGAACCAATGTAGCAATGGAGACTCCAATAAAGTCGGCTAGGCGTGGTGGCTCATGCTTATAAACCCAGCACTTTGGGAGGCCGAGGCAGGATGATTGCCTGAGTCCAGGAGCGGGAGGATTGCCTGAGTCCAGGAGTTTGAGACCAGCCTAGGAAACATAGTGAGACCCCCGTCTCTACAAGAAATTTTAAAAATTAGCCGGATGTGGTGTTATGCATCTGTAATCCCAGCTATCAAGAGGCTGATGTGGGAGGATTACTTGAGCCCTGCAGTGAGCTATGATCACGCCAGCTGCACTCTAGCCTGAGCGACACAGTGAGAACCGGTCTCTAAAAATAAAAATTAAAAAATAATAAACTACTGATAGAGGATAAATTATTATAAGCACTTAAAAAATGAGATTACCCAGAAAAACTGAGCATGCATATGATTTATGACAAGGGATTCTCCATAGATTTTACCATGAGACATGCATGAGGATGTTCAGAGCATGACTGTCACAGGAAAAAAAGCAACCCACAGACGTCTATCAACAGCATAGTATATTCATAAAACGGAATATTCTATAGCAATGAAAATAAACTGTGGCTATACACATTAATATGAATGATACCAGTGTAATACTGAATGGAAAAAAAAGACTCATAGAAGAATGTATTCAGTAGAGTTGCATTTATTTAAAGTTCAAAAATAATACATTGTTTAGGGATATACATATGTGTTAAAACTTTGAAAAAAGGCAAGGGAAAGATTCACGCAAAGTTCAGGCTAGTATTACCTTTGACAGAAGGGAGAAAGGGGATTAAAGAAGCACAGAAAGTTTAAAAAGGACTGACAGTATTGTACCTCTTGAGCAAAGTAGTGGGTGAATGAACGTTCATGTTATTAGTCTTGTTTAGGTTGTACATGTATCTTATGTATGCTCTTTTTATGTATGATACATTTCACAAGAAAAATAAATAAATAAAATTTTTATATTACAAAAAAAGATTGCTGGCCACAAGGGTCATCATAGAAATAGTGAAATTCCTATACATCTGTAATCACAAATTACATAATATTGAAGTTGCATTAATTCAGAGACCAACTTAGTAAGAATTGACAACTGTTGCCATTAAAAGTAATGGCAAAAACCGCAATAACTTTTGCACCAACCTATACAATAGGAAAAAACTCATTTACAATAACAAAACACTATAAAATAACCAGGAATAAGCATAATAAATTATGTGTAGACTTTTATGTGGAAACATATCAAATGTTATTGCGGGGTGTTGAAAAACACTCATAGAGAGGTATGCTTGTTTGTGGATGAGAAGATTCAATATTTTAAGGTTGTCAATTCTTACTAAGTTAGTCTCTAAATTAATGCAACTTCAATTAAAATTATACCAGAATACTTAAAGTATTTTAACAAACTAATTCTCAAATTCATATAACAGTGTAAAACTAATGAAAATCCAAGACATTCCTGAAAAAATACAGGGCAAGAACATTTGCTCTTCCGGAAATAAAGAATTATATAAAGCTACAGTGATTAAAACTGAGTGATATTAGCATGAGAATAAATAAGTAGATTGATGGAATAGAAGAGAAATCCCAGAAACAGACTGGATATATGGGGATTGCTACAGAAATAGACTTATAAATCGTTAGGGGAAGTTTTGAACTATTTGATGACTACTATCAGGAGATTTGATTATCCCTGTGTGGAAAACAAAAAATTCTTACCTCTTAGTATTGACAAAAACCAGATTTTAAATGGATGTATCTAACTGTAGAAATCAGAATTTAGAAACTATTACAAAAAATTTAGAGTATCTTTGTGTATGCAGTATATGTTATAAAAAGCACAAGTCACAAAGGGAAATATTGATAAATTGAACTACATTAAAATTTTAAACTTCTGTATAAAAATACATCACGAATGACATTAAAAGTTGAACAAGACTGGGTGCGGTGGCTCACGCCTGTGATCCCAGCACTTTGGGAAGCAGAGGTAGGCAGATCACAAGATCAGGAGTTCGAGACCAGCCTAGCCAACATAGTGAAACTCTGTCTCTACTAAAAATACAAAAATTAGCCAAGCATGGTGGCACGTGCCTGTAGTCCCAGCTACTCAGGAGGCTGAGGCAGGGGAATCACTTGAACTCAGGAGGTGGAGGTTGTGATGAGCCAATATTGCACCACTGCACTCCAGCCTGGGCAACAGAGTGAGACTCTGTCTCAAAAAAAAAAAAAAAAAAAAGTTGAACAATCCCTTGGGAGGCTATATTTGTAATGCATATAACTATCACATGATTGGTATCCAGCATAGATGAAGATATTCTATATATTGATTAGAAGTAAACCAATCAGAAAAAAATGGGTAAATGATATGAGCAAACAATTAATGGAAGAGGGCATACAAAGAGCCAATAAACATATAAAAAGAGGCTCAACCTCACAAATAATCAGCAAAATGCAAACAAAGACAAAAATTAGATCTATTTCACATGTATCAGATCAATAAAAACAAAATGTCAGAAAATATCAAGTATTGATGGTTGTCTGGAAAACTAGAAGCACTCAAACACTGCTAATGGAAGTATCAAGTGCAATTTGGCACTAGTAGTAAAGTTGAAACTATACCTAGCAATTCCATTTTAAGGTAGCCCAGATAAACTTCCATCCATGTGTTCAAGGAGACATATATTATGCATTGCAGGATTATTGTTAATAGCAAAATCTATTACCAACTTAATGTTCATCAAGTTGGAACATATTCATATAATGAAGTAGTATACAGCTGTAACAAATGAACCAACTCTCTTCCAAAACTATGCTAAAATATGTTGAAATAAAAAAACAAATTGTACAATTATGTGTATGGTATGATGCCATTTACATAAGCACAAATACAAATGTATGAAACATGCAATTAATGCATTTATGATTAAATTATAGGAATGCAAACTGGAAAGATATACACAAAATTCAGGATGGAAAAGAAGAAAGGTAAGTGGCTCTGAAGGAGTACAAAGACACTTTGAACTCCATCTGTAATCTTTTTCTTGTATTTAAAAGATCAGAAGCAAATGACAAAATTCAGTTATATGCTTTGTATACTTAGTGTTTGTTACATTATTCTCTGTACTTTGTCTGTACTTTAAAAACATGTCCCAATAATCAAGGGAAGAAAACCATATTATATGAAGTAGACTAAGGTTTGGAAAATGACATTTCTTCATACTCGCTCACTGGAGGCCCTTTCTCCCTCACAGAACTTTGAAATGACCCTCCGTGCCGTATAGAATTGCTGTGCGGACACTGTCTGAGGTAGGATTGCTGTTTCTAAAGCAGTGAGCTGATGAATATGTTAATTAGCTTGATTGACTCTTTCTATAACATATACGTAGATTAAAACAGCACATTGTACCCCATAAATAAACACAATTATTATTTGTCAAATAAAAAAGAGTATCCCTCCAAAAAAGATTATACGATAGAATGTTATTTGAAGAAATAAATACACACACATACATATATATGATATAAGATATATATAACATATATCTGATAAATATGCCTCTTTTATTGCTAAAAATACTGGCAGAAGAGGCTCTTGCCTAAAGTGCTAAGCACAGGCTAAGGGCTGAGGGAGTACCCGAAGGGAAACTCAGTGCTACTATGCGGGGCTCATATGTCAAGGCAGAGAGCCAAGACAACACAGAGGCTGGGTACGGTGGCTCACACCTGTAAGCCCAGCACTTTGGGAGGCTGAGATGGGAGGGAAGATTGCTTGAGCTCAGGAGTTTGAGACCAGCCTGGACAACATAGCAAGATCTTGTCTCTACAGGAAATAAAAAAATTAGCTGGGCATGGTGGCTCTTGTAGTCCTAGCTACTCGGGTGGTTGAGGTGGGAGCCTGGCGGTTTAGGCTGCAGTGAGCTGAGATGGCATCCGTGCACTTCAGCCTGGGTGACAGAGCAAGACCCTGTTTGAAAAAAAGAAATGAAAGAAAAAGAAAAAAAGAGCAGAGGATGATTAGGAAGCCTCATGGACAGATGGAGCAGATAGGACGCCTCACCCTGGGCAGAGGGCTCAACGGCTGAGACCCCTAATCCAGGTTTCTGGCCACAACTGATAGAGCAGAGGAAAACTTGAAGCAAGCCACCAAGAAGTGGTAGCTTTACAAATCTCATTACACCTCAGAGATCCATGAAGGATGCCCCATGAGCCTAGCTGTCTTGGAGAGGTCCTGTCACGCATTGATGACCTTGTTTTCCACCACAAAGCAACCGACAGACAGGTCCTGGGCCTGTCTCTCTCCCTTTTCCTCTGGGTCAGACTTACAATAAAATTGAACATTCTGTTAGAATATTTCTTCTTTCCTGTGCAAAGCAATACTGCTGACCCATGAGCATTAAGAGTGGAAGCTGAGTTGTTCTTCAATAATGGTAACCCCAAATCAATGCTGGGCCATCTACACCATCTTAGTGCTTTCATTACTTCTACTTCCAAATGCTCTCCATCAAGCATTAGCTTTTTTTTTTTTTTTGGAGATGGAGTCTTACTGTGTCACCTAGGCTGGAGTGCAATGGCACCATCTCAGCTCACTGTAACCTCTGCCTCCCAGGTTCAAGTGATTCTCCTGCCTCAGACTCCGGAGTAGCTGGGATTACAGGCACCCACCACCACGCCCGGCTAATTTTTGTATTTTTAGTAGAGATGGGATTTCACCATGTTGGTCAGGCTGGTCTTGAACCCCTGACCTCAAACTATCCACTTGCCTCAGCCTCCCAAAGTGCTGGGATTACAGGTGTGGGCCACCGCGCCTGACCTCAAGCATTATCTTAACATCATCATGCACGGTTCTGAACACCTTACATAAACAAAGCACGGCACTATATGACAGCATAACAGAGAGATAGGATGAGATAGCATAACCCCACTGGTGAGGGGTCTGCAATCCTATATACCTAAGAAAATAAATAAAAGCTCAATAAGCCTATGGTAAATGCCAGTTGGATGTTTAGATAGTATGCACTGCAGGGGGTTGGGAGTGGTTGAGGTTCTGAAGGAAGGTTTTATCAATTACTTGAGGCTAGGCACAGTTCTAAAAGATAACTGTAACATACATTTGAATCATGTCCACATGAATTTTTTTTTTTTTTCAGAAAGAATGTTTTTAGATCAGGAATGGCAAATGCATTTCATCTTAAATGACTGTTCCAATCAATAGGTGCCGAGCATGAAGGAGGGCTAAGATTGCTTCTGGGCTGGGAAAAAAAGAGTTGGTATCCTTCCCAGATAGCTGTCACTGGTACAGCTTAAGTGGGTGGCAGCATGTGTGAGCCATTTCTATACATCTGATTCACCTACTGAATGAAAATGTGCATATTACCCATGTGTGGTCCTGCAGCAGGAAATTCAAGATCCTTCTCTTGTGCACTAGGACACTTTTACAGCTTTATACCTCAGTATAGTTGTCCCTTGATATATGCAGGGGATTGGTTCAAGGTCCCCGGGGTATACCCAAATTCACACATACTCAAGTCCCACAGTCAGCCCTGCAGAACCCACGTATATGAGAAGTTGGCCCTCCCTATACTTGGGTTTCACATCTTGTGAATACTATATTTTCTTTTTTTTGGTAGCAAACTTTTATTTAAATCTTACATAACTCAAGCTTTATAAAAAGCAAACATAATTGAAAATTGGGTTGTCCCTCTAAAGCCTTAAGTATTCAAGGTTTGAAATGGTTAATTTAAAAATAAGCAAACAACAACACAACAACAACAACAACAAAAAACCCTGCAGCAGATCCTGCTGAAATACTTTTTAAAAAATCTAAATGAGCTTAATCTTTACAAAAGTTATTTTAGCTCAAAAGCTGTAAAATCGAAGTTATCTTAATTCTGCAAAGAAGGGAGAGGGTCTTTGACTTTATGCCACCATTTCCTTAGAGCCTCATCTTTTTCATCAAATTTGACCATAAATCAAATTTCTGTGTGCCCCTGTTTTCAGGAGATTCCTCTTGCAAAAGAAGCCAAGTACAAACATGGAAGAACAACTGCCTAAGCAAGTAGAAAAGTGTTCCAAAATAGTGTGCAATGAATGAAGAGTTCTGGATTAATCTCTGGAACTCAACCTGGACCCTGATCTTTATTTTGAATGAGATCTAGAACAGGATCTTGAAGTAGCTCTTTTTGGTGGAGAGGACACAGAATGACCCTTTGAGGGTGGAACAGGTAGGGGTGAATTGGAACGAGACTGGCTCCTTGATCTGTATTTTGACTTCGTATCACCTTTTCCACTTTCTTTGGAAGATCGAGACCAAGACCTGCTTGGAGATTTCTCATACTCATCCTTAGATCTGCTTTGAGAACAAGAACGGGAGCCTATATCAGATTTGGGCATAGATTTGCTCCTTGAGCTAGATTTCCTGCCGTTTGAACAAGAACGTGATCGACCTTTGCTCCGCAACCTGGATCAGGAGTGACTTTCTGAGATACTTTGAGATCTACTGTGGCTGCTCCGGTGACTCCTACTTCGTGACCGTCTTCTAGATCAAGACCTGGATCTGCTTCCAGAATCGGATCGCCTATCGCTTGTGCCTGGCTTACCTTCAATAAGCTTAATATTTCTGCACCATCCAGTTTGTCCAACGCATGCTTCATGTCAAAACAGGAGTGAAACTCAATGCCCTCACTTGTGCATTCCTTGTGAGCATCAACATAGGTTACTTCTTCTGCTTGTTGCACAAAATCTTTTAAATCTTGCCAACTGTAACCACTAGAAAGACTTTCTACAATAAGGTCGTATTCTGTATGAACAGGTGGTCCATATTTGTCTCTGCCAGATGTTCTCTGACTGCTGTATCCACCTCCACCACCATCTCCCTGCATCTAATGGCAAAAGGCTGCTGTCATCATGGCTTCTGGTAAGGTCAGCCAAAGGGCCATGGGGCAAGAGTCACACAATGTATGGAAAAGTCAAGGCCAATCATGAAAGGCAGTCATCTTAGCCGCAGAAGACACAGCCTCAGACCCATTGGCCACCAATCACCACACTCTGGCATCCCATGGCTGCCCCAGGATGTGAAGGCAGCAGGGCTCGGGGACGCCTGAGTCATATGATCCCCAGCCCCCACACCTAAATACTGTATTTTCAATCCACATATAAGTGGACGTGCACAGTTCAAACCCATGTTGTTCAAGGGTCAACTGTTCAGAGCTGGTCAAGAAAGCCCTGCATCCCAAAGATGGTTTCAATAGCTGTCTGGAATGTTATTGTGGTAGATGTCTTTGTTCAAAGTATGGCACTAGGATTTGCCAGGTGGGTGGAATCTTGTGGGTTGCTGACAGTTTGCAGGAATTCTATGTGGAAAGGACTGGGTTAATAAGATCACCTTTCTGTCTTTTTTTTTTTTTTGCTTAACCATTATTCTGCAGTGCATGTGTAGAAAGTCTTTCTTATTTCCAGAGCCTGCGTTCAATATTTTCATGAAAGAAATCATGGTGACAGTGTATATCAGGAAATGAGTCATGCGTTATTTGAAATTCTAAAGACATTTTCCTCCAGAATCAGAGCAACAATAATAATAACAATAAAACATTCAAGCACACACAAAACTTCTCTGACAGATGATATGCAAGTTGATGTAAGAGCACAGTCTCTGGCTTGCAAGGTAGACATATATACCTACAGCACGTTCCCCTCAGTCTCAAACTGGGCCATCTGCAAGATAGGATGGGAAGTGCGTGGGCTCTGCAGTCAGAAAGACCTTGATGCAGATCCTGACACTACCATTTTCTAACTGTATGACTTTAGATGAGTTCCTTAAATATGAAATGGCAAGAGTAATAGCTAGCCCACAGGATTGTTAAAAGGGTTAAATGAGATCATGTACATAAAGAATGTAGTTAAGTGCCTAGTACACTGTATGGTTTCAATAAATCGAAATTCCTTTCCTCCATTTTATTGCCTAAACCACAATAGCTGAATATCTAACTCTATCTTTGTAAAATCTCTCTAGCTTTCTATTCAATTTTCAGCTGTGAACAGAGGAAAATGCTTCCTTCATTTCGGAATGACCTTCTGTGCTTCTCCTCCTGATTCCAGCACTTCCTTCTGGGAACGCAAATCCTATGCCCTCTGTGGCCCTCCATGTCCTTCTCCACTGTCTGTCACCAGATCCAGCCCTTGCAGCATTTTTACCTTGCAGGGTTGCTCCAGGCAGGCTACTACTGGCTGATGCTTTTACTAATAATTACAGTCTTCAGAAAGTCAGGCTTCATGGGGATTGAAAAAGGAATCTGCACCTAGTAGCAAAAGATTGAAATTTATGCTCGGGCACTATATGTCATGCTTTCTTGTTCCCTATCCGTGTAAGTTAGGAAATATTAGTAAATACTTAGCCAACAGAATTTAATATTCATCTAATTATTTATCGACTGATAATAGGAAAAGAAAGAAATGACAGGAACACAGGCATGGGGGTCAAAGAAATAAAGAGTTCGAGAAGGAAGAAACATGAAAAAAGCTGGAAAAATAGCAGTGCTAAAGGTGAGGTAGATATGCCTCAGTATGCCAAAGGTTTTCGGCAAAACAAAAATAAGTAAAATAAGCAAAAATAAACTCTGTGCCCCAGTTATCCAAATTAGTAAGGGACAGTTTGTGGGCCATGAAATGTTTTATTGTGTATCGCTCTATTTTGCTGGAGTGCGCATGGCTTCCCTTATAGTCAGCTAGGTACACACTTAAGGTTTTTTAAGCCCCTCATGAAAACTCTACCCCAGCCACAAGTAATTTCCAGACTTCATTATGGTTCTGTTGGGGGATTCTATATACTTTTCAGCTCAGAAATGATTTCAAGTATCACCGAAACCTCAGCTTCAATGACCTGAATAAAATTTGGAAGGAACCGTGATTTTTCAGGAAACTCCTCCAATGCTGAGCAGCGAATGCAGGGTATTACTTTATAAATAGTCACCTGCTCATTGAGCAGTAGCAATGTGTATTGGACCGACAAAATTGACGCTACCTTTATCCTCATGGTACACTGGATTCTCTTGGGAAAAAAGTGGACTTTTTCCCCCATTTGTCTTGCCACACGGACACTGTGGAAGACACCACCCTCCCCCTGCCAACACACACACAGATAAAATTAGTTATAACGTTTGAAGTAGTAGAGTAACCTATATAACCATTCCTGAAAATAAAATTCAGAGTATCTTAGTGAAATCCATTGTGTAAGCATGCGCATACATCCACATACACACAGAGTCTTGTGGGCTTATAAAAAGTTTTGTGAGCAGATAAAAGACAAAGGAAAGGAAATGACTTGATAGGGACAATGATCTGATGACTCTTTAACATTTCTGACGCCCTATATACTGTTTTTTAGAAGTTTGATTTTAAGAAAACAATAAAAGGCCAGCACAGTGGCTCATGACTATAATCCTGACAGGAGGATCCCTTAAACCCAGGATTTCGAGGTCAGCCTGGGCAACATAGGGAGACCCCATCTATACAAAAATAAAAATAATAGCTGGGCACTGTGCTGCATGCCTACAGTCCCAGCTACTTCAGAGGCTGAGGCAGGAGGATCACTTGAGCCCAGGAGGTCGAGGCTACAGTGAGCTGTGGTCATGCCACTGCACTCCAGCCTGGGAGACAGAGCAAAATCTTGTCTCAATAAAAAATAAAAAATGATAATAATAAACAATAAAAAGGTAATGCCTGCTGTTCATTGACTGAAGGGGGGATGTTAGTACAGATTAATGTGAATGCCAACAGAATATGTTTCTCAAAGTTAAGTATGAAGTCCTTTTAATGGTTTAAAAAATTCCCTTGGACATGTAAAGATATATGTTTGGATTTCTGAGGGTCCTTAGTCCACAGTTTTAGAGACAATGAGTTCATAAACTGAATTTCATTTTGCGAAACTATCTTTAAATTGGGAATTATCACCAGGAAAAAAAGGTGGTCTTTACAACTGGTACCCAAAAAAAGAAGATTATTATTACAATAAAGACAGAATAGAAAATTATTCTTTGTATTAATCATGTTTTTAATTTTTCTGTATTTTATGATACTGATATCTTGGGGCCTTGCTAATTCCAGGGAGACTGCCCCTCTGGGGGCCAGCTAATTCCTAGAGATAGCAAAAAAGTTGCCTCCCAGGGCGCCTTTCACATGCAAACTAACCAATTCATAGCCCATACCGCCTCCACCTCCCCACCACCTCCCTTATCTAACTTTTACACACCAAGCCTGCCCCAAAGCACCCTAGGGCCACGCACTGAACTAGAGACTATGCCTATAGCCCAGAGCCCACTGAAATTATTTATTCGAAGCAGCCAACCCTAAACTGCCCACCTTGCCCTGCCCATTTCTTCCTGCAAAAAACAAAAGGCTTTTGCCCACTGTGACCCCTCACTCTTTCTGCCTAACTGTGAGTAAGGCAGCTGTCTCAGTGTCTGTCACCTTGCCATACCTGATTTAAACAAATCCCGGGTACATTTTTAAACATTCTTAGATTCTCAGTCAGAGACCCCAGTTTGAGAGACACTGCTCCAGAACAGCAGTTCTCAAGTGTCTGTGCCCCACCCTCATCCCCCCAAGGCCAGTAGAGGCACCTGGCAGCATTGTTAGAAATGTAGCTTGTGGACCCGGCATAGTGGCTCACGCCCAGTGAGCACTCTGGGAGGCCGTGGTGGGCAGATCACCTGAGGTTAGGAGTTCGAGACCAACCTGACCAACACGGCAAAACCCTGTCTCTACTAAAAATACAAAAATTAGCCGGGCTTGGTGGTGGATGCCTGTAGTCCCAGTTACTTGGGGAGGTTGAGGCAGGAGAATCACCTGAACCCGGAAGCAGAGGTTGTAGTGAGCCGAGATCGCGCCACTGCACTCCAACCTGGGGGACAGAGCAAGACTCTATCAAAAAAAAAAAAAAGGAAAGAAAGAGAGAGTGAGAAAGAGAAAGAGAGAGAGAGAAGAAAGAGAGAGAAGAAAGAAAGAAAGAAAAGAAAGAAAGAAAGAAAGAAAGAAAGAAAGAAAAGGAAGGAAGGAAGGAAGGAAGGAAGGAAATGCAGCTTGTGGCAAGGTGTGGTGGCTCATGCCTGTAATCCCAGCACTTTGGGAGGCTGAAGTTGGTGGATCACCTGAGGTCAGGAGTTTGAGACCAGCCTGACAAACATGGAGAAACCCCGTCTCTACTAAAAATACAAAATTAGCCAGGCGTGGTGGTGCATGCCTGTAATCCCAGCTTCTTGGGGAGGCTGAGGCAGGAGAATTGCTTGAGCCCAGGAGGCAGAGGTTGCGGTGAGCCGAGATCACGCCACTGCACTCCAGCCTGGATGTGGGCGACAGAGTAAGCCTCCGACTCAAAAAAAAAAAAAGGAAGAAAGAAAAGAAAAAAAGAAACGCAGCTTGTTAGAACTGGTCCAGACTTACCACTGAATCTGAAACTCTGGGAGGTGGTGTCTAGCGATAAACCCTCCAGGGGCTTCTAAAACATGCTCCAGTTAGAGAAACTACTTCCTAGATTCTCATGGTGATCCTTCATGAAGGTTTGGTTTTTAATATATCTGGCCCTTTTTCACTTGAGTTACTAGGCTCTCTTTTTACTCTCTCCTGCATCTTTTTTTTTTTTTTTCACCTTTTTGGTAAATTGATAGCTTCTCTTTAGAAGTGCAGTCACACACACACCCTCCCCCACCGTCCACAGACACAAATGCATACCTGATTGCTCCCCTGCCCCATTTTGTCTCTGTTATCTTATGTAAAATGCAGATTCCCAGCATTTTTCCTCTGCCTCATTTGCCTGTGTCATCTTAGGCAAAAAAAAGAGATGCAGATTCACTGAGCCAGACAAAGGCATGAATGACTGTTTTTCCCTACACCCCTCTTACATGAAAATTATGTACTTCTCAATATCCCACCCTTTCCCCTTTCAATTTGAAGCCCTCAAAATTCTTTGGAGAAAGGCATACACCTGTCTCCTCGGCATGTGTCCTTAACTTTGGCAAATAAGCCTCCTAAAATGATTGAGACTTGTCTCAATCAATCATTGGCTCTAAGTCTTCTTGGACTCAGGCAGCACAGTAACGAGAAGAAATTAGGTCTCAAAACTCTAAGCCAGTGCCTAAGTTACCAATATCTTTTATGCCTTTATATCCTCATTTCTGTCTCACAAATAAAGGCAATTAGCACACTGCTCAAACTGAACCCTTCCTAAAACTTGGAAACTGTAAGACGTCTTCATGACATCATTTCACGTTAGCTGTCAAAAACACCAAAGCAAAACGTATATTTTAAAAAATGTAATCTTAAAGACCGGGCCCAGTGGCTCATGCCTGTAATCCCAGCACTTTGGGAGGCCGAAGTGGGCAGACCGCTTGAGGTCAGGAGTTCGAGACCAACGTGGTGAAACCTTGTCTGTACTAAAAATACAAAAATTAGCCAGGCGTGGTGGCATATGCCTGTAATCCCAGCTACTCGGGAGGCTGAGGCAGAAGAATCTCTTGAACCCAGAAGGCAGAGGTTGTGGTGAGCTGAGATAGCACCACTGCACTCCAGTCTGGGCGACAGAGTGAGACTCTGTCTCAGAAAAATAAATAAATAAAATGTAATCTTGAAAGTAGTTCCATAATCATTTTCAACCAAGTGAGTGATAATTCTCTCTCTTCCCAAATGCTGAAAAATTATCCACAGTGAGCTGCTACAGTTTAATAAGGTAGCGTTATTCAAATTAATGTGATGTTACCTATTTCTCACAAGTAAAATAAGTTTTCTTTTCCTTGCTTGCAGAGATGAATGTTTAAACTTTTCTTCCATGTGTAGTAGCACCACAGGCTCCAGTTTATATGCTAGGTAAACAAATCAGCATGTGAAGGCCTCATGCAGAAAAACTGTAAATATTTCCTAATCATTATCGCTGTCCCACCTTATTTATTTGGATCTTAGGACAAGAATCATCATTTTAAAAGCCTTCAAAATTTTGCTAAGGGGGCTCAAATGCCAGCAGAAGCATGACGATTCAGGGAGAGGGGAATAGAACTGAGGCACGATTTTGAGGAAGGAGACCTGGAGTCCATCCCAACTCTGCCGAAAGCCCACTGTGGGACTGCAGAAAAGTTACTTAACCTCTCAGGCCGACATTTTCTCCTCTTCTCGTTTTAGATAATGTCTAAAATCAACTGAGTCCCCTTGGTCCAAAGCTTCCATGATACAAAGAGAGTTTGATATCTTCTCCTTGCCCCATTCCAAGACTTTAGTCAACTTTGAGAAGACTATAGTTTTCTATAGTCTTCTATAGTCTGGCACCAGACTGGGTGGTGATAGTGGGGTTGTGAATTGCTCCAGAAGTGCAGTAGTCTGGGGTTGTCTCCTGCCCTGGAAGGAACTGACCATTCATCACTCTGCAAGCTCCTTCTCAGGCAGCCCACTTGTGATTCTAGACTATTTGCCCTACGACAAGCCTCTGGCTGACATTCCTTCAGAGGGAGGAGCATGGTTTTGCTTCACAATGTGATGAAGTTAAATTCTACTCCTAAAACAGTGGCTCTTAACCTTGGCTGCACACTCACGTCACCTAGGGGAACTTTACAAAAATACCAGTGTCACAAACGACCCCATTAAAAAGTGGGCAAAGGACCTGAATAGACACTTCTCAAAAGAAGACATATACACAGCTAACAAGAATATGAAAAAAATGTTCAACACCACTAATCATTAAAGAAATGCAAATGCAAACCACAGTGAGATACCATCTCACGCCAGTCAGAACGACTATCATTAAAAAGTCAAAAAATAACAGATGCGGGTGAGGTTGTGGAGAAAAGGGAATGCTTATACACTGCTGGCAGCAGTGTAAATTAGTTTAGCCATTGTGGAAAGCAATGTGGCAATTTCTCAAAGAACTTACAACAGAATTGCCATTTGACCAAACAATCTTATTATTGGGTATATCCCCAAAAGGATATAAATCATTCTACCATAAAGACACATGCATGTGTACGTTCATCACAGCACTATCCACAATAGTAAGGACATGGAATCAACCTAAATGTCCATCAGTGGTAGACTAAAGAAAATGTGGTACTATACACCGTGGAATACTATGCAACCATAAAAAAGAAAGAGATCACGTCCTCTGCAGCAGTAAGGATGGAGCTGGAGGCCATTATCCTAAGCAAATTAATGCAAAATCAAATACTATATGCTCTCGCTTATAAGTGGGAGCTAAAAAATGAGAACACATGGATACTAGGAGGGGGACAACAGACACTGGGGTGTACTTGAGGGTAAAGAGTGGGAATATGGAGAGGATGAGAAAAAATACCTATTGAGTACTATGCTCATTACCCGGGTGATGAAATTATCTGTATGCCAAACCTCCATGCCACGCAATTTACCTGCATAACAAACCTGCACATGTACCCTTGATCCTAAAATAAAAGCTAAAAAAAAAATCAGTTGTGTAGCTCCAGCTTCCAGATATTCTGATATTGGTATGGCCTAGACATTGGGATTTTAAAAATCTCCCAAGATGCTTCCAAATGCAGCCAGATTCCAAAACCACTGCCAAGGGAATGTAGTACACTGATTCGAAAGCCTGGCTACAGATCCCTCTTGAAGATGAATATTAAAACAAAGGTGGAAAGAAGAAAGGATTCACCTGGGAAGAGGATCAGAGGAGAAATGAATGGCTGAAGGTGGAAGGACTAGGCAGATACTGAAGGCAGTCTCCACCGTCCTCATAAACAAGTGCCGAGCAAATGCATCCCTACTGGTGAGGTGGCGATTCTGTGCAGGCGGCTGACTCCCCAGCTTGGCTTCTGGCTTCCCCTGAGCCCAGGGACATAGAAGCTAATCCTGTGTAGAGATGTGTCTGTTTTCTATCTGGCTCTCTGCTATCCTTCCCTAGAGACTGCCTGGTATGGCGACTGCTAAGGGGGCACACTTTTCTCAGTGTGCCACAATGGGTTTGGCACACATCCTCAAGGATGCGTCTGGGCTGAGCAAGACAGTAGCTGAGCCCCGCTGCAGACCTCCTGATTTGGTAGCCGGTAGACCCTGGTCACAAACAAATGATTCCATTTCGTGAGCCTGCGCTTTAATTGCCTTTCCTTGCAAAACAGGCTCATAGGCAGTTTAAGCGAATGGATCTGGCAAAGGTATTTCTTTGGTTGAGGTATTACACTAAAAGCAATTGCCCAAGAATGAAAGTGATAGTATTAGAAACTGACAGGCTCATAAACTTCAGGACCCTCTGACACCTTATTTTGTATAGCACCTCAGAATTTACCAAACACTCCTACATCCTCTAGCTCATTTCATTTTGGTTCAGAGCATCCCATGAAATAAGTAAAGTATTGACCATCTTCTTTTGTATGTAAGGACAGGAAAGCTCAGAGTGGTGTAGTAACTAGCCCAAGGTGTTACAGCCATTATGCTGGTTCTGGACCTACTTGCTCTCAATTTACTTTTGTATCGTTTTCCAGTTCCACTTTGTGGGGCAGGAGGGTTGACCCCTGCAGGCCAATTTTCTGAGTAAGCTCTTGTGTCGGCTGCCTGGGTGCAGCCAATGGAAGGAATGGTTCGGAGGAGAAAGCTAGACCACCCCTCCCTGCCTTTGATGGCTTCTCCCACAGGGGCTATGGCTTTTCCCTTGAAGGACAGACCCCTCCTGGTGACAGCTTTCACTGGTTGACTCCTGTTCCTCAGTGCCTGGGTCATGGGCTCCTCCCCTTCTCCCTCTGTTTTTGTGGCTTCCTGCTGTTGCTAATCTCTGAGTTGCCAAGTAGCCTGTTTGGCTTCTCAGCAATTCCTTTACCTGAATAACCAGCTTCCTGCATTAAAGTGCTCTGGGTTAAACACTCAAGAGGGTTCTGTTTACTGGCTAGACTCTGTATCAGGCAGGATCCTGGCAGGAAACAGATGGTGCACTCAACAGGGTAACCAAAGGGAGTTGAATGAAGAGACTGTTTACATTGATGTGGGCAGGCTGATAGAGGATGGTGGGGAATTGCTGTGGCCTTTCCTTCCCTGGGCCAGCAAGGGCAAGGGGAGGCAGTAAGGATTACCAGAGAAGATGAGACCTACAGTCTTGGAAGAGGGGCTTCCTGGCAGAGCTGTGGCTGTAGACACTGGAACAAAGGAACTGTCAAAATCACATCTTACCAGGGAGGGAGAGATAGAAGGTGGAGAATAAATACACCTTTCTCTCCTCCCACCCTCCTGTCTCCAGTTGGTGCCTCCCATTGATCAAACTTAATAAAAAGCCCTAGGCCAAGGGTGATGCAGTCCATAAAGGTTAGTCTCCAGGGACCCAGTCAGGGCAAAAAACGAGAGGGAAGATCTGTGTGTGTACATGTACATGTGTGCATGCATGGGCACATGTCTTTGTTGAGGGAAGCAAGGAACAAATGGAGAAAAAAACAGCTTGACTCTGACAAATATAGCCAATAAAAGGCTGGGTTAGGACAAGCACGCTGTTATTCTAATTTCAGGTCCCAAATTTATTCTACTTCAACAGGTCGATTTGACACAAGATAAATGTGACACATAAATCCTTACCTTTGTTTCTGTTGATTTTTATTGCACAGAATGTGTTCAGTATTTAGGCAATTGAAGCTTTTCATTATGTATTTTAATTGGCAAAGTAAAATTGTATGTTTTTGTATGGGACAATGTGATGTTTCGATATATGAGTACAATGGGGAATGATTAAATCAACTAATTGACATATCTGCCACCTCACATATTATTTTCTGTGGTGAGAACATTTGAAATTTATTCTTTCAGCAAGTTTGAAATATATAATACACTATTATTATTATCATTATTATTATTATTATTTTTGAGATGGAGTATTGCTCTGTTGCCAGGCTGGAGAGGTGCAATGGCGAGATCTCAGCTCACTGCAACCCCTGCCTCCCGGGTTCAAGCGATTCTCCTGCCCCAGTCTCCTGAGTAGCGGGGATTACAGGTACGTGCCACCACACCCGGCTAATTTTTGTATTTTTAGTAGAGACAGGGTTTCGCCATGTTGGTCAGGCTAGTCTCGAACTCCTGACCTCATGATCTGCCCACCTCGCCTCCCAAAGTGCTGGGATTACAGGGGTGAGCCGCCACACCTGGCCATAATACACATTATTAGCTATAGTTACCATACTGTACAAGAAATCTAAAAACCCAATTTCTTCTGTCTGAAACTTTGTACCCTTTAATCAACATCTCCCCAATACCCCTCACCCCCAGATCCTGGGAACCACCATTCCACTCTCTCTTCTAAGTTCAACTTTTTTTAGATCCTACATGTGAGTGAGATCATGAGGTATTGGTCTTTCTGTGCCTGGCTCATTTCACTTAACATAATAACCTCCAACTTCATCCATGTTGCCACAAATGACAGAATTTTCTTCTTTTTTAAGGTTGAATAGCATTCCATTTTGCGTATATACCACATTTTCTTTATCCGTTTACTCATGGGCACTTGGGTTAATTTCACATCTTGGCTTTTGTAAATAATGCTGTAACGAACATAGCCAGTTCAAACGTTTATCTGTTACTTTGGGGTGCTAAGGACTTCTCTGGGCACCGTGCGTTTAGAAGGAAGATTTATCTGACCGGGTGCGGTGACTCATGCCTGTAATCCCATCACCTCGGGAGGCCGAGGTGGGCAGATCACAAGGTCAGGAGACTGAGACCATCCTGGCCAACATGGTGAAACCCTATCTCTACTAAAACTACAAAATTAGCCGGGCATGGTGGCACATGCCTGTAATCCCAGCTACTCTGGAGGCTGAGGCAGGAGAATTGCTTGAACCAGGAGTCGGAGGTTGCAGTAAGCTGAGATAATGCCACGGCACTCCAGCCTGGCAACAGAGTGAGACTCTGTCTCAAAAAATAAAAATAAAAAAAAAGAAGGAAGATTTATTAAGGCGACACTGATAGATCTCCTAAGAATAATCTTGTTCTGAATGAAGAGATTTTAGATAATTCTGACTTTTCTCATTTTGTGTGTGTGTGTGTGTGTGTGTGTGAGAGAGAGATGTTTTCGTTGTTTCTAATAAGCAAGTAATTTTACAATGTAAAAAATTGTACCGTTTTAATTTCAGGCTTTAGAAAAGGATGATTTTTTCAGGACAACTATGCCTTCAACCCTCCAAACTCATTTTCTTGATTACTAACAATATTCCTGCGTTTCTACAAATAGGGAACTTCCTTGTTTTACAGACAAGGAAGCCTGAGCCCAAAGGAAAGTGGCTTGTCCCTAGTCTCCCTGACAGTTGGGGACAGAGCTGGGACTAGACCCAGGTCTCCTGCCTCCCTCCTGCACCAGTGCCCTTTCTGACCAGCCGCGCCTTTGCAACACTGTCCAGCTCACAGAGAAGACCGATTTTGCCTCTGCAAAACCAATATTCATTGCCTTTCCTCCTGAAAGCTTCTGTTAGACTAATAGCCCCTTAGATAGAAGAAGCAAAGGGAGGGCAAGGGAGGAGTTGGAGGGTGAGCTGAAACTGGCTGGAAGAAGAGGCAGAGGCAGGGCTGACAACATGGGAATGAGGGGGTAGCTTGAAGAGAGCCGGCCGGAGGAGGATGAGGGCTCAGCGACCCACACACATAAAAATAAGTACAGAAGAGAGTGACCTTCCATTGCTGTTCCCATGGCAAATGCATCTGATTTTTTTTTTTTTTTTTTTTAACTAAAAGTAACATCTGAGGAACCATGATGGGCTGGGCTTTTGCCAGACTCAAAGTGCTTTATTGGTTTCTGTACGCTGCAAGGTCGCCCTCCCCTCACTGAGCAGCAGGGGCCTTTTATAGACACATGCTTTGTCTCGGGAGGAATGCACGGTTAAAATGGACCGTTTAATGTTCTAGACTAGAGTGAATCTGGTAATGTCTGAAAAAATGCCAGAGAATGTGCCTTAGAATTTCACTCGGGCCCATTTGAATCCTTAGCATTTATGTGGTCTGAGAAGTCAGTCCACCTTTGAGTGTCTTACCTGTGTGGCTGGGCTGGGTTGTCTTCTTAAGTGGTAGAAAGCCGAGAGCAACCTTGGAGCAACTGAAGAAAATGAAACATGGAGGAAATGCACGACATCATGAAAAGAAAATCAGGCTGCACATGGTGGCTCATGCCTGTAATCCCTGCACTTTGACAGGCCGAGGTAGGAAGATTGCTTGAGGCCAGGAGGTCTTGAACTCCTGGCAACATAGTGAGATCCTTTCTCTACTATTTCTACTACTACTAATAAGTAATCAGCGAGCCCCACTGCTTGTGAAAGCTCTGCTCACAGCCCACAGCAGTGATCACTCGGTGTCTAGAACCGTGACACACCACAAAATAGTCTAGTGGCTATGAACTGAAGCAGGGGAAATTTCCCAAGTAGACAAATACGTTACATACACTTTTCTTTCCCTTTCCACTTGTCTTTCCCCGTCACACTCTGTGAATGTCTCCACCATCTCCTGCTGCCTGGACCCCTTGAAGCCTCCCCATGGGCAACCTACCCCTGGAACCCTCTCCCCAAGTTTCAAATGACCCTCTTCTCAACCTTAAAGTAGACTTGACTTGCTCTCCCTTGGAAGTGCACTTTAGAATTCTGTCTTAGAGCTGGGCATGGTGGCTCACACCTGTAATCTCAGCTTTTTGGGAAGCTGAGGCAGGCGGATCACCTGAGGTCAGGAGTTTGAGACCAGCCTGGCCTACATGGTAAAACCCCATTTCTACTAAAAATACAAAAATTAGCCAGGTGTGGTGGTTGTGTGCCTATAATTGCAGCTGCTCAGGAGACTAAGGCATGAGAATAGCTTGAACCCAGGAGGCGAAGGCTGCAGTGAGCCAAGATGGTGCCACTGCACTCCAGCCTGGGTGACAGAGCAAGACTGTCTCAAAAAAAAAGATTTTGCTTTGGTTCTCAAGAACACATGATGATATTATCTCTACATTCTGCTCTGCTGCTCCTCATTTTTTTCTGTTTTTATACTATGTTCTTGGAACCTGTTCTAATAATTATACCTGATAAACTCAAGCCGTGAAGATTCTGGACCACCCCAGATATAAGATGCTCTCAAATGAGATCAGAATAGTAATCACAGCTAAGCCTCTGGAATCTGGAGGCCTATCAGGAGCTAATGCTTCCAAGCATAAAAGAGATAATGATTTTGATGTGGATGCTTTACCCTGACCCTGGAAAGTTCTGTATGGAATGATCCCCAGAATTATTGCTGGCATTGATTGAAACAACAGATCAGATATCTTACAATGTTCGTCTTCATGAAATTGTTCAACTTCAGTGAGGAGACTAGAAAAGTTGAAGAACGCAATGGTTTGTTGGTTCTGAAGTGAAAACCAGTCTCAATCATTCCTCAACAAACTAAAAATAGAGCTACCATATGATTCAGAAATTCCACTGCTGGGTATATACCCAAAAGAAAGGAAATCAGTATATCGAAGAGATAATCAATGATACTTGATTACCCAGTAACATGCAGAAGAGCATTGACCATCTCCCTCCCTTTTTTTCAATCATTACTGCATTTCAGGGATCATGAGATGATTTACTAAGAGCTGTTCACCTTTGGTTTTATGTTCTCAGGGAAAATGGATTGGAAAGCATTTGAAGAAATACGGCTTATAGGTAAACAATTGTTTGTAATATATTCTTCAGGAGGAGAAAACTTACCATCTTTCATGTCAACTTGGAAGCAAATATTTAGCATTCCAAAATGTTCCTATAGTGGTGGCTTTTAAAAAGTGGAAATAATGTGAATATGTCCTACTAGAGCTGAAATTTAGAAAAAAGAAAAATCATACAAATAAAAAATCTAATACAGTGATTATCTGAACTACAACTTGCATTTGCTCTGATTGAAATGATCTGTCTTGTTGTACCAGTGAGATAATACAATGTTCCTTTCCTCACTATTCATTTGGTGCTGTAATTAAGGTAGGACTGAATAGTGATGAGTGGAAACTTACTATTGTCAATGCTTTCATGATGAGTCTGTGGGAAATATGAACCACAGCATAGCCTGGAAAAAGGCAAACATGACTTTAACAGATTGGAAACATTAGTGATGGATGAAAGGACAATTGGTTTCCAATTATGCCTGGTTGTACTCATTTCTGTTTCCACTGATTGTGACAAATATATACTATAGGATTTGGTGGGAAGCACTTCATTTTTTTTTTTTAGCTCAACAAATAAATATACAGTATTTAATGGGGAATGTTTCTTTCTTACAAAGTCCCCAAATTAAAATTCACTCAGTTCATTAACAATTTGGAATTTTATCTTGTTCTGGTAATCACAACGTCACAGGCAAGATTAGCTATTTTATCATGGCATTTGGATGGTAAATGTAAGCTTTTTAAAAGTTAGAACTGCACAAAGAAAGCCCTAGTGATTATGAACTGTAATATAGTGAACTTCTGGGTTTTTTCTTTTAAATCACAAATTGTCTTGGTGCATTAGCAATATGTCAGCTGCAATTACAGTGGAAATGGCACCCTGACTTAAAATGAAGTGCTATTTCCTTTCCTTAAAAGATTTACTTGAGTATGAAGAGAGCACACTGTTAAGTACTCTGAGTTTGCATTCAGGTCTGTGAGTTGCCTACTTAATGGATGCCCACACAGCATGTTTTAGCTGTACTTTTCTCTGTCAGTTATGTACAAGTCATTAGGTGCTTCCTATATATAGTATTTGATAGTTATTGATTTGCATATAATCTAATACGTTGAATTAATTTTTAAAGTATAAAGTGCATTAATGTAATACTAACAATTAAAAAATAATATCTTGAATTTATATGGCATAAGATTCTTATATGTCTGTTTACCTACTGGTTATATTCAGCGAAAACCTGGTCCTCCTCCTCCTGTCTTCTCTAACTCAGTTAATGTCATCACCAACCACCCAGTTTCCCAAGACAAACGCTGGGCACAAAGATTCTTTTTCTCCCCTTATTGCCTCATCCAGTTCATTATCAAGTCTGATCAATTCTATACCTCTTCAATATCACTCAGCTGTGTCCTCTTCCCTCCATTTCTGTTGCCACTTTCTTATTTCAACCCAGCACCATCTCATGTCCAGACTCTTGCAAATGCCTCTTGACTGGTCTCTCTGCCTCCAGGGTTATTCCCACATTGTTCTCCTGTAAATCCAAATTTCTCATCATAGTCCGCCAATTCATAACCTACCTCTTTCTCCTCTCTTGCCTGACATCCTGGGCTAATTCTCCCCACTTCTCATTCTCCCTTACTCCTACTCCTCTTTTTCATGGTTTTGGTGAAATGAGCCCCCTCCTGGAAACCATCCTTCTCTCTTTCCCTTCACCCCAGGACTTCCTTCGCCCACAGGTAGCATTTGTTACATTGTGCTGTAATTGCCAATTTACTTGCCTGACTTTCAAACTAGATTATGAGCACCTTGAAGGGAAAGAGTGGGTTGTTTTGTAGTTTGTATTTCTGGGGCCTAGCACATCTCTTATCATTTTGAGTGTGTAATAAATATTTGCTTAATAAGCAAGTGAATACCCAATATACTTCATCCATAATGTTCCCTGTTTGTTACCTTTAAGTTAGTGTGACACAAAAATAAATAAATAGGCTGGACATGGTGGCTCACGCCTGTAATCTCAGCACTTTGGGAGGCTGAGGGGGGCGGATCACTTGAGCTCAGAAGCTCAAGACCCATCTGAGCAACATGATGAAATCCCGTCTCTACTAAAAGCGCAAAAATTAGATGGGTGCGGTGGCACATCCCTGTGGTCTTGGCTACTGGGGAGGCTGTGCTGGGAGGATTGCCTGAGCCTGGGGGGAGGAGGTTGCAGTGAGCCAAGATCATGCCACTGTACACCAGAGCAAGACCTCGTCTCAAATAAATAAATAAATAAATAAATAAATAAATAAATAAATAAAGTCTCTGCACCTGGTTCTGGCACAGAGCTTCTAAAACTCTTGTAATTTCCTGAGCCATGGGGTGCTAGGTGCATCCTTTTGTTCCAATATTTGGTCTTTGATCCTGGTTCCTGACACAAAGGTCCTAAATCCCTTGGAATTTCCTGGGTGATAGGAGTATCTTTTGATCTCATGAGGTGACTCTTGGTGAGTTCCTGGTTAGGAGTTGGTTACCAGAAAAGCCAAGCCATGATTAGATGCTTGGAACCTTCAGCCTTACCCCCATCCTCTGGGGAGTGGAGAGGGCCTGGAGATTGAGTTAATAATCAATCATGCCTACATGATGAAGCCACCATTAAAATGCCTAAAGTATATGGCTCAGAGAGCTCCTGGATTGGTGAACATATCCACATGCTGGGAAAGTGACATACCCCAACTCCCACTGGGACAGAAGCTCCTGTACTCAGTTTTTTCCAGATCTTACCCCATGTACCCCTTCAACTGGCTGTTCCTCTGTATCCTTTATTATATCCTTTATAATAAACTGGTACATGTAAGTGGTTCCTTGAGTTCGGTGAGCTGTCATAGCAAATTATTATTATTATTATTTGAGATGGAGTCTTACTCTGTCATAGCAAATTATTATTATTATTATTATTATTGTTATTATTTGAGATGGAGTCTCATTCTGTCACCCAATCTGGAGTGCAGTGGCATGATCTCTGCTCACTGCAACCTCCCAGGTTCAAGCGATTCTCCTGCCTCATCCTCTTGAGTAACTGGGACTACAGGTGCATTCCACCATGCCTGGCTAATTTTTTCTTATTTTTAGTAGAGACGGGATCTCACCATGTTGGACAGGCTGGTCTTGAACTCCTGACTTCAAGTGATCCACCCACCTCGGCCTCCCAAAGTGCTGGGGTTACAGGCATGAGCCACCACGCCCAGCCTATAGCAAATTATTGAACCTGTGGGAACCTTCAATATGTAGTCAAGTTGGGTAGAAGTGTGGGCCATCTGGGGACCCAATTCTCATGATTGGCATGTGAAGTGGGGGCAGTTTTGTGGGACTGAGCCTTCAATTATGGTGTCTGCACTAACTCCAGGTGGTTAATGTCAGAATTTAATTGTAGGATACCCAGTTGGTATGCAGAGAGTTGAAGAACTGGTTGGTGTTGAAAAACCTTTCACACATCGTTATCAGAGTGAAGTGTGAGAGTAAAGAATCAGGGTTTCCCTTTTTAGTAAGTGCAAACTTGTTCTAAAGTGAAGGCAAAGTTGACAGGACAAATGGTGCTGGGTGCATGTTGGGAGACAATTCTCCACAGGTCTTTGGTGTTCCCGTACATCTTACAAGCAGAGGCACTGACTGCTTTTGTTCCAGACTAACTTTTCCAGAATATTTATATAGCAAACAGCCTTAGAAGATAGAAATAATGTCTCCCTTCTTATATAGCAAACAGCCTTGGAAGATAGAAATAATGTCTCCCTTCAGAGCAAAGGGCAGGTTTTTTGATTGTCCCATTATAGCAAAGATAATATCTCCCTCTAGAGCAGGGGTGTCCAATCTTTCGACTTCCCTGGGCCACAGTGGAAAAAGCAGAAATGTCTTGGGCCACACAGAAAACACACTAACACTAACCACAGCTGATGAGCAAAAGAAAAAAAAAAATCACAAAAAGCCCTCAAGTTTTAAGAAAGTTTATGAACTTGTGTTAGGCCACATTCAAAGCTGTCTCAGGCTGCATGCGGCCCATGGGCCATGTGCTAGAAAAGCTGGCTCTAGAGCAAAGGTCAAGTATGCTTACTGACCATTATAAAAGATATGAGCTCCCTAAGCTTAGGGTCCCACTCCTATAATGCAACCCACACACATGCAGGTGTCATCTGATCCTCTTTGTGTTGCCCTGTAAGAATTAGGCTTAGGGAAGCAGCACAAATACTGATGCTCTGGCTACTGCTATTGCTGTGAGGAATGAACTGTCCTTATCCTATGTCTCTAATCCCAGAGTCTCATGTCTTCACTAGCATCTATAAAACTATGCTAAGCTAACTTGTTTGTTTCTGAGTAAAATCTTATGGACTGGATAAAGAAAATGTGGTATATATACACCATGGAATACTATGCAGCCATAAAAAAGAACGAAATCATGTCCTTTGCAGGGACATGGATGGAGCCAGAGGCCACTATCCTTAGCAAATTAATGCAGGAACCAAAAACTAAATTCCAAATGCTTCCACTTATAAGTGGGAGCTAAATGATAAAAACACATGGATACATAGAGGGGAATGACACACACGGGGGCTTATAGGAGGGTGGAGGTTGGGAGGAGGAAGGAGATTAGGAAAAATTACCAGTGTAGACTGGGCTTAATAGCTGGGTGATGAAATAACTGTACAACAACTCCCATGACACAAGTTTACCTATGTAACAAACCTGGATATCCTGCACATCTACCCATGAACTTAAAATAAAAGTTAAAAAAAAAATCTTAGACCTTTCACAGTTCTTGAAGGTACTAACTTGGGAGAACATAATCTATAGACACATTTGTAGCCAGGATATCAAGTTTCCTAGAAAAGGTAGAATTGTCAGTATGTGTCATGACAGTGGTCATGATCATATATTGGGAATATGAGTTTGATTATATGAAAAAAATAAGTTGCCTGATTAACCTTACAGAGCACCTTCCTCAGAGGCTAAGCAGGTAACATAATTGAGTGATATGGGCTGAGATGAAATCATCTACACAGTCCAGCCAATTGTTGCCTCAATTAAATGAGGACCACTTTTTAGCAGATCTTCCAAGTGAATGAAGCCTGAAATGCAGATTTTTATGTGAAACTTCCAATTAATAAAGGTTGAAGACTAACTTACTTTTTAAATAACATGCTTTACATTAAGCTAAACAAAAACCCACTGCTATGTGCCACCTCTACATCAGACAAATGGAAAATTGCCCAGGTCTCTTAAGCCCCTGCCCACAGGAAATAAGCAAGTGGAAATTAAGGCCCATATACAGCCACCAATCAAGCCAAGGTAGACCAGGACCTGCATCCTAACTCCCTGTCTCCATGATAAGACTGTAAGACTATTCATCCTCCTCTTTCCTCTTCCACACACGGTCTCTTGTTGCTCACTTCCTTTGTACTCATCTTTCTCTAATTATAGCCTTTATTTGTGTTTATGTACCCATTTCACCCATGTTAATTCATGGTATTTTCAAAAAAATCATTAAGACAGAATCATAAATAATAATATCTAACATTTGCTGAGCACTTAATTGTGTATAATTGTGTATGAAGCAATATAGCAAGCAATTTGCATACATTATTGTCTTAGTTTGGGGTGTATAACAAAGTGCCATAGACTGGGTAGCTTATAAACAACGGAAATTTATTCTCACAGTGCTGGAGGTTAGAAATAGATCAGGCATGGGTTCTGGGGAGGGTCCTCTTCCTGGTAGCAGACTACCGATTCCCCCTTGTAGCTTCACATTGCAGAAAGAGAATTAGAGAGCTCTTTAGGGACTATTTTATAAGGGCACTAATCCCTTTCATGAGGGCTTCATCCTCAGGACCTAATCCCCTCCCAAAGGCTCATCTCCTCATACCGTCACAATGGAGGTTAGGATTTCAACATCTGAATTTTGGGGAGACATAAACATTTAGTCTATGACACTTAACTCATTTAAGTCTCATAACAATCCTTTTGGAATAGTGTCCCTATTTTACAGTTGAGAAAAAAATAGTTTGGGAAGGTGGTTGCTGAGGGCTGGAGATGGGAGGGAATGAGAAATTCTTGTTTAATGCATATCAATTTTCAGTTTGGGTAAATGAAAAGAGTTCTGGGAATTTATTGCACAACCATGTGAACACACTAAACACGATTGAACTGTACACTTAAACACGGTTAAAAGGGTACTATGATAGTTGCATAGTTCAACAGATTGAATCATCAAGAGATTTAATATTTGTCTGATATATCTGGGACAATTTTTTTAATGATTAAGAAGGTAAATGTTATGTTATCTGTATTTTACCACAATTTTTTTGTTTGTTTGCTTTTTGAGACAGAGTTTCACTCTTGTTGCCCAGGCTGGCGTGCAATGGTGGGATCT
>NW_012114888.1:2457940-2459491 GCF_000951035.1 Colobus angolensis palliatus | reverse complement strand
GCCACCACGCCCGGCTAATTTTTGTGTTTTTTAGAGAGACGGGATTTCACCATGTTGGTCAGGCTGGTCCCGAACTCCCGACCTCAGGTGATCCGCCTGCCTCAGCCTCCCAAAGTGCTGGGATTACAGGCGTGAGCCACCACGCCCAGCCTTACCACAATTTTTAAAATAAATAAATACTCCCTACAAGTTAAAAAGGCTGGAAGCATCTACAGCAAAATGGAAGCAATGATTATATTTAGAGAGCACAAATGAAACAGTTATTATATTTAGAGGTAGTATTGGGGTGCATCTTATCTGGTATACCTTTCTCTATTTACAAATTTACAATAATAAACATAAAAATAGTTGAGGGGGGTGAAAGGGTTGATACTGTGTGAAATGCCCCACAGGGCACACCAACATGTCCATTTCTGGAACCGTCTTCTCACTTGTTTCCCAGCTCCTGCTGTGCCCTTCACATCACTGTTCACAACCAGCCATCTGGGTAGGTTGATTGGCTTTCTAATGACTGTTAGTCTACAATAGCCCAGAAGAAATAAAGTTGTTGTGGTTGCTTTTAGCAATCTATAAACCCATTTAACAATCCAACTTATGTAATCTCATCATGTCCAGTAGCTAAGGGTCACGGCTCTGGGCATTTATGTCCCCACTTTGCTCAGGGCCCTACAACTCTGTCCCCACAAACAATCAAATAATATACTTTGGCCGGGTCCACAAATATGTATTGAGCAATGCCTATCCACAAAACAGGAACCAAGAGTGTTTCCTGAGGCAAACTCTCATCTCTTTTGGGAGGTCGCAGGGGGAGTCCTTTGGCCCCCCTTCCTTGGGTTCCAGATCAAGATGAAAGAGACGAGCCCAAGTTATGGCTGTGAGATCACAGATTGCCCTGTGGGTGATGCTGAAAATGTTGGATAGGAGAGGAAGAGAAATCCTAATAACTTTGTAGACCAGACTCATCTCATATTAATGAGGGGTTCCTACGTTTGGCAGGCATTGGCCAATTTAGGTTAGAGTTTGGGATTTCAGCTTCCAATGTGTATGTATACATAAGGATCATTAGGTAATAAGTGCACATAAGAAAGTATTATTGCAAGGTGGAGGAAGCTATTGCAATAGGGAGGATGCTCCCGACCATAAGATCTGCGAGAATCCCCCATAAAATGCATTTTAATAAATGCAGTTTATCAGCATCACATACTGTCCAGAATTATCTAAAATTATTTTATTGTCAATCTTTGTAACATACCTATGAATATGTTTAATCACACAGTTGAAAGGTTTGAGGTATATAAAGATAATGAGATGTGTCCAAAACTCTCTCTTATTCAGCAATAGATCAGAGGATGGAATTTAAGCTTTCTTACTAATATTTAAAACACACCAGTCGGGCATGGTGGCTCATGCCTATAAGGACTGCTCGAGTCCAGGAGTTTGAGATCAGCCTGAGACACATGGCGAGACTCCATCTATATAAAAAATACAAAAATTAGGCCGGGCGCGGTGGCTCAAGCCTGTAATCCCAGCACTTTGGGAGGCCGAGACGGG
>NW_012114888.1:2416621-2452485 GCF_000951035.1 Colobus angolensis palliatus | reverse complement strand
TTTTGCCACGTTGGCCAGGCTGGTCTCAAACTCCTGACTCAGGTGATCCACCTGCTTTGGCCCCCCAAAGTGCTGGGATTACAGGCATGAGCCACTCTGCTTACTTTTAAGGATAATTCGATTTTATTTTTAGTTTTATTTATTTATTTTTGAGATAGGATCTCTCTCTGCCATCCAGGCTGGAGTGCAGTGGTGTGATCATGGCCCACTGCAACCTCAAACTCCTGGGCTCAAGGGATCCTCCTGCCTCAGCCTCATGAGTAGCTAGGACTTCAGGCTCGCACCACCATGTCCAGATAATTAAATTTTTTTTTGTAGAGATGAGGTCTTGCTATGTTGCCCAGGCTGGTATCAAACTCCTGGGTTCAAGTGATCCTCCCACCCTGGCCTCCTAGAGTGTGGGGATTACAGGCATGAGCCACCAATCTGGCTGACGATTCTACTTTAGGGCAACCTGGGTTCAATAGTACAGATAACATTCTCGATTCCGCATAAAATATTTTAGGGCAATTATTACCCTCATGGGGAGGGGCACAACTAAGCAAACTGTAACCCAGGTTTCATCCCAATTTTCACAAAATCCAAAGAGTCCAAATGAGTGAATATTTTGAAATTTATAAAAGTTGACCCACATAAAAGCTACAATATGAGCATAAATCTTACTCCATATTTAAAGATGAGGTCAGCAAAAGGTGGTTAAAAGGAAAAGAAATTTTTTTTTATCTGAAAGGTAGAAAATAAAGAACAATCAGTGGGAGCTAAAAATCCAAGTCAGCCGAAGAAGTTCTAAATTGTAACTCCCAGGGTTTTAAGTGTTGAGATGAGTTTTCTTCATGTGAAACAAAAGGAAAATCAGTTAATGAGACTGAAGGTGAAGTGTTATGAATCTGCAGAGAAAGCAAGCTGACAGCCTGATTGGCATATTGAAGGAAAGGTGGAGAATGAATGGAAAATTTATCAGACAAAGTTTACGGTTGCCTTTTTAACCTCAGCCATGAACAGGAGTGAGGATGGAAAAAATGCTTTTCTCTTTAAAATAAATGGCTGAAAATTATGGATAATAATTGTCTGGAAATGGTGAAGATTTGTCCAACTGCTATAAAATCTTGTGATGCATCTGAAGGCAGAAATGAGACAAAATCGTGAAGATAGAATGCCCATAAAGTAGATTCGAGAACTAATGTCTAATGCCTTGAGGTATTCAGCAAGGCACAAGTACTTTGAGGACCTGCCTGGGCTCAATAGAAACATGAATAATTGGGCCCAAAGATTACAGAGGCAGGCGTGCATTATTTGAGGATGTTGTCTTATCTCCATTTCTCACTTTCCATTTGGATCCCTAATCTATTGACTAAGTTAGCTTTCAACCATACTCCTTCTTCATCTCATGGTTTGCTGCTTTTTCTGTGAAGTACTTGGTTGAAGTGCTTGATCCCTTGATTACTCCTGTGGCCTCTCCCAGGCAGGTAGCCCCAGAATTCAAATTTTGTCCTCAGTCCTGGATTTGTTCCTAAGGTTTAGACTCCAAATACGAAGGGTGTTAGACAGGTGATAGAACTTCGGGGGATACACGAGTACCAGGGGCCTTCTACAATACAGAGCAGTGATTTGAAAGTCAGGGGATCCATTGATTTTGGCCCAGCCTGCTTTATGTTTGCAGCTGTGGCTAGTGCCAGGACAGGCCAATGCCCCTTCTGATCATTCTCCATGGGACATGTAGTGTGAGACTTTTCTTTTTAACTTTAAGTGGATCACAGACCTGTTCTTTGCTGTAACTTAAGGAAATGTTGGACTCAGATAGCCCTAAGGTAGGTCTATTTGTCAGGGTTCTACAAAGAAACAGAACCAATAGGAGATAGATATAGATATAAATATAGAGAGATAGACAGATGGATGGATAGATATAGATTAGATAGATGATAGATAGATAGATAGATAGACAGACAGACAGATAGATAGATAGATAGATAGATAGAGATTCACTATAAGGAATTGACTTATGCAATTATGGAGGCTAAGAAGTCCCACGATATGCACTGGGCAAGCCGGAGACCCAGAAGAGCTGATGGTGTAGTTCTAGTCAGCAAGCAGAAAAAGACCAATGTACCAGCTCAAGCAGTCAGGTGAAGTTCCCTCTTAGTCTTTTTGTTCTATTTAAGTCTTCAATTGATTGGATGAGGCCTGCCCACATTAGGGAGGGTAATGTGCTTTACTCAGTCTACCAATTTTAATCTCATCCAAAGCCACCCTCCTCCAAAAGCACAGACACACCCAGAACAATGTTTGACCAAATGTCGGGGCACCCCATGGCCCAGTCAAGTTGATACATTAGGTTAACCACTACAGTAGGATTATCTTTAGAAGTAAGCAGAGTGAGTATTGCCCCAATTTCTGGGAGACATTCTGGGAGGGCTCCTCACTCCCACCCACCAAAATGTCTATCCCACTGTCCTGTTGGTTCAGGAATGAATCAGAACAAATGAGAGGCTGTTTTGTATGTATGTATGTATTTTTTAACATCGTGTTGCAATGGCCCAGAAGACTGATGAAGAGCTTTCTTTTCTGCCCCTGTCTCTTCTGGCCTCTAGAAAACCTTGTGAATTCAGGATAGAAGCCATGGCTTTTTTGACTCATCAGAAGAGTGAAAACCAAAACCAAAACCAAAACAAAAAAAACCCACCAGACTTAAAAAAAGACAAGAGACAGTCAACCAATAAAATACAGCCAACTTCTGTATATTACAAAATATTATATATTTTTAATAGAAAGTTTTCTCTTACATTGGTACTGAATTCCTGATACTAGTTGTTCCTCTTTCCTCCCAGCAGCTGCCAACTCTTCTCCCTTCACCTGCAACTGCTGCTGGAAAGTGGCCACTGTCAGTCATCAGGAGGCTCCTTCCCATCAATGCTTAAATTAAATGTTAACCAGGATCTTTCATTTAAACAAAGAAAGTATCCAAATGCCTTATGCCTTATCTTACACCTCTTTTACACAACACTTTTGTGGCTAAGTGGTAGCCACGAGAGTGATGAGTTTTGGTAGTTAAAATCCCCGAACTTCTTTGGGTTCCATTTGGAACCAGATTTCATTACAAGTTTGTTTGTTTTGAGACAGGGTCTTGCTCTGTCACCTGGACACCTGGATTGCAGTGGTGCCATTGCAGCTCACTGCAGCCTTGACCTCCCAGGCTCAAGCAATCCTCCCACCTCAGCCTCCTGACTAGCTAGGACTACAGGCATGCACCATCATGCCCAGCTAATTTTTAAATTTTTTTTTAGAGACAGGGTCTCTCTATGTTGCTCAGCCTGATCTCAAACTCCTGGACTCAAGTGATCTTCCCAACTTGGTCTCCCAATGTGCTGGGATTACAGGTGTGAGCCATGGCACCTGGCCCATTACCATTTTAATAATCATTCCTATTATTTTGTGTTTGTTTATTTGTTTGTTTTCCTGTTTTGTTTTATTTCACTTCCAAGCAGTGAGAAGTTCTGTAGAGACAGAGTTGATCATACACCCCAATTTCTCAGGGACAGTGTCAATTTATGACTATTGCCCTGGCTTATTTGTTAATGACACCTCTTTTTACTCTCTAAAGTCTCCCGGTTTGGATGATAAGTCATATGTCCACCCTACAAATAGTGGCCATTTGGAACAGTTTAATGGTAATTTAGTCTCATTGGCAAACGGTAAGCAGTTCTACCATGTTCCTTTGTGCTTTTCTGAGACAAGATCGGAGCTTTAGCATAGGTGTTTGTGAGTGCCAACGTTAACATCTGAAAGGGGTATCTTCATGGAGTAGTCTCCACTACACCACTTTGAGCACTAGGGGGAATTTCTGTTTACTTGGTTTTAAATAATATAATCTCTTGATCATTCAAATTCCACTCCAAAAGTCTATTCCTAGAATCCAACGTTTTTGTTTTTGTTTTTAGCGTGATTTTAATGTAAATTCAGGACTTCTATTTTTTCTTTCCAACTTTATTTTTCATATAAAAGTTTATTTTTCACTGAAATCCTGAAGCCTTGAACTCTGTGAAGAACCTGCATTTCAGCATGTGTTTTTCAGTCTAGACAACAGGTTTCTTTTCTCATTGTCAGTAGGAGTGTCTAATGCTCATTAGACCTCAAGTTGCTGCTCTAGACTATTCATTTAGGTTAGCCTATTTGAATACACCCAAATAGGAGTGTATTCACTGGGAGGCTGAACAATCCTCATTCTTCTAATGCCTATTTGAAGCCATCATTTAATTCATTGTATGGGACCTTTGCCCAAGTGAAAACCTGTGTTTGAGTCAATAGTCACAGAGTGACTCAAAAAAATAGGAAAGAATAAAGGCACCACAGCTAGACAGAAGCTGGACCTGCTGGGGGACACCTGACTGAGGGAAGGGGAAGTTTCCTGGTGCCCTGAGCCCTGGGGAAGGCTGAAGGATGAGTCTTCTTTTTTTAATTTATGCCCCTCTTTTCCTTTTCCTTTCCTTCTCCGACTCACTGTTATTTTTTTTTTCTCCCAACTTCCTGTCTTCTCTGTTCCTTCTGTTCTTCTTGCTTCTTTCTTCTACCTTTTCTTTCTCCTGTTTTTCTCTTGTCCCTTGTCAACCTAAATAACAAATGGAGAGATGCTCTCTAAAAGAAAATGATATTTATTCGGGAATAGGGCATTGCCATAAGAATATGCATGTCATAGTAAGCTATATGGGTTTTCAGGGAGATAAAGGAAGACCAGGTTTTTAAAGGACGAATGAGGAAGATTACATAATTATTTTGAGATAATTATTCCTGGCTACGAGCACCAAGGGTGGTGCCAGTCCAGGGTTGGAGAGACAGTTGCTGAGAAGATATACTAACAGATATATCTTTTTGTGTAAGGTTGCAGTAGCCTTTGTGCAGGGTTGTGATTTTTGCAGAGCCTTTCTTGGTAGTTTCTGTTATCAAGTGTTTATACATGAGAATCCTCTCTTTATGGCCTTCCTTGGCTCTATTTGTCAGGGTTTCTTTCTTTTTTTTTTTAATTTAATTTAATTTAATTTATTTATCTTTTTTTTTTTTTTTTTTTTTTTTTTTTTTTTTTTTTTTTTTTTTTTTTTGAGATGAAGTCTCGCTCTGTCACCCAGGCTGGACTGCAGGGGCACAATCTTGGCTCACTGCAACCTCCACCTCTCGAGCGATTCTCCTGCCTCAGTCTCCCGAGTAGCTGGGATTACAGGCGTGCACCACCAGGCCTGGCTAATTTTTGTATTTTTAGTAGAGACGGGGTTTCACTATGTTGGCCGGGCTGGTCTCATACTCCTGATGTCAAGTGATCTGCCCGCCTCGGCCTCCCAAAGTGCTGGGATTACAGGTGTGAGCCACCGGGCCCAGCTACTTTTGTTCTGTTTTGTTTTGTTTCGTATTTTAAGAAAAAAAATAAAACACAGGTAACTCCACTTTTATTCTGACAACTTTCACACCCTCCCTCTCCTTTTGCCTCTTCAGTTTGCCCTCTTTTCTTGCTCTGCCTCTGGCCCTGTCATTGGCTCCATCTTGCAGTGGATCTGAAAAGCTCTCACTTTTCTAATTTCTTACACTCTAACAAAAACTAGGAACCCTCTCCCTAGAATAGGACGTACAGATATGCTAATCAAATATAAAACTTCTGAGAGTTGGTGATACTTGAAGCTTTCCAGGCTAAGCCCTTTTGGGATAAGTGTACTTGTGGTCCACTTCTTTTTATAAATCAAGTAACAAAGTGGTTTTAAGGAACCACCATAAGGAGACAAAAATAACGTCAGTGACATTTGGCAAATGGGTAATCAGCATGAAAGTTAAAGTCAACGTAAAAGATCATAGTGGATCATACAGCAGGTAGGGAGCTTGGGAAAGCACATGAGGCCCAGGACAATTTTAGATTTTCACACGCTAAGGTTGGTTGTAAGCCAATGTTGAAAACAGAGACACAGCATCATCTGCATGATGACATCTACAGCTAGGTCTTCAACTATCATGGGTGGTAGCTGTAGGTGACATTTTCTGTATACTATTATCTCAGTCCATTTTGTATTGCTATAAAGGAATACCTGAGACTGGGTAATTTATAAAGAAAACAAATGTATCTGGCTCACGGTTCTGCAGCCCATACAAGAAGCGTGGTGCCAGCATCTGCTTCTGGAGAGAACCTCAGACTGCTTCCAGTCATGACAGAAGACAAAAGGGAGGCAAAGGCGAGCTGGCATGTAGAGATCACATGGTGAGAGAGCAGAGGCAAGAGAGGGGGTAGGTCTTGGGCTCTTTTTAGCAATCAGCTGTTGGGGAACTCTTGCAAAATCTAACAGAAGGAAAATCTCATTCATTACTGCAAGAATGGCATCAAGCCATTCATGAGGGATCCATCTCCCTAACCCAAACATCTTCCACTAGGCCCCGCCTCCAACATTGGGGATCAAATTTCAACATGAGGTTTGGATCGTCAAGTACTCAAACTATAGCAACAATAAAACTCTAAAGCATTATATACCTGTAAGGAGTGGCATTGAATTGAATTTAGCTGGTTGGTAAATGTAATGGCCCTGAGTAATTTTTTTTTTTTAATAAATGAACATTCTGGACATTGAAGAATAATTTCAGTCTATATTTTAGGAGTTATTTAAAGCCTTTCCCAAGGTACCGTGCTATTGATAGGAAGAAACTCTGCTTTGCATATTTGTCTTCTTTCCTTAAAACTCCTATTTGGATTTTTTTTCTTATTTCTTACCAACCACCCAGTAAAACCAGATGACAATTTTACATCTAAAGGAATTTGCATGATATAAATGTGCTATTAAATAAGCATAATGGAAATGTATTGCTCTTGTAAATTACTAATATAATCTCATTTCCATCTGAAAATTTTTTAAAGCATGGTTGAATTTTTAGTAATGGTAAGTTAATGACATATTAAAAATGAAACAGGAACCATTTATCTGAAGTATCAACAATATTATTATTATATATTTTAAAAGGTCATCATTTATTTAAAACATAATTATAGAATGACTCTAAACCACACAGAGACTTACTTTTTAAAGTATACGTTACATTTTCCCACTAATACTTAACTATATTTAAACAGTGGTAGTTGGATTTTTAAAGACAGGAAGCACTATATCATTATTGCGTGTTTGTCCTTTGAACAAATTTGGCCCATAGGGCATTGACCTTCTAAAATCAAAACCGACGGAGCCCACATCAATGAATCGATAGTGTTAGGTCTGATCTCTCCTCTTTTGCCCTAGATTCAGGTTCTAGGGGTTATGTGAACTTAAGATAAAAAGGAATATGATGAAAATAACTTGGCTAGCTGAAAAAAAAAAAAAAAATAACCACCTGGGATCTGGGGGAAAGTCAAGTGTACCAGTTAAATGGCACTTCCTTCTAGTAAAGATTTCTCCAAGTTATCACGATAAGAAGAACACGGTGTGTGTTGGTAATTAACTCCTAATTATCTAAGAAAATGAAAGGCATAAATTATCCAAAACAGAGGCCAGGCACAGTGGCTCACGCCTGTAATCCCAGCACTTTGGGAGTCTGAGGCAGGCGGATCATGAGGTCAGGATATCGAGACCATCCTGGCTAACACACTGAAACCCCATCTCTAATAAAAATACAAAAAATTAGCCGGGCATGGTAGCGGGCGCCTATAGTCCCAGCCACTCGGGAGGCTGAGGCAGGAGAATGGCTTGAACTCAGGAGGCAGAGCTTGCAGTGAGCCGAGATCGCGCCACTGCACTCCAGCCTGGGCGACAGCGTGAGACTCCGTCTCAAAAAAAAAAAAAAAAAATCCAAAATAGAATTTGTTTTAAATTTTTAAAAAATTCTGTTTCACTTAGCATTTATCTCCCTGCTATGTTTTTCTTAAACTACTGCTAAAATAATTATATTTAACCTGAGGGGCACATCTTAGTCTGGTGGTGAGGGATACAGGCTTCTTGGAATGTGCTGTGAATGGGAAGATACACTTTAAGCGAAATATTCACCACAGAAATATTTACCAACAGAAAGTAGAGATGCTAATAAGAATTGGTATTTATGTAATACTATACAATTTATAAATTTCACATACATTATATATTCTCCAACTCTGGGAGGTAGAAAAGGTATATGTAATTATTATCCATAGTTCACAGATAGACAAATGGAGAGAAAGACAGTCAGTGGTAGGATTTTATTTTTTAATTGTCTATGTAGACATTTAAATTTCAGTTTAGTGTGAATCCCAGCTGTATCTTTCCTAATTGCCACAGAATTTTTCTCAGTTTTACTAATACAGGTGATAGCACATCTTATGTATGTAGTAACCAGGTTTTACCTCTACCAGGTGTGGAGGTGTGGCATCCAAACCAGGGACTTAGCAAATGCACGCATCCCCAAATAGTTGTCAGTCTTCGAGAATTCAGACCATTTCCAGATTAATATCTATTTTGGATGAGTGTTTTGATCATGGGAACAGTTGGAAAGGAGGCTGCTAGCCATTCAAATATGAACTTACCTTCACCAATTCATCCATTCCTCCACTTATCAAATATGTTTTGAGCATAGGGTATGCCAAGCATTATCTGGGTCATAGGAAGATAAGAGTGAATTAGAAGTGGTCCTAGCTTGCAAGAAGCTAAACAAAATTTCCAAATCATAAAACCAGTTAAAAAGTACTTGTGGGAAGCCAGGCGTGGTGGCTCACACCTGTAATCCCAGCACTTTAGGAGGCCGAGGCGGGCAGATCACCCGAGATCAGGAGTTTGAGACCAGCCTGGCCAACATGGTGAAACTCCATCTCTGCCAATAAAAAATTAGCTGGGTGTGGTGGCACGTGCTTGTAATCCCAGCTGCTGGGGAGGCTGAGGCAGGAGAATCGCTTGAACCTGGGAGGCAGAGGTGTCAGTGAGCTGAGACTGCGCCACTGCGCTCCAGTCTGGGCAACAGAGCAAGACTCCATCTCAAAACAAACAAGCAAACAAACAAAACAACAACAACAAATTAGCCTGGAATGATGGCGGGTGCCTGTAATCCCAGCTATTCGGGAGGCTCAGGCAGCAGAATTGCTTGAACCCAGGAGGCAGAGGTTGCAGTGAGCCAAGATCGTGCCATTGCACTCCAGCGTTTGTTTGGAAACTGATTCATAGAAGAAATTAAGAGGCTGGGTACGATGGCTAATGCCTGTAGTCCCACCACTTTGGGAGGTCAAGGCAGGTGGATCACTTCAGCCCAGGAGTTTGAGACCAGCCTGGGCAACATGACAAAACCACATCTCTACAAAAAATACAAAAATTAGCCAGGCGTGGTGATGTCCGCCTGTAGGCCCAGCTACTGGGGAGGCTGAGGTGGGAGTATTGCTTGAAATCCGGAGGTAGAGGTTGCAGTGAGCCACGATTGTGCCACTGCACTCCAGCCTGGGTGACAGAGTGAGACCCTATCTCAAAAAAAAAGAAGTTAACAATCAGTCCACATGTTTGAGTTCTCATAACTTGGGTGATCCCTGAATTTTTTCTATTCACAGTGAGCTTCCTATCTGTTTTCTTGAAGCATGTGATATTTGTCTTGATTATAGAGATGAAAACATTTTGCCTAGTAACCTGGTCTGGGTCCGTCTGCCCATCTCTCACATTTGACTGTGAGCTATGAAGGGCTAGCGCTTCACAGCCAATTATGCTCCCCTCCCTACCCTTGCACAGAAGATGCTTACAATAAATGCCCACTTTATTGAATTAAATAAATAGGATGTTTTAAAATCAGACATGTGTGTGCTCTCCTATTTCAAGAACTGCTTGCAATTGCCTTAAGATGATTCTCCTCTACTGGGCAGCAATAAGCAGAAAGCCCTAGGAAGGGCTCTTTTCCATCCTCCAAAGGGGAAATGTTGTTTTAAAGGGTGCCTCTCCACGTTTCAGGCCTCTCTTGGGCCTACCCCAAAATGTCTTTGTGCTAAGTTAATAAAGAACAGATGACTTATTTAACCCACATTTTCCTAAACTATTTCCTCATATTTTCTCTTGTATGTAAATATTTTCTCTTGAATCCAAATAGAGAATTTTCACTGAAATGATGAACCTATTGTAAAGTTTTTTTTAGCAAGGTCTCTGTGCAGGTCTTGTTTGATTAGTTATGAGCATTAAATACACACACACACACACACACACACACCAGCTGCAAAAATGTCCATATGCATCATTCCATTGCACTACTCAAACATATCGAAGAAAATTAGTTAAATAAAAACACACGACAGTGAATGTGTCTGCTGGGAGTACTTCCTTGTGTTTTACATTATCACACCTAAACATTAAGTCAGCCCCTTAACTTGATTTTAATGTATTTAAGCAATAACCATCAAGGCACAGTGCACTTTCTGGGAATTAATGAGCAGCAAGAAGAGTTGATGGCCTAAAGTCGAACCAAGGACTGTTAACCCCAGCTGGCTATTAATTCCCCAGGAAATGCCCGGCACTGAGGTTGGTATTACTATTTATAAGCCCTTTATACATGAAGAAAGGAATTACATATATCCCCCCTGCCGTGCCTTCATTTCAGAGAGTGCTGTGGGAAAGCAGGGAGCTGAATCACGCTGTTGTTGCTGCATCAAGCCTTTTCTGCTAAATTAAAAGTAATTACCAAAATGAAGGCTTTGGTCTACAACCAGACATATGTAAGAGCCTCTACACTACTCTTCTCTTCCTCATTCCCACCATTGGCAAATTAAAGGAAAGTAGTAATGGCAGCACCTTCCTGGGACATTTTTAATGAGGTCTAGCACACATGCAGTAAAGCACATGAATCTTAAGCATACAGCTTGATATAATTTTTAGATACATACCAGATCAAGGTTTAGAACATTCCCAGTACCCCCAAAGCCTTCCTCATTTCCTCTCCCAGGTGGTACCCTAACAAAGGTGATCACAATTCTGCCCTCAGTCTCACAGAGTAGTTTTGCCTTTTCTGAATGTTGTATAAATGGATTCATACAGTGTGTATTCTTTTGTGTGTGTGTATTTTTTTTTTTTTCCTGAGATGGAATTTCGCTCTTGTTGCCCAGGCTGGAGTGCAATGGTGCGATCTCGGCTCACTGCAACCTCAGCTGCCCAGGTTCAAGCAATTCTCCTGCCTCAGCCTCCGGAGTAGCTGGGATTACAGGCATGTACCACCACATCCGGCTAATTTTTTGTATTTTTAGTAGAGACGGGGTTTCTACATGTTGGTCAGGCTGGTCTCAAACTCCCGATTTCAGGTGATCCGCCTGCCTTGGCCTCCCAAAGTGCTGGGATTACAGGCGTGAGCTACCGCACCCAGCATCCTATGAGAAGCTTTTATACCTTAAAGCCTGAATGTCTAGAATCTGTTTGCCCCGAGAAGGTAAACACAAATTTATGAGCCCTGGCACACTAAAACCCAACAAGACTGTATGTTTAGAACATGATTAATTCCACCTGTGGTAAGACAACTGCTTTCCAAGTCTGTTCTGAGAACAGGCTCATCAGAATTGTGTATAAATAAACATTTATATGAGTGTAGTTGAGGCATCTTCCCTAACTCTTTTTCCCACTGCCCTATCATGAAAGGAATTCATATCAAGTACCTACTATATTAGATTATGAGTCCTCACAACACTCCATAAATGTAGGCATTGTGTTCTCCAGTTTACCAAGGAGGGAAACTAGAACGCTAGTGAATTCGCCCAAGGTCACGGTAGTACGTGCCAAGGTTGGGACTCATTACCTGTCTGACTCCACAATTCAAGCGCTTTCATCACGTCCACAGCTGGGCAAGATGGGGGAGCCAGAGGTAATCAGTGACTGGGGAGAAGAGAAGGAGCAAAGCAGGACGTTCACTCAGTTTCCAGCGTGAAGCCTTTTGCTCAGGGGTACACTTGAGCCTTTAGCCCATGGATTATTGAAATGACTTTTTGTAGAGCAACTTTGCTTTAGTCTGCATTTGCTGTGTGGGGTATCTCTAAACACCTGAACATCCTCTCAAATACTCTTGTAATATTGGCACCTAACATTTATTGAGCCCTTACTATCTGCCAGCCACCATTCTAATGTTTTGTATACATTATCTCTTTTAATACTCATGAATGCCCTGCGAGAAACATACTACTGATACCCTCATTTTGCAGATGAGGAAACTGAGGTACGAAGGGGTCTAGTAGCTTGCTTGAGGTCATACAACTGGAAGGGAGGGGGTCCGAATCTGAATTTGAACCTGAGGATTCAAATCCCAGGTGGTTGTAGTCTACAACTTGTTCTTGTAAATACAGTTCCATACTGCCTAGAGCTAGGCTGGTGAGCCCTTCTGTAAGCAAATTTGCATTTGTTCTGTATTTCGGTCCATTCATCCAATTCAGATGCAAATACTGAAAGATGGAATGTGTCTTATATTCCATATTATTGCTTTTAAACGTACTCTGGATTATATATTTAGTGTGTGCTCAGTAAATATCAGCTGACTCATATATCAACATATTCATAAAATCCTCCAGTTTTCATTGGGGAGGATGGGGCGCATCACGGGTAATAGATAACAGTGCTCCTGCTTCCTCAAATAAAAGACTGAAAGATGCTCTCCAAGCAAAGATTCAGTTTTAAAATTTAATGATTAAATCACATTTGTTGGTTGCTATTTTGACGATCTATTACTGTTTAATGAAACACTCAAACGTAATAGCAGAAAGCAACAACGATTTCATTATGCTTAAGGATTCTGTAGGTCAGTAATTAAGGCAGGGGACAGCAGGTGTGGCTTATCTCTCTTCCACACTGTCTGAGGACTCAGCTGTGAAGATTCAGAAGGCTGGGAGAGGCTTAATTGGCTAAGGCCTGGAATCATTTACAGGCTCCCTCACTCACATGTCAGGTATCTAGTCTGGGATGTCTTAGAGACTGAGATCAACTGGGACCGATGATTGGAACACTTATATATGACCCCTTTATTTGATCTGGGCTTCCTCACAGTATAGTATCTCAAAATAGTCTGACATCTCATGTGATGGCTCGGAGCTCCAAGAGATAATGTTCTAAGCAAACAAAGTAGAAGCTGCATCACCTTTTCTGATCTAGCCTTGGAAGTCACATAGCGCTACTTCTGCTGGACTCTATTGGATAAACCAGCTAAGAGTCTGCTAAGATTCAAAGGGAGGGGACATAGAACCCTCCTTGTCCATGGGTGTGTCAAAGAATTTGCTTTAAAACCACCACAATTATATTTTCACTACTGACTCTTATTGAATTACATAAAATGTGTCATTAATAACCTCTATTAAACTACATGAAATCTGCACTGTCCCAGAAAGGCAAGACCATGTTGGCTTCAATACAGCAATGATGGAAATTGGACCTGTTGACTCGGGCCTGTTAACTGTAATACTCTGGTGTCCAACTAATTTGATTCTGCACTTATCAGACATCTTGGATCTCCAGGGAATTCCCCCAAATTAAACGTTCCCATTAACGCAGGTGAGATGCCTTTCTTATTTTCCCCCATTCAAGTGAGGAAATCTTTCACTGCCAGCTTCCCCTACTCTTCACCCCTTCTACTTCACCCCTTCCTGGGCAGTGCCATAACTTGAGATTTTCTACCCACTTCTTCCCTGACAAAGCTGAAGAAGAATATTTCTTGTTTCCTGTGTGAAAAATTGTAAGTCTTACTCAGTACATTTCTTACTGGCTAGGAAGCTGTGATCCAACTGAGGACATAAATGTGGAGACATTTCCTGGGGCAGAATAATCGATATGTAGATAACCTTGCGGTGAATGTGACTCCAGTTCTCTAGTAAACAGTTGAGAAGAGTATTTGCATTTGCTGTCTAGTAGATTTGTCATTTTGTGGTGATCAGTCTTTCTGTATGTTTAGTTGTTCTAATTTAGAGTCATAGTGATCCAGAATATCAGAAGGCCCTTGGAGCTCATCTGTTGGTTCAATCCATGCAATTTACAGATGAAGATACTGAGGCCAGGGAGTTCACCATGGAGCTTTCTTCAAGGGCAAATAGCTAGAGAGGGACAGAATACAGAACAGAGCCCAGGTCTCCTTACTGCCAGTCCAGGCTCTTTTCACCACACCACCTGCATCCTCACCACCCATTTGTAGCCCTGTACAGTCCCCTTCACACCTACTTAAGAGTGCTACCCACAGAGGCATTTAGGACTAGAAGGGCTAAGAGATGCATCTCTTTTTGCTTTCACCATTTCCCTTTCCTTCACTAGATTGAGGGTAGGACTTTCAGAAGGAAGATTAAATGGCTCATAAGAGCTGGAAGGGCTTTTGGCCTTGGATGATATTTTTCTGGGGTTTTAACAGAGCATGTAGTGCATTCTTGCATGGAGGCACATTTAGAACTGGGGATTACTTTCTGCTTAGGAGATGTCTGTACTCTGAAAGGGCTAAGAGGTACCAGGGCAAGCTTCAGAAGGCAGGAAGAAGAAAGCTTACATACAGCTTTAGGTTTGCCTGAAACTCAAAGGTAAAAGGTGAAAATATAGCAACCTCACATACTCAGATTTTCCCAAAGCAGTCTTGATTGTTATTATTTTGGGTAACTGTTTAACCATGTGTCAGATGGTGGGTCTTCTCAGCAAATTAAGAATAGAAGGAATCTTCTGCCACCCAATAAAGAGCATATTTGAGAAATCTACAGCAAAGATCATACTTAATGGCAAAATACTAAACATTTTTCCCCTAAGATCAAGAACAAAGAAAAGATATCTGCTCTTATCATTTTGATTCAACACTGTTCAATAACTCCTAGCCAGTGAAATAAAGCAAGAAAAAGAAATGTAAAAATGTAAAAAGTGGAAAGAAGTATTAAAACAACAGACAAAATGACTATACATAGAAAATACTAAATAATCTACAAAAAAAAATCCTGGTAAAATAAGTGAGTTCAGCAAGGTTGTATGGTACAAGGTCAATACACAAAAATAAACTGGACTTCTCTATCCAGGCATACCTCATTGTATTGTACTTTGCTTTATTTTGCTTTGCAGATATTGCATTTTTTTTTTCCAAATTGAAGGTTTGTGGCAACCTTGTATCGAGCAAGTCTATGAGTATGATTTTTCCAACAACATGTGCTTGTTTTGTTAGCATTTTTTAGCAATAAAGTATTTTTAATTAAGGTATGAACATTTTTTATATGTAATGCTATCGCACACTTAATAGATTACAGTATAGTGTAAACATAACTTCTATATGTACTGAGAAACCAAACAATCCACATGACTTGCTTTATTGTGATGTTTGCTTTATTGGAGTGGTCTGGAACTGAACCTGCAATATTTCCGAGGTATGCCTGTGCTAACAAAAGACAATTGGAAAATGAAAAACAATGTCACTAGAGTAGCTTCAGATGCTGTTATACACCTAGAAATAAATCTAAGTCTATGGATGCTTACGGTA
Source organism: Colobus angolensis palliatus (assembly GCF_000951035.1). Taxonomy (NCBI): domain Eukaryota; kingdom Metazoa; phylum Chordata; class Mammalia; order Primates; family Cercopithecidae; genus Colobus; species Colobus angolensis. The sequence continues at coordinate 2,437,083 of NW_012114888.1, read as the reverse complement.
TCTCCTAATTTAGTATGCTATGAATTTCAACAATATCATTAATAAAATACCTACACGAACCCAGTGATTTCTGTCAATTCCATGCTTCCAATTGTACTTTTGCTGTTTACCAAATGCCTTCAATTAACCATCCAATTTGCACCTATCTTGTACAAAGTTGAATAAAATTTATTCTGCAATAACATTGTATTTTACCAAACATTTAAAAACCACATTTTGTTACTTAAAATAATTATTTTAAAATCTTGTGCTTTAGCATTTGGGGAAATAGTTTATTAAGTTCTCAATTAGCAAAAAAGTGGGACATTATAAACAATTACTTCTGGCTGGGTGCAGTGGCTCATGCTTGTAATCCCATCATTTAGGAGGCCCAGGCAGGAGGATCACTTGAGCCCAGGGGTTCAAGACCAGCCTGGGCAACACAGTGAGATCTTGTCTCTAAAAAATATATAAAAAAAATTTAGGCTGGGTGCAGCGGCTCACGCCTGTAATCCCAGAACTTTGGGAGGCTGAGGTGGGCAGATCGCTTGAGCCCAGGAGTTCAAGACCAGCCTGGGCAACATGTTAAGACTCTGTCTCTACTAAAAACACAAAAATTGGCCAGGCACGGTGGCTCAAGCCTGTGATCCTGGCACTTTGGGAGGCCGAGACGGGCGGATCACGAGGTCAGGAGATCAAGACCATCCTGGCTAACATGGTGAAACCCCGTCTCTACTAAAAAATACAAAAAACTAGCTGGGCAAGGTGGCGGGCGCCTGTAGTCCCAGCTACTCGGGAGGCTGAGGCAGGAGAATGGCGTAAACCCGGGAGGCGGGGCTTGCAGTGAGCTGAGATCGGGCCACTGCACTCAAGCCTGGGCGACAGAGTGAGACTCCATCTCAAAAAAGAAAAAAAAAACACACACAAAAATTAGCCAGGCCCAGTGGTGGTGTATGCCTGTAGTCACAGCTACTCTGGAGGCCAAGGTGGGAGGATCACCTGAGCCCGGGAGGTGGAGGTTGCAGTGAGCAGAGATCATGTCACTGCACTCCAGCCTGGGTTACAGGGCAAGACCCTGTATCCAAAAAAAAAAGAAAGCCAGGTGTGGTGGTTCACATCTCTATACCTGTAGTCCCAGTTACTCAGGAGGTTGAGGTGGGAGGATCACTTGAACCCAGGAGGTTGAGGCTGCAGTGAACCATGATCGCACCACTGCACTCTAGCCTGGGCAACAGAGTGAGACCCTGTATCAAACAAACAAACAAACAAACAACCCAGTTCTACTAATTCCCATGGCTAAGTTGTTCAAGTGAAGCTAAAGAATAGATCAATGATTTTAAAATTGATTTTCTCTGTTCAAATAAATATGAAAGTAAAATAATATATTAGAGAGTTAAGCTGAAAGTAGGGGAGCTATAGGAAATTACAAATTAGAAAATGTCCTGGAAGATAGTAGTAAAGCTCTCCTCAAAAGCTGGACAAACATTGTGTAACAAGCAGTGTACTTTACCAAAGTCGAGAAAATGTAAATCTTATAGAGATCTACGTGAAGTGAAAATTGCATCCCTAAAGAAAGTGAGAATCTCCTAAATTTTGCATAGATCCAACACAGATTTAAGTCCAGTTTAGGACCATTTTAGATCATACTTTCAGAAAATCTGGAAAGATTTAGTAAACCTAATCACACCAGAATGTGGGGACACACAGAGTGGATTCATGAGTTAAACTTTTGGCTTCCTTTTAGTCCTGAATTCAGAAGCCTCCCCTTCCTCCCCCCACTTACAGGGACAAAAGGAACTTGGGACAAAATCTGTACATCTTTAATAGGAGAGAGAGGACTTTTCCACCCTCTGGAGCTCCCGATATAAAAAGTATGCAACAGCTATAGATTTGACCTGATTATAGCAATGTGTTCAAACCAAAATTTCCTTTGAAAGATACTCAGAATTTTACAAGGGAACAGATATTAGAAGTCCATCGAAATCATTGACAATTATATTGCAGTTACGTAGGGGAATGTCCTTGTTTTTGGAAATATACCCTGAAGGAGTAAAGGACATGTAAACATTAACTTACTTTAAAATGGTTCAGAAAAAATATGCGTCTTTCATAATCATTGTTGTAAATTACCTGTGAAAATCACCTTTTAGTGGTTTCTAAACCCCAACTGGGCCTTTACGTATGAGATTTCAGGTGATATGTCTTATATAGAGCCACCACTTATTATATCTTCACGTAGAACCCATTATTTTTACTGAAGCTCCAAAGTTTGTCTCTTCAATGATGCAAAGTTGAACAAATATTTTATCAGAAAGAATTCTGGAGTTGCCTGTCCATATGGCCAAACGGCCTCAGGAAACATGATTGCTTCCCTAAGCTGGAAAGGAATGAGAAGAATGGATGGAGAAAAGCGTTCTTGTTTAAAGAAGTGTTGTTACAGGATAAATCCTTAATGTTACATGTGTTTGAAAGGTGGTAGATAGAAGGGGGCAGGGTCTAAGAAGGGATGTCAGTAAAGGCTAGAAGATGAGAACATGTGGAAATAATAATTTAAAAAATCAGCATTGCTGAAGCCACATTGGAGAGTGAAAACTAATTTCTCCTTCCTTTTGTTATAGCGAATAAAGGAAGTGGCACTGAAAATAATTCTTGTAACATTAAAATGGCAAAACACAGGATGAAAAGAAGGAATATGTCCAAACCTGGTGAGAAAATGAGCTCAAAGACTGATACAATGTCTTAAAAAATAGCAGATGAAAATTACCCATAATTTATTTGAATTGGAATCTTAAATGCAGTGTAGCTTAATTTCTTTCTCTTTGATGAAATGTGTTTATTCCTGCTGGTATTTTCTTTAGAAGATGTAATCATTTATCAAATTATAGTTCCACAGAGTAAAAAAGAACATAGGGACAGTCATGTTGTGGTCGTCTCTGACCTGGCTTTAAATGTCATTTATCAGCATTTATACACTGTATCAGTCAAAGCAGTCCCAAGAGGATGCAGATTCAAGGGTAGGGGACACAGATCCTACCTCTCAAAGGGAGGTCTATGAAAGAACTTGGGGCCATGTTTCAAACTGTCACACTGCATGACTGATTCTTGTACCTCAGCACTTCCTTTGAACCTACTGTGTCTGCAGTCATCACTCATTTGGAGTTACTCAAAGGTGAGTTTGTTGTCACGTTTTCTGTAAACATTCTACACTCAGTCATTGTATTAGTTTCAGACATAATAGCTTAAAACAACGCAAATTTATTATTTTACAATTCTGGAGGTCAGAAGTCTGAAATGAGTCATACAGGGCTAAAGTCAAGGCAATGGCAGAACTGCTTTCCTTCTGAAAGCTCCAGAGGAGGTGACCACCTACATTTCTTGATTCATGACCTCTTTCTCCATCTTCACAGTCAGCTTTCAATCTTAAATATCATTTCATCTTTAAATATTTCTCTCTCTCTCTTTCTCTCTGTCTCTCTCTCATCTCTGCTTCTGTCATCACATCTCTCTGACTCTGAGCTTCTAGCCTTCCTCTTATAAGAACCCTTGTGATTACATTGGGCTCACGCAGGTGATCCAGGAAAATCTTCCCCATCTTAATATCCTCCATTTATTCACATCTACAAAGTCCCTTTGCCATGTCATGCCATGAAAGTATGGATTGTTATACTTTGAGGACATTTTTGTGGACATCTTTGGGGGCTGTTATTGTGCCTACCACAGCCATGTTGCAGGAAGCCATGAATCAAATGGGTTTAGAACTCTACGGTTACTGTGTACCACTTTGTAACGTGGATCTTAGGATTTCTTGGACAAAAAGAAACTCTTAAAGAAACCAGATGCAATATCTGCTTCTTTTAGCTTCTGAAATTGTTATTAAAAGTTGGATGTTATCATCCATTCCATGACTACTGGCTTAATTTTGTCTTTGGAGTGGCTTGGCACAAATTCTAATCGCCAGGCTTGCGAAAGATTCCTAATCAGAATTCCTAATTCCTCACAGCAAAATTCTATGACAATTATCTCTTCCAGTCCTCAGCCTAGTGCCTATCAAAGAGTAAATTTTCAAATAATGTGTGCCAAATGAATTGAATACCTGTATTACTGGTGAAAATATTGGATGTGCATTCTCTCTTGATCAGGTGGTACATTTGTGCTGCAAATAAGAATCCATAACATGCTTTATTAAGGAAGTGTTTGCTTTCTGATCACAATCAATTGGTTAGTAAAATTATTAGATGGTGTTTGTTAATGCTGGCAAATAAATAAAAGAGATTTATAGACAACTGGCATTAATCTGCACTAACTTCCTTCTGAAATAAGACTTTTTGCACTTTTGCATCACAAATAATAAAACTCGCTGCATAGAAAAGGATTTTTCCCAATAATGTGTTTATAAAAGAAGATGAGATATAAATATGTCAGCTAATTACATACAGTAGTCCTCAATGTTGTCAATAGGCTCTTGAAAATGGCAACTTTAAGCCAAAAGAGTAGTAAGGAACCAATTTTCCTGTAGGCTTATTGATCTAAATAGGAGTTAAGTTCCTATGATGACAAAAACATCGCCAAACTTCTAAATAAAGACCCCAAAACATTTCTACTATTAAACATTGAAATTAATGTGAGCTCTACATACATTTAAGAAACATAATAAAAACAAGTAAGATAATTATTTACCCAATTTCTGGCAAATGAGTAGCAACAGCAGTCATGGTGGTGGTGGGCTAAATCAAGGAATAAGTGTTTGCGAAGTGAACGTAACAAGGAGCACCTCCTACCACCATGCAGTTCAAGATCCATCGCAACTAGTGAGGGGCTCTCTGAGTGTCTTCATCCTGCATCGTTTGTTGTTGTGCATGTGTATGATTATTGCAGACTTTACAAATTTCGATTTTACGATCATTTGTATTCACTCATTAATTCATCTTCCAACATCCTGATTCCAGTTCAGAGTGGTAGGTGGCCATAGCCTATCCCAGCAGCTCAGGTTGCCTGGCAGGAATCCACCCTGGACAGGATGCCATCCCACTGCAGGGCCCACTCATACACACCCATACTCTCACAAACTGGGGCCGTGCAGACACGCCCATTCACCTAATATGCACAGCTTTGGGATGTGGGAGTAAACCAGAGTACTTGAAGAAAACTCCCGCACACATCGGGAGAATGTGCAGACTCCACACAGACAGTGGCCCGGTGGCCCCAGCCAGGAATTGATATTTTTCCTCATCAAAGTTACAATAAAATCATGTTGAATGAAACAATGTTGAATAAAATAACTTATTCAAGGACCTGCTATAGTTCTGACGTTTACCTTCAATTTCTCCTCACTGAAACCCTTGTTCAGGTCTGGTTAAAGTTAATACCTCTATTCTGATTTTGTCTGTATCTTCATCTTCTTTCCAATGAGCGACCGTGGTGGCTAATTCCTGTCTCAACTCACACTGAGCCAGGTTGCATTACTAATTTTTTTCTTTGTTTCTTTTCTTTTTTTTTTTTCTTTTTTTTGAGACAGAGTCTCACTCTGTCATCCAGGCTGGAGTGCAGTGGTGCCATCTCAGCTCACTGCAACCTCTGCCTACCAGGATCAAGAGATTCTCGTGCCTCAGCCTCCTGAGTAGCTGGGATTATGGACGAACGCCACCACGCCTGGCTAATTTTTATATTTTTAGTAGAGACGGGATTTCACCATGTTGGCCAGGCTGGTCTTGAACTCCTGGCTTCATGTGATTCACCCACCTCGGCCTCCCAAAGTGTTGGGATGACAGGCGTGAGCCATCGTGCCTGGCCCATTTTTTTCATATCACAGAAAATGTTTGTTTTCTATATGCCAGTACTCTGAGTTAAGAATTCACATCACAGTGTCTACACCACTCATAGTTCTGTAGCTATTTCAACTTGCTAATGGAGATATACACAAAAAATGAAAACAAAGAGTGCGCGTCCACATTAATTTGCCCTTTGGAAAAAGTATGTTAATTTTCTGCCTGCGCAGAAGGGTTTTTATAGATCAAATATGCATCTAACAGAACATACACAAATGACTTTTAGGCTGAGTTCTTTCTAATAAATGACCCTCTCAAAGCTAAGAATTCTATAATTTAGGCACATGCCCCATGTCAAAGTCATTGTCTTATGTTGGTCTATTAGTGGCTATAGAAGTTACTTTTCCTTGAACAATGGATTATCAACTAGTCAGGCAACTGGTCATGACTGGTGGGATTCCACAAGGTTAAAGCAAGAGTGAGAAATTTCTCCTTGGAGAGAATCAAAAATAAGAGTCATTAACAGAGAGCCAAGAACCTACTAGAAAGCTAGCATTCAGGAACCTAAGAAAAATCCAAAGGGTGTCATGAATGTCAGAGGAAGAAGCAGGGAGAAGTACAGAGCCAGGAACCCAAGACAGAGAGATAGGAAGAAACAGAAATGAATGGAAATAGTAAATATAGAGTATTAAGAAATAAAGACTTAAAACAGGAGCTATCATCTGTGGTTTGCTTTTACATGTGGCCAAGTGCCATACATGGTATGTGAGTCCATTCTTGCATTGCTGTAAAAGAATACCTGAGGCTGGGTAACTTACAAAAGAAAGAAGTCTAATTCGTTTGTAGTTCTGCAGGCCGTATAAGCACGGTGCTGGCAATCTACTTCTGGTGAGGGCCTCAGGAAGCCTACAATCATGGTCGAAGGTGATGGGGAGCCATCATGTCACATAGCAAGAGTGGGAACAAGAGAGAGAGAAGGGGGAGGTCCCATGTTATTTTACAGGACCAGATCTCACATGAACTGACTGAGAGAGAACTCACTTATCACAAAAGGGATGGTGCTAAATCATTCGTGAGAGATCCACCCCCATGATCCAATCACCTCCCAACAGGCCTCACCTCCAAAATTGGGAATCACATTTTAACATGAGATTTGGAGGGGACAAACATCCAAACCATATCACATGGGGTGGGATTTAGAGTGTTGTTTAGTATTCAGATTACTCCCCATTTGCCCTTTCAGATCATTCTCTAGCCTTCTCTACTGTGATTCGAACTCCTTTAGATTGTATCACCCAGGTTCCCTTGCTGTCTGGCTTTTAATTGGGTTTGGCCAATCTCGGGAAGAGATTTGAAAGTAGGAGGAGAGAGATGAGAATATTTATTTGTCCTGAATTCCACACTGCCAAGTTGCAGATTGGCAGTGATTGAGTTCTGAAGGAGTCCTGGCTCCTGTCTTAGTGGCTCTTTCCAACAGCTATAGATGTCACTGGGTTCCTACGATTTCCCCCTCTTACTTTCCCCTTCAAACCTAAGGAGAACAGCAGCTTCCCACGTACAGGTTCCAAGGTGCTTCACCATCCATTGCTGGTTCTCATTGCCCTGCCTTCACCTTTGCAAATATTCTCTTTGTCGAATTGTCTGCAGAATTCCATTTGGGTGTGCCTTCTGCTTCCTGTTGCCAGAACCCCAACTGATAGTCAATGAAATATATATATGTATATATTCTGAGATGGAGTTTCACTCCTGTTGCCCAGACTGGAGTGCAATGGTGCGATCTCAGCTCACTACAACCACCGCCTTCCGGGTTCAAGCGATTCTCCTGACTCAGCCTCCTGAGTAGCTGAGATTATAGGCATAAACCACCATGCCTGGCTAATTTTGTATTTTTAGTAGAGATGCAGTTTCTCCATGTTGGTCAGGCCGGTCTCGAACTCCTGACCTCAGGTGATCTGCCCATCTCAGCCTCCCAAAATGCTGGGATTAGAGATGTGAGCCGCTGCATCCAGCCATCAATGAAATATTAATAGATATTTACTAGAACGGGCAAAAGTTCTAAACATTTTTGAATGGTGTTTCTATCTATTATGTAAGCATGCATTCTGTGCTATAAGTCACCATTTTGTGTAAGACTTGTGATTCAGGAAGAAAATACTTTGTTACTACCTTTTAGTGGCTTATAATCTGCCAAGATGACAAGACTGGACGCACAAAATACTATGACACCATAAAGGAATTGCTATAGTGAAGGTAAATGCAATAAGAGAGTGAAAGAATTACCCAAGTTCACTTGGGGTTTTCAGGAATATTCTCCATTGGCAGCATGAAGAAGGAACCACTGCTAGATGGATTATTCATTTATCATCCCTTGACTTTATAAAGACAGAGCTCTCCTTTCCTCCAGCAGACATCTAAGCAAAGACCCACCTTGCTTATTAGTGTTTGTTATATTTTTATATATAAAGAATCAAGCCTGTCTTGGGTCAGGTTCCCCAGAGCAGAGGCTGAGATGCGGATTTAGATAGAAGCTATTTATGAAAAAAGCACCCTCAGGAGAAACCAGTAAGGGAGTGGGGCAAGCAAGACAAAGAAGGGAAAGAAGCCAAGGATGCGAGTTCAGGTGATGTCCCAGCCTTAGGCTGATCCCACACTTAGTTTGGAAGTATAAATTACACCTCAGAGTTTGTTTCCCTTGTGGCAAGGGAGAAGAAGCTTTCACACTTCTTTACCTGTTAGTTATTGCTTATGGACTGCCCAGGATCAGAATTGGGGGCGGCGGGGGGAGACATGGGGAGGGACATAAACCTGCCAGCTCTCAGCAGGTCCAGTGAAGTGGGTCCAGTAGCCCAAGGGTAGTTCTCTGAAGAAAGCTGCAGGTGTGAGCAGTTAGGAGACAAGCATGCAGAAGGTGGGGGATGGGTGCACACAACCTATAAAGGAGAATAGCGGAGGCGGAGGCGGTCTGGCCAGAGCACCAGCAGCAGCTGCTACAGAGCCCTTTCAGAAGCACATCTGCAATTGGTTAACACACAGTTAAACCAAATTCCAGGGAAAAACAAGCAAAATTTTCTTCCTATGCATATTTTTAGCTTCTGGAGGCTTTGGAAGTGATTGTGAATGACACCTTGCTTCTAAGGTGACAAGCGGTATCCTAGGATGCTGGATTTTCAGTGCTGAAAGTTAGCTGATCCTGAGTAATCCAGAAAGGTGGGTCACCACCCTTTCTGTATCTGAAGAGTCACTCCATGAAGAATTATCAGGTTTTCTCATGAAAGATGCAAGACAAGTAGAGTCAGTTGTGAGCGCAGAAAGGTCACAAATTTTCCCTAATGTAGTACTTGGTAGTTTCCACAGCTGTGTGGAGAGTGCAAGTCCTTAACAGGGAAGAAATGGAGTCTCAACAAGGGATGCAGGGCCTGCAGAAAAGGATGGGAGGGCTTCAGCTTTGGATTTTCTTTTTTTTTTTTTTTTTTTTTTTTTTGAGACGGAGTCTCGCTCTGTCGCCCAAACTGGAGTGCAGTGGCCGGATCTCAGCTCACTGCAAACTCCGCCTCCTGGGTTCACGCCATTCTCCTGCCTCAGCCTCCCGAGTAGCTGGGACTACAGGCGCCCACCACCTCGCCCGGCTAGTTTTTTGTATTTTTCAGTAGAGACGGGGTTTCACCGTGTTAGCCAGGATGGTCTCGATCTCCTGACCTTGTGATCCGCCCGTCTCGGTCTCCCAAAGTGCTGGGATTACAGGCTTGAGCCACCGTGCCTGGCCGGATTTTCTTTTAAGTACAGTGATGGCCTTTATAACCCAGGGCAGCAGGAGTACACTTTTTTTTTTCCTCGAACTTTTGTTTTAAGCTCCAGGGTACATGTGCAGGATGTGCAGGTTTGTTACACAGATAAACGTGTGCTACGGTGCTTTGCTGCATAGATCAACCCGTCACCTAGGTATTAAGCCCAGCATCCACTAGCTATTCTTCCTGATGCTCTCCCTACCCCTGTGCCCCCACTCCCGACAGGCCCCAGTGTGTGTCGTTCCCCCATGTGTCCATGTGTTCCCATTGTTCAGCTCCCACTTATAGATGAAAACATGCAGCGTTTGGTTTTCTGTTCCTGCGTTAGTTTGCTGAGGATAATGACTTCCAGCTCCATCCATGTCCCTGCAAAGGACAGATCTCATTCCTTTGTATGACTGCATAGTATTCCATGGTCTATATGTATCACGTTTTCTTTATCTAGTCTACTACTGATGGACATTTGGGTTGATTCCATGTCTTTGCTATTGTGAATAGTGCTACAATGAACATACGCATGCATATATCTTTATAATAGAATGATTTATATTCCTTTGAGTATATACCCAGTAATGGGATTGCTGGGTCAAATGGTATTTCCGTCTCTAGGTCTTTCAGAAATCACCACACTGTCTTCTACAATGGCTGAACTAATTTACACTCCCATCAACAGTGTAAAAGCATCAGGAGCACACTTTTAAAGATTTGCTTCTGAGGAAGACCTCAGGATTCCAAGGGATGGGAGACAGTGCAAAGATTCTCCAGAGAGACTTGCAGTAGTGGGACTGGCTTGGGGTGGGGGACTGGCTTGGGGTGGGAGACTACCCATGGACCCTTCCTGGAGATTCTTTCTCCTAGATGAAATTCTCAGAATAGTGCATATTTGCTTCTTATTCTTTAGTGCAGAGCACAGGGGAAGATGTTTGACATTCGTTTGAATATTTTTAAGGTGTCATTGTGAATTCTATTGATGTGGTAATAAATTTCCATTTAGCAATATTCTTGTTTAGCCTTATTTCAAATTTAATGTGAATGATGATGAGTAATAACACTTCAAATTATATTAATTTTCTATATGAGAAAATATGCCATTTTCATGACTTTTTGTTTTTGAAAAAGGGAATCAAAAGGTGATTCATGACTACAGCTTATAACTTATGTATGGGTTGAAAATTTTTCTAAAGAATGTTGTCATGATGATTTCACCCTGGGTAAGCTGAAAATGTTTCAGAGTGAGGATTTTGAGTTATTGAATTAGAGATAAGTTTGTATGCAGGTGTCAATTGTAATTGTAAGAATCTTTTGTATTTCATGATTCACTGAGCTAGAATCAAGGTTCTTAATCCTAACTACACATAAGAAATATTTGGGGAGCTTTAGAATAATTCCAATGTCTGAACTTTACTCAAGAACAATAAAATCTGACTTTCCGGGGGCGGAGTCTCGGCAGGATGGGTTTCAAGGGCAGGCAACCTGTGCAGTTGTACCAGGTAGCACTTAGAAGAGCTCTATTTTGGGTTTAAAGCTCTGCCGTCTTAAATTCTTAGTAATTTTTGAACAAGCAGCCCCATATTTTTAGTTTTCCCTGGACCCACAAATTACGTAGCAAGCCATGGGTCTGGACATTAGCACATTTTTAAAGCTTCCCAGATGATTTCAATCTAAGAAGCACTGAATTAAGTGCATTAATAAAGAAGCCTTGGATAAGCTTGCCAGTAAACAGCAGGCACCCTCTGCTGATGAGTGAACCTGGAGCCTGTACAAAGACTAGCTGCTACCCTGCCCAGAGCTGCTGGGCTCCACCTTCCCAGAAGATCTTCTGATCCCGCCCACTTGCCCTGCCTCAATGGAGACAAGCAGCATGAGCCTTGCTGAGGGAAGTGTCTGCCACCACATCTGCAACATCCAGCCCTAGGACCCTGGGTTAGAGAAACAGAGATGGACACTGCCTCTTTCCTAGTCCACTGTTCTTCAAATAAACAGGCTGAGGGGTTGGTTTACTTTGTGTGCCCCGCATAGGTGAGAAAGGGGAAGCCACTTTTAGGTTTTCCTTTCAGCTGGGTGTCCAGTGAGGACTTGAAACTGTGAGATGCCAAGGCAATGAGTCATTCGTCTGGAACCAAAGTGAGCCATCTACTAGTAGAAGTCTCTGACCCCTAGAAACTGAAAGGAGTGAATGAGACTTGCAGGACAGAGGCTAGAGAGAATAGTAGCTAGAAAACTCAGTCCAAGATGACTTTTCTTGTTGTTCTCTCTCTCTGGAGATGGCCTTGGCTGAATCTGGATTTCTTTGAGTCAAAGACTCCCATCCTCATCTCTGTCGTTGGAACACTTGAGTTATTACACAAAAACAAGGGGAAGAGCTCAAATTATGCAAAAGGAAGGTCTTGAGTAGACAAATGCTATGATTCTGAAATTGTCAGGTGGATCTGTTAACATATTCGCAAATAAAAATTGAGATGATGACAAAAAGCACACAAGATGTTCATCACAAATCTTTTTGGTTACATTGTACACTATCTCTCATTAGTAACAATTCTTTGCTTCAATAAAATAAAATTAGTCAAAATATGAATTGGCTTTCCTATCAAGATTGTTATTTCTTTGTTTTTTTGTAGAGATGAAGTCTTGCCATGTTTCCTAGGCTGGTCTCAAACTCCTGGCCTCAAGCCATGCTCCCACCTCGGCCTCCCAATGTGCTGGGATTACAGGCATGAGTCACCATGCCTGGCCTTCCTATCAATAAATAGGCAAATACTTAGAACATTCTTCAGTCCTATTCATGTAATATGTGAAATTATAATGTGTGCATAAATCGCTCAACAAATATTTATCAACCACCTACAACATTCCAGATGCTATCCTAGGTGCTGGGGCCATAGCCTAAGCAAAATAGCCAAAAATGCCTGCTCTCAGGAAATGCATATTCTAGTGGGGAGAGGTGGATAACAAAAATGAAAAAGAGACAAAGAATATTTGATAGGAATAGATGCTTCAGAGAAATCTAAAGCAGTAAATGGACCTGTTGGAACTTTGAGGTTGGTGGGGGTTGGGGGTTGCAGTTCAGGCAATATCTAAATAATAACTCTGGTCTTGGATTCTGGGGAAGTTTTGTTCTCATTTTTGGCTGGGATTGGCTACCACTACCTCAGGGGGCCAGAGAAAGTTTGGTGCCCTGTGACTCAACTGCTAGGGAGCATCTCCAGAGATGGAGTCAGATGCCATATTTATTCCATGAAGTAGGTTTAGTGGTTGATAGACTTCATGTGCATTACAAAGAAGAGCGATACTTTACTGCGGATATAACAAAAACACCATGACTAGACCACTAACATTTTGAATTGTTGACTTTTCTTCACGGGCCCATTTATTATTTACTACTTATTTATTTATTGAGGTGGAGTCTCACTGTATTGCCCAGGCTGGAGTGCAGGGGCACGATCTAGGCTCACTGCAACCTCTGCCTCCTGGGTTCAATCTATTCTCCTGCCTCAGCCTCCCAAGTAGCTGGGATTACAGATGTGCAACACCATGTCCGACTAATTTTTGTATTTTCAGTAGAGATAGGATTTCACCATGTTGCCCACGCTGGTCTCGAACTCCTGACCTCAAGTGATCCACCTGCCTCAGCCTCCCAAAGTGCTGGGATTATAGGCTTGAGCCACCGCACCCAGCAATGGGCCCATTAAAAAAAAAAATTGAATGTAAACTTTATTTTCATTATATTGTAACACTATGATTCAATTTGTCAGCTATAGCTGGAATACTTCTGCACATATTCATGAGAGAATAAATCCAGTGAAGCTCCTGTTTCAAACATTTTCAAAAGTTTTTAGAGTCTAGATATCAAGATCTAACAATAGACATATGGAGAAGTACTCCAGCTCTCCTTTCTTCAGAGAATTGACACTTTCCTATTTATTTCTCCTGGCACTTCTGACTGAAGAATCACTCTATTCATCTTCGAGTGATGCAGTCTTCTCTCAAAAGTATTTGCTTCTTTTTTATGAATAATAAACACAGGGGGCGGATTTCTGATGTTGGTGGGTTTACGTTGGGATCTGTCCCAGGCATGCATGGAGCTCCCAGTGGCAGCTCCAGCATGTCTATTGAGGAAGGGCATAGGGGCTGCCTCTGATTAGAATTTGGAAGTAGAAGCTGGGATGGAGAGACGTGCTGGTTACAACTTGCTCAAAGTTGCATTTGTATACCAAATGCATTATATTTATTCAGCTTGTGTGTTTTAGGTGGATGGCTGGAGAGGGAGTGAGAGTTGGTGGAGGTTTTTAGAGAGGATGTAAGCTCCTTCCTGCCCCCACTGCACCACTCCTTCACCCCTTAGGACCATAATTGATTACTAGACTGGGAGGAGTAAAGTGAATAAAGCTCCCAGATGACTTTTTACCCCATGTCACAGTCCATGTTACAATCAGAGTCAGGTGGGACTTTATGTAGAATTCCATATAAAGCTCTGAGAGTAAATGTGTCTTGGGCTCTCCTTTTCTTCCTCTTCTTCATTTCTCCTCTACCCACATGCTATAGTTTGAATGTTTGTGCCTTTCAAAATTCATGTTGAAACTTAATCTTCAATGCAACGGTATTAAGAGGTGATCAGGCCATCAGGACTCTGCTCCCATGGATGGATTGGCACTTACAGTAAAAGGGCTAGAGGGAACTAGTGAGGTCCTTTTGCCCTTCTGCCTTCCGCCATGTGAGGACACAGCAAGAATGCCCTGTATAAGGAAAGGCCCTCACTAGGCACCAGATCTGCCAGCACCTTGATCTTGGACTTCCCAGCCTCCAAAACCGTTAGAAATAAATTTCTGTTTTTACACATTACCCAGTTTCAGGTATTTTGTTATAGCAGGGTGAATGGACTGAGACACTATCATACCCAATCCTGCATCTAATTCATGCTAACCTCTGTTTCTCTGAGTTCATGCTAAACTCTGCTTCTCTGTTAACTTGGCAGATATTTATGGAGGATACTCTATGAACTCAGCGTTCTTCTAGACCAGGGGGTTCCCCAATCCCTGGGCTGCAGACTGGTACCAGTCCTCGGAGGCTGCGCAGCAGGAGGCGAGCTTTGGGCAAGCGAGCATTGCCGCCTGAACTCTGCCTCCTGTCAGATCAGCAGTTGCATTAGATTATCATAGGAGCGTGAACCCTATTGTGAACTGTGCATGGGAGGGATCTAGGTTGTGCGCCCCTCATGATAATCTAACCAATGCCTGGTGATCTGAGGTGGAACAGCTTCATTGCGAAATCATTCCCCCACCACTACCCCTGAGTCCGTGGAAAAACTGTCTTCCACAGAACCCGTCTCCGGTGCCAAAAGGGTTGGGGGCCACTGTACTAGACAATAGAGGAATACAACCATGTACTGATAAGCAGTCAAGTTGAGAAATGGTTTGAGTTCAGGCTGGGAAATCTTCCAGACTCATTTATATTTTAATTTGGGACTATTGAAGACCAAAAGCTTTCAAGACTTAAAGGGAGGAAGCTATTACAAGCCAGGAACTAGAGGTGAAATTGAATCAATGGAGCATGATTGAGTATTGAGGGGCACAATATGTGCAGAGGACCCCACCCTGCATTTTTTAAAGTCATACCACCTAGGTATCACATAATCTCAAAAAAGAGAAAAATCTCCAAGATTCTTTTAACATGTTAAGATTTCTGTTACTTGGCTGAGCATGGTGCCTCACACCTGTAAATCTCAGCACTTTGGGAGGCTGAGGCGGGTGGATCACTTGAGGTCAGGAGTTCAAGACCAGCCTGGCTAACATGGTGAAACCCCCGTCTCTCCTAAAAATACAAAAATTAGCTGGGTGCGGTCGTGGACGCCTGTAATCCCAGCAACTCGTGAGGCTGAGGCAGGGGAATCACTTGAACCTTGGAGGAGAAGGTTGCAGTGAGCCAAGATGGTGCCACTACACTCCAGCCTGGGTGACAGAGCAAGACTCTGTTTCAAAAAAAAAAAAAAAGATTCTGTTACTCTCTGATTCTATATTGTAGCAGAGTCATATTTTGGAGGAGCCATGTATTAGATTAGGTAAAGTCTCAAGATTCTTTCTAATTCCTGGATGATTCTACCCTGCTGTTGTCCTTCATGTACAAAAATGTCTCTGCCTATCATTTTATTTTATTTTATTTTGTTTTGTTTTATTTTATTTTATTTGAGATTGAGTCTCACCCTGTTGCCTAGGCTGGAGTGCAGTGGCATGATCTTGGCTCACTGCAACCTCCTCCTTCCGGGTTCAAGTGATTCTCCTGCCTCAGCCTTGCGAGTAACTGGGATTACAGGTGCATGCCACCACACCTAGCTAATTTTGTATTTTTAGTAGAGATGGGGTTTCACCATGTTGGCCAGGGTGTTCTCGAACTCCTGACCTCAAGTGATCCACCTGCCTCGGCCTCCCAAAGTGCTGGGATGACAGGCGTGAGCCACCACGCCCGGCCCTGCCTACCATTCTTAAACACTTCACACTTGAACATTTACTCTGGGCTGGCTACAGAAAATGATGGGCTGTCATCACTAAAAGTTGGTGATGAATTCCTGGTGTATTGGTTTCCAGGGCTACAAAGTCCCACAAACTGGATGGTTGAAGACAACTGATATTTATTGTTTTCCAGTTCTGGAGGCCAGAAGTCCAAAATCGAAGTGTTGGCAGGTCCATGCCCCCTCCAGTTCCTCTAGGGGAGGACCATTTCTTGTCTCTTCCAGCTTCTGGTACTCTGAGCTGTTCCTTGCTTGTAGCAGCATAATTCCAATCTCTGCCTTCATTTTTACATGACCAGTTCCCTGTGTGTGTGTGCGTGCGTGTGTGTGTGTGTGTGTGTGTGTGTGTGTGTGTGATTTTCTTGTAAGGATTCCAGTCATATTGGATTAAGGGCTCACTCTATTCCAGTATGACCTAATCTTAATTTACATCCTAATTATATCTGCAGTGACCCTCTTTCCAAATAAGGTCACATTCACAGGTCACAGGTGTAGAACTCTGACATATTTTTGGGGGGACATAATTCCAGCCACCGTATTTGGTGACTAGGAATACATTTGTTCATGTCTAGGAATAGGGCTTTGATTGATAGCCATGAAGTAAAACAAAGCAAAATGGTCCACAGGGGGAGAAAACCATTATCTTACTAACCTGATGTGCTTATCAGTTGTGCTAACCAGTCATACACGTATTCACCCTATCATACTGTCTTTACTCTGTGTTTTGAGGCGATCTCACTCTGTCACCCAGGCTGGAGTGCAGTGGCTCAATCTCTGCTCACTGAAAACTCCGCCTCCCGGGTTTATGTGATTCTCCTGCCTCAGCCTCGCCTGGCTTTTTGTACTTTTTTTTGTTGGTATGGGGTTTCGCCATGTTGCCCAGGCTGATCTTGAACTCCTGAGCTCAAGTGATCCACCCACCTTGGCCTCCCAAAGTGCTGGAAGTACGGGCGTGAGCTAAGGCGCTTGGCCACAGTCTTGACTCTGTTCCTTTTTATCTTTTTCTTCCTCCCTCTGTCCTCCCCCACTTTCTTTCTCTCTCTCTCTCTTCTTTCCTGCTTTTTCTTTCATTCTCTCTTTCTTCTTTTCTTTCATCATCATCTTCTTTTTTCTTTTTTTAACCATGAGATGATAGGGTTAAATAGTTGATGTTGGAAATCTATGTGGAGATCTGGATCAGAAAAAAGTACTTTCCTATGAGTAAGGTAGTGAGGTATTCTTCAGTTTATTACATACTCCAAAAACATGAGAGAGCTTATCAAAGGTTTTGTAACTGAAGATTCTATTACAAGTAATCAGGTTTATATTTAGCTTTGAATTATACATATACACACCCACATATACACACACATATTTTTAAGTAACTTAGATCATCAACACTTCAATCCGAGCATTATATGGTAGTACTGTCTGTATCTTCATTGTCTTGTGAGATAACTAGTGATGTATTTCCCTAACCCAAGGAGATCGATTAAAGTAATTGACATTCTGCAAATTTGAATCAATGATGCTGCTCAATCCAATCAACCAAAAGTAAAGCAAGCTAATTCATGCTTTTCTTAGAGCCAGAAGAAGAAACTGGCAAAAGAGTTGTCTCATTGTGTTCCTTTTCCCCTTAAATCAATTCTCAGTTATCACAGGAAAGAAAAGAGAGAAGACTGTGCATTATGTTCAGGCTAACAACTCAAAGAGTCAATGAACAAAAAATTATTAAAATAATTATCAAAAGAAAATTCCTCAAGAGGGAAAAACACACATTATAAAACCTTTCGCTGGAGTGAGGATCAGAATGGGAGATGCCAATTGGATTAAACTGTTAGAACAAAACTCATGTTTTGTTTTAATCCCACTGTCTTGAATGTAGACTAGTCATGGAGCTCCCTTTCCACAGGTCTACATGGGATGTTCAGATCTGTCCTCATCAATGTCACAGACATTTCAAGAGAACTTTTGAAACTAAATGGAGGGTGACACAGAATTCCTTGGGGATAATGGGAGTGTCCAGCGCACTTTCCTATTTAAAGATCAGTGAAAAAAACTCAATAGCACGGGAACTAAAAGGGAAATGTGAAGCATAATGGTGTTTGGTCAGTGGAGCAAAGGATTTCTAGTGGTGAAAAAAAAATGGATAAATTATTTCAATTGTACTTTTTACATATCTCGTAGCACAATTCAGGCTTAGAAAAGATTTCAATTGTGATTTTGTTGGCTTAGTTTTGACCTGAACAAAATGGATTTGCTGTTTTTGTTTCTTTCTTCTTTTTATTCAAATGGCACACCCTTTTGTTTTGAGAAATCTGGTTGTTATCTCTTAGTTAGAACCATGCCTAATGAAGTACTCTTTCCAATTTTGGGTGTTTAATCATGCTGGATTCTTACCAAAGACCTCAAAAGAGACTAAACTTGAAGGACAAAGATGATTGTCAAGTGGGCTATGGATTAGGGTCTGATTTTTTGGTGAGAGTTCAATGAACATAATTTCGACTAAGGTAGATTCAGTAAGGCAGAAAGGAAGAAATGAAGCATGCTTCTGGGGGAATAAACGGCAAAGCAAACACACAGGAACTCACTCAAGAAGACGCCAACGAGCAACTCAGAACCAGTATTTGATATATAATTTAAGACCCAAAGGTCACTTAATATCAACTGTATTGCTACACACATACATCCAAAGAATCTGGCTAGCAATTGTTTTAGAGCTTGCCTTAGCTGTTTTTATTTCATGCAAGTGTTTCTCTGGAGGCACAAAAACTGTTAAGAGTAAAACTGGATTTATCGAAGGCATTTCCTTGGATTAATTAGGTAATAAAAGCATTTTCAAATTGCTAATTTACTAAGCAGTGTCACCGGAATGCTGAATTACTTTACTTTTATTATGATGATCAAGAGAGATAAATGCAGGCCTAGCCACAAAACCAAAGCAAAGAGAAGAGAGGCAGGAGTCATTCTTTGCATAATTACTGGCATTTGTCATCCTTCCCTTGAAAAGGGGATCTTCAGTTTTTCTAAGGACTGTTTTCTTTGCTTCAGAGTCTTTTCTTCAGAACTGTTTATCATCCACATTGTCCTCATTTACCCAGCAACACATACTGTACTAACGTACTTTCCATTAGTGAATTTAATGAATTTAATTTTGGTTCAAAATGTTAATTAAAGTGTGCATTTCATTCTTATAAGGATGAAACTTAAAAAATTCTTGGTTCTCAAGTGTTAGGTGAAATTACTAAAAGCAGAGTTGAAAAACAGGGTTAATCAATGTGAAATGTAGTATCATGAGCATGGGATGGATATTGATAATGAATTATAATTAATTTTCCGTCTCCTTTAAGAAAACAAAGGCTCAAAAATCACAGCTTCCATAACTTTGCCTATATTTAGGAGAAATTTTGGAAGAAAAACGTGTAAGAAGAAACAGAAAGGAAGTTTGCCTCAAAGAGAGAAACACTTAAAGAAAAAGCTACCAGACCAGATATTCCATCATCAGAAAATGAGTGAGAATTTTATTACTTCTTGGCTTAAAAAAAAAAAAAACTGTCCTTTGCCAGATCTAAAAATGCTGCCAACCTGGAAGAAAAAGAATCCATTTTTTCTAAACAACCCCATTTAGTAATTTCCATGAAATTGACATTTTAGAACTATGACAAAAAGCCAAATTAAAACTCAGGGGTTCCTAATCCCTAAATTCTGAGTCCGTTTTAAGAACTACCTAAAATACACTTTAAATTTAACCAATTAATATAATTTCGGTGGGTTTAAATAACACATACACACTGGATTTGTTTCTGTAAAACACAGCTGTTCTGTTATTTATATTTTGCTAATTTTTAAATTAGAAATTATATTGTACATATATGTAAAGTAACTTTTTAAAAAGAGTGAATCTGTTGTCTTCTGCAATCGTTACATTAAAAAAAAAAAAAAACCCAACCACCCCACAACCAATTAACTTGGAAATCTCATATTCAAGCTTCAGAATATTACTGCGGTTGTAGCACGGAAAGCAGCACATCCAGGTAGTTAATGTAACAGAAACAGGGGCACAGGCAGCAACTTGCAGCCCCTGGCAATTCACATGGTAATTTCTTCGCCTCCACTCTCAGGCTCACTCCACCTTGCTTCACCAACCCCCTCCCCCTAAGACACGAGGCACCCTCTAGGCCATGGAAGGTGCCACGCGGGGAGACGCCGGAAGAGCGGGGGCAGAGTGCACGGTGCCCACACCCTTAGCCGCGGGCGGTTGCCGCGGGCCCCAGGAGTGGGGAACCAGTTGGGAGAGCGCGGTTGGGGGCGGACCCCAGGGCCGCACCCCTGGTGCCCCGCATCTCCTTTCTACCGCCACAGAGCCAAGAACCCGAAATCTGCGGCACGAAGCGCAGCGCCCGCAGCCCCCGGCTGGGGCCGCGGGCCCCAGGAGTGGGGAACCAGTTGGGA
>NW_012114888.1:2404408-2416420 GCF_000951035.1 Colobus angolensis palliatus | reverse complement strand
CACGGCGCTCTGCCCGCTCCCCCGGCCACCGCGGGCCAGATGCCCGCTCTTCCAGGCCACTGCGCTTGGGGGCAAGGGCTGGGTAGGTCCAGGGGCAGAAGGAAGGTGCACGGCCCCGTGGTGTGCGCGCTTATGCGCGCACGCTGTGGTAGGTGGGGAAGAGGTGCAGAAAAGCTGCCTCCCTTAGGGTTCGCTACCTCGGTTCCACTGTCCCCACCCCACCCCTTCTGAGGAGCTGAGCACCGGTGGGGCTTTGGAGAACTGCGATCTCCTACCCGCCCCGCAGTATCGGTGGTGTGTGCAGGTTGCCCTTCTCTTCACAGTCCACACCCAGCAACCATCAGGACGCCCCCTGCTCCCGGCCAGAAGACTGTAGGGACCATGGGAGGAGAGAGTGGTGGCTGGACCGGTCGGGGCGTGTGCGCGGAAGGCTGGAGTTGCTTGAGTATTGTCTGCCGGGGCCGGCGCTTGCGTCAGGGTTCTCCCTCGCGCTTTCGGGGGGTAGGGAATGGGTTTGCTGAACTTATTCTGAGGGCTGATTCTGCACATGCCCTTGGCGCCTTGTGCACGTTTGGACGAGGGTTTAATGGAGGCACGTGGGAGCAGTATCGATCTCTGGCGGGTCCCCAAAGACCCTCTTGGGATAGTCCAGCGCGTGTTCGGGGTTGAGAGGGAAAGGAGAGTGTTCCGTGTGAATGTCCGTCCTAGGGAGGAAGAGGAGAGTGTCTCAAGGAGACTTGATTTTCTTGTATTTGCTGCAATTCCGTAAACCAAATCATGCTTTCGAGGCGTTAAAGTAAATTACAGGTAAGTGGGGCGGATCTCTGCTGGGGATAAAGAAGCTCCCGGGTTTGCGGAGTAGCGGGCCTGGCTGGCGTGCACGCTCGGTGGCTTTTGGCGCTGTCTCGCCTAGGTAGTGGGGGTGGAGGTGGTGGTGCTTGTGTCTTTGGCTTAGGGTGCTGGAGCGAGACTTACTTGTCCTAGGTAGACTGTGGGACTGGGAGGAGGTAAAAAAGCTTCGCGGCGCGGTTATTCGCAATTAACTCCAGAATCTCAGTGTGTGTCTGTCGGTCGGTCTCTCTCTGTCTCTCCATTTCTCTCTCTGTCTCTGTCTCTCTGTGTCTGTCTCTGTCTCTCTCTCTCTCTCTCTCACACGCACACACACACACACACACACACACGCACGCGCGTCTCATGGCTGCTTGGACTTGCTGATAGTTGTTCATGAATTTTTATTCCTGTTTGTTCATTTCCTGGCTTTTTCTTTTTTTGGAAAAAGGACTTACCTGTATTAAAATCCGTGGGGTTTCCGAAAGACCCTTCCGCAGTCATTCATATTCAAATCAAGGATAGGGCATTTTGATGAAAATACCCCACCAAACTCCTGTTTGGATTGGACAAAACTGTAGTTCAGGTTAGAATTAGTGTTATTTGAAATAGACATCTTACAACCTTGTGGTAAAGTAACCTTAGCCTGAATCGCCCCTGATCTTTCTTTGTGTCAATTTACAGAATTCTGAAATACCAGATGAACAAAGCGGTGAAGTTTTCTTCTAATTTTAAACGACAGGTCTTGAAATGACTGTTAAGTTGAGTTCTGCGACTCCATCTCTTTAATGATCGGCTGAGAGTGGTGTATAGTTGATGATCTGAGACTTACGCATGTTTCAATTTCTAATCAAATCATTTATCATACCACTGGGGAGAAGGACGCCTTAGGAATTTTCCACACAGAGGAGAAAGAACATTTTTGTCTTTTGGAGCAAAGATTTTGCCACTTTTTCCCCAGATGTCCCCGTTAGATGCCTAGAAAAGATGCATTGTGGACGAATAATACATAATATATTTCTCTTTTATGTCTACAGGTGGCAGTGTAGAAGCCAAACCGGGAGCTTCTAGAAGTGGTTTCTGAAAGAGTCAAATGTACATGAGTAAGCAAGCACAGGAATCTGAAAAACCACAGGTATGTAGGACAATTAATCCACCTATCCAGCTTTATAATTATTGCATTCCAGTAGTACTAACCCGTTTGCTCTTATGTTCAATATTTTGACACTTATATAAACTTCTATGAAGTGAAATGTATTTTGAGGTAACCTCCAAGGAGAAACCGGGTCTAATCTATTTCTGACAATGTATTTAAATAAAAATTCTGCATGTCATTGTATTACATGACTTTTTACTGTTCTAAAAGAGTTGTTTTTCCATTGTGACCATGTGACTTTGCATTTAACCAGTTTGATATTTGCTTTTCAAAACACTTTTCCTGAAACTATATAAAACTGCCAGTTGTTCTGAATAATTTCATTTGAGATAATGTTAACAGAGTCACCTGCGTGAACCAATAGCAGTATCAACTTAAAAAAAATTTTTTTTGAGACAGGATTTGGTCTTGTCACCCAGGTGGGGGGCAGTGGCAGGATCTCAGCTCACTACGACCTCCATCTCCTGGGCTCAAGTGATCCTCCCACCTCAGCCTCCTGAGTAGCTGGGACTACAGGTGTGCACTAGCATGACGGGGTTGTTTTTGTATTTTTTGTAGAGACAGGGTTTTATTGTCCTGGTTTTTAACTCCTGGGCTTAAGTGATCTGCCTGCCTTGGCCTCCCACTGTATTAGGACTACAGGTGTGAGCCACTACACCCAGCCAAGTATCAGCTTTTAATAAAATTGCGTCCCACTGTTGAATTGACGTAACACCGATCAGAATACAGATGCATTAGGAGGCTTCTTTTAAACCAAGCCCTTCTGTTATTAACCTTCTGATGATTTTTCTCCTACTATTTTGCTGTTTTTACAGGCCCACTAATTTGCCTGCTTGACTAAAATAAGGAGTTATGTGCTGATGAGAGACATGTTTGTAATGTTATTCACTGTGACACAGTTCAAAAGAATTTGCCTTTGATTCTCATTAAAATGTAAAGTTTTGCATATTAAGGTCCTTTTTCAACAACTGAGCAACTCTTTATAATGAAGGGCAGATGATGCCAAAGGGAAGAAAATGTTTACCTTTGTGGGCTTTTACTTTCTTTCCTGGGAATGGTAGGTCGTAGCTATTGGTAGTTTTTTTTTTTGAGATGGAGTCTCGCTCTGTCGCCCAGGCTGGAGTGCAGTGGCATGATCTCGGCTCACTGCAACCTTCGCCTCCCGGGTTCAAGCGATTCCCCTGCCTCAGCCTCCTGAGTGGCTGGGATTACAGGTACCCGCCACCACACCTGGCTAATTTTTGTATTTTTAGTAGAGATGGGGTTTCACTGTGTTGGTGAGGCTGGTCTCCAACTCCTGACCTCAGGTGATCCTCCCGCCTCGGTCTCCCAAAGTGCTGGGATTACAGGCGTGAGCCACCACCTGCCACCGCTATTGGTACTTTCACATGGATGCTAAAGTTATTGTGTTGGCTGTGTTAAGGGTCAGGCATCAAAATGGCTGCTCAAGAGAATGAAGCCTTCTTTTTGTGGGGATGCAAGGGGTGGGATGGGGTGCACAATTATCACAATGCTGGAATGTGGTGTTGCCTCGACATTCTGCCTTTACAGCTGAGGAGGGATTTGTTTCGCCCCAGCTAATGAAGGTGTTAAATAAACTTGGATGCTGTTGTTGAAGCTTAAAAAATAATTGAGGCCGGGCGCGGTGGCTCAAGCCTGTAATCCCAGCACTTTGGGAGGCCGAGACGGGCGGATCACGAGGTCAGGAGATCGAGACCATCCTGACTATCACGGTGAAACCCCGTCTCTACTAAAAATACAAAAACTAGCCGGGCGAGGTGGCGGGCGCCTGTAGTCCCAGCTACTCGGGAGGCTGAGGCAGGAGAATGGCGTAAACCCAGGAGGCGGAGCTTGCAGTGAGCTGAGATCCTGCCACTGCACTCCAGTCCGGGCGACAGAGCGAGACTCCGCCTCAAAAAATAAAAAAAAATAAAAAAATAAAAAATTGAAACTGGGTGCGGTGGCTCAAGCCTGGAATCCCAGCACTTTGGGAGACCAAGATGGGAGGACTGCTTGAGCTCAGGAGTTCAAGACCAGCCTAGACAACATGGCAACCACCCTGTCTCTAAAAAAATTACAAAAAGTAGCCAGGCGTGGTGATGTGCACCTGTAACTATGTGTACCGTTAGTCCCACCCAGTCGGGAGGCTGAGGTGGGAGCATCCCTTGAGCCTGGGAGGTCAAGGCTGTGGTAAGTCACGATCATGCCACTGCACTCCAGCCTGGGTGTGACAGTGAGATCCCTTCTTAAGAAAAAAAAAAAAAAAAAGAAAGAAAAGAAAAAAAGAAATTGAGCACTTACCAGTAGAAAGCAAACAGGGAGCTCAGACTCAGAAAGTGTAGATTACACTAAATACTGAAGGGTTCTCACTTTAAAGCCTCCATGGATAAGGAGTGGCTTCAGGAAAGCTCTCGAACATTTAGGAACATGTAAGTTTGCACTGCCTGAGACTTAGATTCATTATCTGACTCAGGAAATTGGGATGTAACTAATTATCCCTCAACATATCTAACAGGAATGGAATCTCCTCAGTCAAAAAGGAAAACAGCAAGGTTGATATTTTATTTCTTTTTTGGAATTACAGTATATTTGTTGTAGAGCCATTAGGTGCTTTAGAGATATTTGACTTTTGATGTATAACATACATAATAAAGTGTATAAAAGGTACTAGTCTAAAGTGTACTGTTCAACGAGAATCACTTGAACCCAGGAGGTGGAGGTTGCAGTGAGCAGAGATTGTGCCACTGCACTCCCACCGGGATGACAGAATGAGACCCTGTCTCCAAAAAGAAAAATAAATAAATAAATAAATAAAGTGTACTACTCAGTGAAACTTTGCATGCGTGTATACCATGTGAGCATCACCTAAGTCAAGATGTAGATTTCCAGCACTCCAGAAGATTTCCTTTTGCCCCTTCTGTTCAGAGTTCATCTTACCTCCAACATGAAGGTAACCACATTGTGATTTTTAAAAAACTCCATCCACTAGTTTTGTCTTGTAAGTTCCGTATCAGTAGTATCATATCGTGGGAACTCTTGTGTGTGTCTTTCATTCACACATATAGACAGGTACTAGAATGTCATAGACATAACATAAAGTCTATGAGATTCATCCACAAGGTTGTGCATATCAGTAGTGTTCTAATCTCTTGCTGAGAATCATTCCATTGTATGCATATACCACAGTTTGTTTCTCCATTTTCCTGTTGACTCTTTGGATTGTTTTCAGTTTGGGGCTTATAGGAATAAAGCAGCCATGAACACTCTTGCTTATGTCTTTTGGTGCACGTGCCCAATCATTTCTCTGAACAGAAACTTGGGAGTGGAATTGTAGGGTCATAGGGTAGGCATATATTTAGCTTTAGTAGATATTGCCAAACAGTTTCCCAAAGGGATTGTACCAACTGAAATGTCCCCAGTAGTGTACGAATGTTCCAGTTAGTGGCTCTACATTTTAATGAACACTTGGTTTTATCTGTCTTTTAAATTTTAGCTACTTTGCTGGGTGTACAGTGGTATCTTTGTGGGTTTTCTTTTCTTTTTTTTTTTTTGGTTTTTGAGATGGAGTTTTGCTTTTGTTGCCCAGGCTGGAGTGCATTGGTGTGATCTTGGCTCACTGCAACCTCCGCCTCCCGGGTTCAAGTGATTCTCCCTGCCTCAGCCTTCCTAGTAGCTGGGATTACAGGCATGCGCCACCATGCCTGGCTAATTTTGTATTTTTAGTAGAGATGGGGTTTCTCCATGTTGGTCAGGCTGGTTTTTAAAAATGTATTTTATTGTAATTGTGGGAACTTATGTATATTTAGAATTTACCATCTTAACCTTTTTTTTTTTTTTTAGACAGTGCTGGAGTGCAGTGGTGTGATCTCGGCTCACTGCAGCCTCTGCCTCCTGGGTTCAAGCAGTTCTCCTGCCTCAGCCTCCCGAGTAGCTGGAACTACAGGCGGGCACCACCATGCCTGGCTAATTTTTTGTATTTTTACAAATAATTAGAGTCTCACCATGTTGACCAGGCTGGTGCTGAACTCTGACCTCAGGTGATTCACCTGCCTCAGCCCACCAAAGTGCTGGGATCACAGGTGTGAGCCACTGCGCCCGGCCAACCATTTTTGAGTGTACAGTTAGTAGCATTCAGTGCATTCGACTTGTTGTCTAACCCTTACCACCACTCATCTCCAGGACTCTTCATTTTGCAAAACTGAAACTGTACCCATTAAACAGTAATTACCCAATTCCCACTTCCTTAGCCACTGGCAACCACCATTCTACCTTCTGTGTCCATGGATTTGACTGTATACTTCATGTAAGCTAGATCATGCAGTGTTTGCCTTTTGTGACTGTCTTATTTAAACTTAGATAATGTCCTCAAGGTTTAGCCATGTTGTAGCATGCATTAGAATTTCAGCTTCAAGGATAAATAATATTCTATTGTATGTATATGCCACATTTTGTTAATCCATTCATCTGTCAATGGATACTTGAGTTTTCACCTTTTGGCTATTTGTGAATAATGCTGCTCTGAACCATGAATGTACAGATAACCTCTTCAAGTCCTTGTTTTCAGTTCTTTTGGGCATATACCCAGAAGTGGAATTGCTGGATCATATGGTAATTCTATTTTTATTTTTATTAAAAAAATTTTTAAAGATAGGGTCGGCTGGGCACGTGGCTCACACCTGTAATCCCAGCACTTTGGGAGGTTGAGGAGGGCGGATCACCTGAGGTCAGGAGTTCGAGACCAGCGTGACCAACACGGTGCAACCCCATCTCTACTAAAATTAGAACAATTAGTCAGGCGTGGTGGTGGGCGCCTGTAATCCCAGCTACTGGAGTGGCTGAGGCAGGAGAATCACTTGAACCCGGGAGGCGGAGGTTGCAGTGAGCCGAGATCCTGCCACTGCACTCCAGCCTGGGTGACAGAGCCAGACTCTGTCTCAAAAAAAAAAAAATAAAAATAAATAAATAAAGATAGGGTTCCACTCTGTTGCCCCAGCTGGAATGTAGCGGTATGATCATAGCTCACTGTAGCCTCAAACTCCTGGCCTCAAGTGATCCTCCTTCCTCAGCCTCCCAAGTAGCTAGGACTACAAGCATGCGACACTATGCCTAGCCAATTAAAATTTTTTTTTGTTTCTTGCTGTATTGCCCAGGCTGATCTCAAATGCCTAGCCTCAAGTGATTCTTCTGCCTCAGTCTTCTGAGTAGCTGGGAATACAGGCACAAGCCATTTTACATTCCCATCAGCAGTGTACAAGGGTTTCAGTTTCTCCACATCCTCGCCAGCACTTTTTATTTTCTGTTTCTTGATAGTAGCCATCCTGATGGATGTGAGGTGGTCCTTGTGGTTTTAATTTATATTTCCTGGTGAGTAATGATGTTGAGTACTATTTCATATACTTAATGACATTGGGATATATCCTTTTGTGAAGTGCCTTTTCAAATCTTTTGCCCATTTTTGAGTTGGGTAGTTTTTTGGTTGGTTGTTTTTTTGTTGTAAAAGTTCTTTGATATCCTGCATATGAGTCTTTTGTCAGATATATATGTTATAAATATTTTCTCCCAGTCTGGTTTGCCTTTTCACTGTCTTAATGGAATCTTTTGATAACTTGGAAGTCTAGTGATCAGTTTTTGCCTTAAAAATGGCTATTTTTTTGTGTGTGTTCTGTTTATGAAATTTTCGCCTACTTTGGGGTTATTTTTTAAAAACCTTCTTTTTAGTAACTGAAAACATATGGAGACAATCTGTTTGGAAGATACAGTAAATTAACTATAAGCGTATTTCAAACATGTGCCCTCAGTGTGGGAGTTGGTGATATACACCTTTTCTGCAGCAGGTGGCAGAAAAGGGATTTGAAGCAAGTGTGTTTATATGGACATAGATGCCATTACTCAAGTGGCCTCCACTCAGGGCCCCTCTAGATTGGGAGGAACCATAGGGAAGAGCTCAGTGATAACTCTTCTGTAGGAAAGAATGTAGCAAAATATATGGGTATTTATACTTGCTCAATTTGTAATCCATGCTTGCCAGATGATTCTTCCCCTCCCCTGTTCCATCCCCAGGGATAGTCGCTGCTGTTCAGTGCCGCAACTTTCCTTAGCCCCTCAAGATCCTGCCATTCATTAGCTTTTTCTCTTCATCTTTTTCTTGAAAGGTCTGCATTTACTGTCACTTGGATGTCTTGAAATGTCTCCCTCCCACTGCCCCATGTTCTTCAGACCCTTCAGACCCCTCAACCCCCACCTCTTTTTCTCCTGTTCCCACTACTATCCCTCAGCTCAGGCTGCAGATATGTATTTGTTAATTGCCTCCCAGACATCTCCCTCTGGATGTCCCACAGGTGCCTTTCATATGAAACATGTGTTGTTCCTCTCCAGTCTGCTTTTCTGCTTTCCCACCCTAATTAATATATTTACCATTCCTCTAGGATTCTGAAGTGGAAGTCTTGGCACTGTACCCGATTCTCCTGCATGACCTTTATCACCCTCACAGCTCATACTTAGTTGGTCATCAAAGCTGCTGAGTCTTTCTCCTTTCTCTGAAACATCTTTAATAGACATCCCGTCTTCCCCATATTCACTACCTCGTGGTTCTGGTTCTTTAATCCCCCTCTAGGATTGTAGTAATAGCCTCCCATCTGATCTCCCTGATTCTACTCTTGCCTCTAATCCATCTTCCGCTTGTCATCAGCTTTCTTTTCCTAAAACACAGATTTAATCATGCCGTTTCTTACTTAAAAAACGATTTGTAGCTCTCCACTGCCTACAAGAGGCATTCAAATCCCTAAGCATGATTTACAATGTGAGACCCTTCATTATTTGCCTTCAATCTGTTTTCTCTGCTCTATCATCTGCCATTTCCTCCCCACACTCCATCTGTCCTAAACTATTTTCCATTCCTAGAACATTCCTTGAGTTCTTTCTTGCATCTATGCTTTTGCACATGCTGTTTCTTCTATTTCTGATGTTCATGCCTGTCTACCTGGCAAGTTACTAGTTTTCCTTTAAAAGCCAGCTGAAAAGTGGCCTCTTTGAATCTTCCTTTTCTTTAAGTAGATCTTGTTATTCATCTCTCATTTAGTGTGGTTGGAGGAAGTGATTCATAATTGCAGGCAGTAATGCATATTAATCATTGTACCCCCAGCAACTACTGGGGCACTACTTGAAAACAAAAGGTATTTAATAAATGTTCATGGAATGAATGAACTCATGAAGAACCCATCTGTACTCAGATTTTGTTGCTTAACAGCTCATCACACTATCAGTTTACTTAGTGGTTTTAAACAACTACCATTTATTTAGTTCTTGATTCTGTGGGTTGGTAATTTGGGCAGGACTCAGCTGGATGGTTCTTTCAATTTGGGCAGGTCTTCTGACCTTGGCCACCTTCACTTGTGTCTGTGATCTGCTGTGTGGGTTGGAGGCTATCTCTTCTAGGATGGACTCAGCTCCTGTGTGGGTTGGAGGCTATCTCATCTAGGATGGCCTCTGCTCGACAATGTGGTCTTTAATCTGTAACCAGGCTAGCCTGGACTTGTTCACACTATGGCTGGCAGGGTTCTAATTGAGAGTGCAGAGGCAACCAAGGCCTCCTGAGGCCTAGACTTGCAACTGGCACAAGATTATTTCCTCTGAATTTTGTTAGCCAAGGCAAGTCACAAAGCCAGCCCTGAATCAGGAGGTGAGGAACTAGGTCCTATCTCTTGATGGAAGGAGCTATTTATACAATCACATTTCAAAGAACATGGATAGAGAGGAGAGAATAATTGAAGCCGTTTTTGCAAGCAATCTACTGCACTTATTTGGGAGCAGGAATGGAGATTAGAGCAGGCTGGGCCAAGAAGGTTTATTCCACTTAGATCAGCAGCAGGGGGCGCAGTTCTGACCCTCACTCATGGGTTTAATTGCACCTAACATGAACCCAAGATGGCTCTCTGGTTCCTAGCATCCTCCTTTGGCCCTCCTCTCAAATGCTCAGCCCCTCTCCCCACTTTTTTTTTTTTTTTTTTTTTTTAGTCTGAAGCATATCTAAGACAGCCCCAGTTTCCTTTTGGCATTGGTAATTTGGGCTGGCCTAGTGGAAATACCGTTGGTGGTGCCATGGGATGAGAAGGAACTCTTCAGTATTGGATAAGGGAACAACACCTCTCCTCTTCATCCTGGAGGCTGCTGTGTATAGCCTTGGAAATTGGGGGCTTTCTCACTGTGAAGCACCCTCAAGTATTTGCCATTGATTTGTCTCTATCCTCTGATTTAAAAGGTGTTTTCTGGGAGAGGAGAGTGTCAGGAAACAAAAAGAGATCTGATCGATTGGGACTGCTCATCTATGTTCTTCCTCACCATGTGTGAAAATTTAAGATATTCTCCTACTGAGAAACAGTAGTCATTTACCCAATTGTAATGTCTGTGTGCTTTCCCAGCTGTTACAAACTCTTCAGAGTGGAAACATGAATTTAAATGTCTCTGATACACCACCCATTAGAGGAACCTTTTTTGAGGACTAGACTACATTAGGAAAAGGTATAGTTACAGTATACAATACAGAAACTCAATTGAAATATGCTAAAACATGTAGGAAGATATCCTAGTTTTCGAGAGGTAGTATAATAACCATGAATAAGTTCTATCTTTCCCAGAACTTGGCTTCAGTGTACATCTGATTGTTTTAGTAGAGTTGTTAGAAGTAGTTTAAAAAAAAAAGCGGATGTAAATTTCACCCCATTCATGCCCATTTCTACTAATCCTAGAGATAGAGCCGTACTGTGAAGTGACCAAAAGGCATAAAAGAATAGGAGGCACTTACAGGGTCTTAAGACCCCTCATGACCGCTCAGTGAACTCTCATTGCCTCTTGCCAGTCCTAGATTGGCTGCTGACACAGTTGGAGGCATGAAAAATCCACAACCTGAGTAATCCTCTGCTGAAATAACAGCTGTGCCATTTGCGGGTGAAAATAGAATTTTTTCCCTGCACCTCTGGAATTTTAATTTATGTTAAAAATTATCTTTTCCAAATTTTTTCTTATGGCATGCTCATGCTTTTCATTTTATTCAACAGAAGATTGAGTTTTTATCTCACCATGCCTTGTGTGTAGATCATTTCCTTATTGGATTCTGTGTAGTGTTTGTTGTTTACTTAATGACAACATAAACTCAGTTAGTCATAGTTAAATATTTTTAGAAGACCACAACAATTTGAGTTAGGAAATCAATGTTTTTATCTATTAAAAATGTATCAAATCAGGGTATTTTAACAGACTAAAATAAGATACTAATTTTTGTTTATCCAAAAGAGTTAGCTTGGGCTGGGCGCAATGGCTCAAGCCTATAATTCCAGCACTTTGGGAGGCCGAGGCGGGCGGATCACGAGGTCAGGAGTTCAAGACCAGCCTGGCCAACATGGTGAAACCGGGTCTCTCCCAAAATACAAAAAATAGCTGGGCGTGGTGGCAGGCGACTGTAATCCCAGCTGCTCAGGCAGGAGAATCACTTGAACCCGGGAGGCGGAGGTTGCAGTGAGCCGAGATCCTGCCACTGCACTCCAGCCTGGGTGACAGAGCCAGACTCTGTCTCAAAAAAAAAAAAATAAAAATAAATAAATAAAGATAGGGTTCCACTCTGTTGCCCCAGCTGGAATGTAGCGGTATGATCATAGCTCACTGTAGCCTCAAACTCCTGGCCTCAAGTGATCCTCCTTCCTCAGCCTCCCAAGTAGCTAGGACTACAAGCATGCGACACTATGCCTAGCCAATTAAAATTTTTTTTTGTTTCTTGCTGTATTGCCCAGGCTGATCTCAAATGCCTAGCCTCAAGTGATTCTTCTGCCTCAGTCTTCTGAGTAGCTGGGAATACAGGCACAAGCCATTTTACATTCCCATCAGCAGTGTACAAGGGTTTCAGTTTCTCCACATCCTCGCCAGCACTTTTTATTTTCTGTTTCTTGATAGTAGCCATCCTGATGGATGTGAGGTGGTCCTTGTGGTTTTAATTTATATTTCCTGGTGAGTAATGATGTTGAGTACTATTTCATATA
>NW_012114888.1:2401749-2404358 GCF_000951035.1 Colobus angolensis palliatus | reverse complement strand
CCTGTAGTCCCAGCTACTCAGGAGGCTGAGGCAGGAGAATTGCTTGAACCTGGGAGGTGGAGGTTGCTGAGATCATGCCACTGCACTGTAACCTGAGTGACAGAGCAAGACTCCGTCTCGGGGAAAAAAAAGGAAAAAGAAAAAAAATAGTTTGATGTCATAAGCAACCACAAAACATTTTATACACTATATTACCAACATGATGCATAATGTGAATTCTAAGTTACATTTACTGATGTATAAATACATGTTCTAGGCCAGGCGCAGTGGCTCACACCTGTAATCCCAGCGCTTTGGAAGGCTGAGACGGGTGGATCACAAGGTCGGCAGATCGAGACCATCCTGGCTAACATGGTGAAACCCCATCTCTACTAAAAAAATACAAAAAATTAGCCGGGCCTGGTGGCGGGTGCCTGTAGTTCCAACTACTTGGGAGGCTGAGGCAGGAGAATGGCGTGAACCCGGGAGCTTGCAGTGAGCCGAGATCCCGCCACTACACTCCAGCCTGGGCGACAGAGTGAGACTCCATCTCAAACAAAACAAAACAAAACAAAACATGGTCTATATGTACTATACTATGTCTCTGTTGCGGTTGGGGGCGGGTTGTGGGAGAGAGAGAGAGAGAAAGACAGAGAGAGAGAGAGAGAGAGAGAGAAAGACAGAAAGAAAGAGAGAGAGAGAGAGAAAGCGAACAAACCCACACATCCTCCTGTGAAAGGTTAAAATACTGGCAAAAGCTATATGAAAAGCATAAGTAAATGTAGAGCTGACGTTTGTTAAAACAGCCATGTAGGACAGTGATAGCTAACAAGTATATTTATATTGAAGGAAGGCTGTGACAGAGAAGCAACTAATAAATTCAAGGTGGTAGTTTTACGAGCCTTAGGTGCCATACTGAGTGATGTTAATGGACCTACTGTTGGCTTTTATTTTTTTATTTTTTGAGACAGAGTTTCACTCTGGGATTACAGGTGTGAGCCACTGCGCCCAGCCTGTTGGCTTTTAAAAGAGATTCTAGAATGCACACATTTAAGATGGACTAGATGGTAATCAATTACTCTCCAGTCATTTGAATCCTAATCCCTACATTGGAAAATATTTAGGATGAATTACATGTTTTATAAAAATATTCTGTTTTTGTTCCTGATTAACGATGTAATCAAAAATTTTCTTACTGTCATGGCATTGTCAGTATGTTGGATTTCTGGATGTAGGCTTGGGCACAGAGGTCAGCATCTATGGTTACAGAAGCATCTTTGCTTATCCACTAGCCCAGCTGTGCAGGTAGGTATTTGACCAGGAAAATATAATGGGGAAAGACAATAGAGTCTTAATGAATTTCCTAAAGAGGAAGGCGCATGGCCATCTCAGCTAATCCCAATGCTTCAGATTTGTACACGATTGAAAGAACAGATGATATTTTTCCTTAGAACAGCTGAGGAAAGTAAAATGCCATGTGCACTGAGGGAACACCTTGTGCCCTGCTGACAAACCATGCATAGGATCAGCTGTTGTTCTTTCTTTATCTCCAGGGAGGGCAATGTGGGATCTCTTCCTTTAGTCACCTATATATATGATAATACTATGCGTTTTCTTTTTTTTTTTTTTGAAACGGAGTCTCGCTTTGTTACCTAGGCTGGAGTGCAGTGGTATGATCTTGGCTCACCACAACCTTCGCCTCCTGGGTTCAAGCGATTCTCCTGCCTCAGCCTCCCTAGCAGCTGGGACTACAGGTGCCCGCCACCATGCCCGGCTAATTTTTGTATTTTTAGTAGAGATGGGGTTTCCCTATATTGGTCAGGCTGGTCTCAAGCTCCTGACCTCGTGATCCACCCACCTTGGCTTTCCAAAGTGCTGGGATTACAGGTGTGGGTCACCGTGCCCGGCCAATACTATGCATTTTCTTATCCATGTTATGAGGAAGGCCTCAAGACTCAGACATAATCTGATTGCTGGGGTTTAAGTGACAGTCCGTGCTGGCTTTTAAATGGAAATTTTAGAACATACACATTTCAAATGCCGCAACCTCTCTTGCTTCTTTGACATGTGGTCCTGCTCTGCCTGTGCTGGTCAACATCAGGTATAGTCATAGCGTGTGTGTGTAGTGAAGTGGGGGCGGGGTGGTTCTTCCCAGTGATTGTAACAGATTTTTCCTACCTATAAGGTCAGAGTGAATGAGTACCTAGTGTGCTGTATTTTTTATCACTATTGGTGATTTTCCATCACTATCAGTGAAAAAAAATATATATTTACATATTCATGAAAATAACAATATTTCACCAAGAGTTTTGACCCTGAATTGGATGTGGCCTCGGACTGGCATGATGCTGGAATCAGACGGCTGAACTAGAAGTGAGGAGGCTGCTGTTCTGTTCCCAGTTAGCTTCTAAGTAGCTATGATGTCTGGGCACATCCTTTTATTGGTCTGGGCTTCAGGTAGTGTCATCTTTAACTTGAGAGTTGGACTATTTTTTTTTTTTTATTTCTTTTAAGAGATGGAGTCTCACTCTGTCGCCCAGGCTGGAGTGCAGTGGTGCCATCTTGGCCCACAGCAACCTCCGCCCCACCTGTTTCAAGCGATTCTCCTGTCTCAGCCTCCCGAGTAGCTG
>NW_012114888.1:2257289-2401451 GCF_000951035.1 Colobus angolensis palliatus | reverse complement strand
TTTTTTTCTTGAGACAGAGTCTCACTCCATTGCCCAGGCTGGAGTGTAGTAGCATGATCTCAGCTCACTGCAACCTCTGCCTTCCTGGGTACAAGTGATTCTCCTGCCTCAGCCTCCCGAGTAGCTGGGGACTATGGGCACTCACCACTATGCCTGGCTAATTTTTGTATTTTTTAGTAGAGATGGGGTTTCACCATATTGGCCAGTCTGGTCTCGAACTCTTGACCTCAGATGATCTGCCCATTTCAGCCTCTGAAAGGGTTGGGATTGCAGGTGTGAGCCACCGTGCCTGGCCTCAAGTTTTAATACTATGGTTGAATCTCCCCCACCCAGTTTCAGCAAAAACTACATCATAAAACTATAATTAAGATTTTAAAATTTGATTGCATAAAATGTGGAGTTGCATTTTTTAAAAATCTGAGTATAGATTTTAATTTTTAATTGTTATGGGCACATAGGTATGTATTTGTGGGTTACCTGAGATATTTTCATATACGTATGCAATGTGTAATAATCACATCAGGGTAAATTAAATGGCAGATTCATCACCTCAAGCATTTATCATTTGTGTTATAGACAATCCAATTATACTCTTTTACTTATTTTTAAGTGTGCAATTGACTTATTTTGGGCTGGGCACAGTGGAACATGCCTGTAATCCCAGTACTTTGGGCGGCTTAGGCAAGAGGATCCCTTGAGCCCCGTAGTTTGAGACCAGCCTGAGCAACATAGCAAAACCCTGTCTCCACAGAAAAATAATAAGAAAAGTGAGCTGGACATGGTGGCTACACGTGTGGTCCCAGCTACGCAGGAGGTTAAGGTGGGAAAATCACTTGAGCCCGGGAGGTCAAGATTGCAGTGAGCCTTGATCTGCACCAGTGCACTCCAGCCTGGGAGACAGAGCCAAACCCTGTTTCAAAAAAACAAAAAACAATAAAACACTAAAAATTAGGTTGGGTACCATGGCTCGAGTCTGCAATCCCAGCACCTTGGGAGGCTGAGGCGGGTGGATCACTTGAGGTAAGGAGTTCAAGGTCACCCTGGCCAACATGGTGAAACCCCATCTCTACTAAAAATACAGAAATTAACTGGGCACGGTGGTGGGCACCTGTAATCCCAGCTACTCGGGAGGCTGAGCAGGAAATCTCTTGAACCCGGGAGGTGGAGGTTGCAGTGAGCCGAGATTGCCCCACTGCACTCCACCCTGTGTGACAGAGCGAGACTCCATCTCAAATAAAACAAAAGAAAAAAATTATTTTTGACTGTAGTCACTCTGTCAAAAGCTTGATGTCTTTTATCAGTACTGGAAAACTCTTAGCCATCATCTCATTGCTGTCAAATACTAGGTCTTATTAATTCTATTTTTTGTACCTATTAATCATCTCCACTTTCCTCCAATCCCCTACTATCCTTCCCAGTCTCTGGTAACTGTCCTTCTCTCTGTCTCTGTGAGTTCAATTGTTTTAATTTTTAGCTCCCACACATCAGTCAGAAAATGCAATGGTTGTCTTTCTGTGCTTGGCTTATTTTACTTAACACGTCCTCCAGTTCCATCCATGTTGTTGCAAATGACAGGATCTCATTCTTTCTCATGGCTAAATAGTACTCCATTGGGTATATGTACCACATTTTCTTTATCTATTCATCTGAGCACTTAAGGTCATTTCCAGATCTTGGCTGTTGTGTGAATAGTGCTACAATAAACATAGGAGTGCAGATATATCTCTTGGGTGGTGTACTGGAGTTGCATCATTATGTTAATGAAATGAGATCAGTGGCCAGGTGGAAACCAGGAGGTAATCATCCATCACAGTATGGATGCTCGTCAACCTAACCTGATAAAGCCGTCGTAAGTTGAAAATATCATTAAGTTGAAAATGCATTTAATACACTTAATCTGTCAAACATCATAGCTTAGCCCAGCCTACCTTAAACGTGTTCAGAACACTTAAATTAGCCCATAATTGGGCAAAATCGTCTTAACCTGAAGTCTATTTTATAGTTAAGTGTTGAATATCTCATGTAACATACTGAATACTGTACTGAAAGTGAAAAAACAATGCCTATGTGAGTACTCCGGTATGGTTTCTCTTGAATATGTATCACTTTTACACCATCGTAAAGTAGAAAAATCATGAGTGGAACCATGGACCATCTACATATTCAAATTTATGTTATTGTGGGGTTTTCTGTACTTGGTCAAGAGCAGAGTGACTACAACCCTGCTACAGTGTAACATTTTATTATCGCGTTAGGGTGAGTCCCCCGTCACTGTTCTCAATCATAACCTTTCCAAGGAGAGGAGGCTGAGTTGTACTGGACTCGGTTTGCTGCTACTATATGACTTCCTCAGTTTTTGCCAAGTTTTTGTACTAAGCATTTGACATTCACAAGTCCAACTCTGATTTTCTTGTATATTCATCCCGCTTTGGGCTGGTGAGCTTGGTTCTGAAAAGCTTGATGTCTTTTATCAGTACTGGAAAACTCTTAGCCATCATCTCATTTGATTCTGCCGTATTCTGTCTTTCCTCTCCTTCTGGTTCTCCAATTACAAGGACATGAGACCCTTTGCTATTTCTTAGGATCTGCTTCTTTTTTCCCCCTTTTTCTATTTGGGTTTTAATAATGGATATTTTTCGTTAGCCCCTATATTCAGTTTACTAATCTTGTGTTTTGCTGTGTCCAGTTCCAGTCTGCCATTAAACCCATCCAGTGGATTAATTTTGGATAACTGTATTTTTTCTTAATTTCAGATATTTTATTTTTCTAGGATGTCATTTGATTCTTTTAAAGCTAGTTTCTAGTTCTCTGTTTGATATTCCTGGTGAATTTCTCTTTTCATCTATTTCCTCTTTTTATTCTTACTTTTAAAATCAATCAATCATGTTATTTTAAAGGTCTTATCTAAATCCAATATCTGGATCATCTGTGAATCTGCATCTACAGTCTTATTTTTCTCTTGAATATTGGTTACAGTTTCTTGCAGTTCTCAGGTCTAATACTTATTTAATTTTATGTTGGGCATAATGCCCAAAAGAACCTTACTAACTCTAGATTATATCTTCCTCCAGAGAAAATTTCCCCTCTTTACTTTGTTAGGTAAATGCAGTGAAGGACTGAACACTTTCACTCCATTGAGAATTAAGCTAAGTTAAGGCCAGACTGCAGTTTTACGAAGACTCAATCCAGCTATCCTTGTCTGTGCTTCTCAGGCGTGGCTCTCCTGGACTTTGATCAAAAGCCTGGAAGAGCTTTGTTTTCTTAGTCCTGCAAAACTGTGGAAGATTCAGTCCTGCCCCTTGGAGGTCTTGAGTTTAACTTCATGCCCCATCCCGAATTTCAAATTCTTGCAACTGTTTGAGGGTAAAACTGATTATGTATGTGAGGGAACACTCATACTCTACTAAAATGCTGTCTCCAAAGCACTATGAAACTGTAGGAGATTTCACTCTGCCTTCTAGAAACGCTTAGCCTAATATCTCACTCTCCTTCCCCAGAACTGAGTAAATGGGAATAGTTCCCATCTGTCACATCAGCTTTTGTGTATTCACCATAGAGCTTTGCTGGTTCTCTTTCTCTCAGCAGAAATCCCTTGTCTTTGCAAGTATCAAGAGCCCAGAGTTCCCAGTTCCCTGGAGGGAAGGAAATCAGATTATCAGCTCACCTCAGAGGCGCTCCTTTCCTCTGGCATTCTTGTTTTTGAGTCTCTTATAGTCTAATGGAAGCTTCAGAGTTTTTTCTCCATGAGACATGTAAGATGGGATCTGTAATTTCATAATATGCAGCATTTGCATGTCCTCATCTATTCTCATGGAGTCTTCTGTTTAAACATTTTTCAGCTTCATGATAAAAAGTAATTTTGGTAGTAAGCACCTGCTGACTCATTACAATACTTTCAAAGGAGGAGAATGGGAATACTTAGACAATATGGTTGTCTTCAAAATATTTTCATTGCATTTTTTAAGTTTTTCAAATTTTAATTTATCTAGAAAACACTTTGTAGGTAGAAGATGGTAATGGAGGCAGTCTCAGTTGTTTTAAATCTCCCTCAGATGGATTCCTTATTGGATCCATTTACTTCTCTTGTAGTAAAATGAGGCATGACTGTCATTACAAACCCTCCCATTTGAGAAGAGAATTTGCTCCAGAGAATTCTAGTACCACTAACAGGCAGTGTCCATATGGTTTGCACATGTAAAAACAAGAGAATGAGCTCCTCAAGTTATTTAAATCTGAACCATTTCATTGTTAAAGAGCAGTTCCGTTAACTTTTGTTTGAAGCTGTGGAAGACTTGGCCAGTGTCGAGAGCCCCAGGGTCAATGGAGGCCTTTAGTTCTAGTGTTGGCTCTGCTTCCACAGGCCATTTGCCAGTGAGGCCTCTGTTCACTCATCCCGAGAATGAGAACATTGAAATACTTGAATCCTAATGCTGTCTCTGCCCTTTGGATTCCAATCAGTCATTTATCACTTGGAAATTAAGGTTATACATGCGTTTCAATAAACTGTATTGCCAGGATCAATTTAAAGGAATGAAAGTATGCAAATTTCTTTTAACTCTTTAAAATTTTCTATTTCCGACCTAATGAGGAAGCAAGGAGCTGTGTGTAAAGAGCACTAAACGGCATGTAAACAAATAAACAAGAAACAGTGATTTTTGAATCTGGAGTACCTGAATTCGAGTCATAGGCACTGTCTGCTTTGGTGCCTTGGGCAAATCAGCAACCATAAGCCTCAGTTTCCTCAACTAGAAAGTGGATAGAATAGTATAGTAGCTTTACCTTCACGTGGGTGTTTGGGGGAGCCAATAAAACATTTCACGTGTGAAGGCTCTTTATAAATAGTAAAGGGCTATGAAAATATCAATTATCATTAGGACTAATGATGCAGCCCTTGTCAGCAGTAACCATCTGTTGTGGCTGTCGCTCTCAAAAGCAAGATGTGAAAATGACCCAAAGATATTTCAATTACGTTCACCTTGAGTTTTGTTCCCATGTCACTTTTTTTGTTTGTTTTTGGTAGGTCAGCTGACACTATGGTTAGGGTTTGAGCTCTGTCCTTGGAGCCATTGAAATGTAGAGCTGGAAGAGACACTAGAATCACCAAATTCCCCTCTTTTAAGATGTAGCTTATGAAGTTTAATTGACTTACCTAAGTTAACAGAGCTGCTTCAAGGTAAAACCACCAAGAATTTTGCTTAAACTCTGATTTGTATAATTAGGACTATAATTTTGATCAAGGACCAAAATAATGAAGGAGATTTCTTTTGCTTTCAAACTTTGGGATTCTCTATTTTCCTTCTCCCTAGCCCCAGTGATATCTTTCACTTCCCTCCTATTTCACAGCCCTCTCCTTCCATTTGGATGGTATAGTACCTATACCCACTTCAGAGAAGAGGGTCCTCTGTCTCTCACCCAAAACCAATCCCCTGCCTGTGCTCTTGACTCCCACCCATTTTTGCCTCCTCCGGGACCTAATCTAGCAGTCATTCTGTCTATGACCTATTTTGTCTTGCTCTCCCTTTCTGTTGCTTCTTCTTGGTCTACAGATGTGTCCAAACTTATAAGACTGTTTACTTCATCCTCCATACTGCTTCTTTTCAATACTTGACTATTGAAAAGGAAACTGGTAAGAAGAGTCGCAGCTTTTTCATGTTCGATTAATTCCTTATATGGTAATGTACAAGTACAGGGACTGGTGCTTTGTAGTAGCTCAGG
Source organism: Colobus angolensis palliatus (assembly GCF_000951035.1). Taxonomy (NCBI): domain Eukaryota; kingdom Metazoa; phylum Chordata; class Mammalia; order Primates; family Cercopithecidae; genus Colobus; species Colobus angolensis. The sequence goes on along the minus strand of NW_012114888.1, from coordinate 2,395,736 downwards.
AAAGTTCTTTCCCTCCCTCCTAACTCTCCCCTTCCTCTCTGTCATCCCCTGCCTTCTTGTCCTCCACCTCCCTCTTGTTCCTCTTCTTATTTCTTTCTGTTCCCTGCCTTCTCTTGTCCCCTTAACTCCCCAGTTTGTTGCAATTTGTTTCCTGGCCTCCCTTAGGGACACTGATCTGGCTTTTGCTCATCAATGACCTAACAATGGACTCCAGTGACTGTTTCTCAATGACACCTGTCTGTTTTTAACTTGCTGCCAGTTTCTTGGTACTTTTTCTTCTTCTTTTAGCCTATATGATCCTTTCTTCTCAGGATCTAGGCTGGATTCCTCCTCCCCTTCTAGTTTTTTAAGTGATGCTCTTCTCTAGTAGAATTCAGCATCAACCTGTAGTCAGCTCCCTACTCAGCTGCCATCTGTGCTCACCAGCATGGTGGGCTGCTTCCTCACACCCTTGACACCATGTTGAATCTTAAGGCTTCAGCCCTTTGCTTCTCTTTTCTTTCATAAACATTCAGCCCAAATGCACTCTTCCGAGAAGTCTTCACCAGCAACCTCAGTTACAGCTCCATAGAACTTTTTTTTTTTTATTATACTTTAAGTTCTAGGGTACATGTACACAACGTGCAGGTTTGTTACGTATGTATACATGTGCCATGTTGGTGTGCTGCACCCATTAACTCGTCATTTACATTAGGTGTATCTCCTAATGCTATCCCTCCCCCCTCCCCACAATAGGCCCTGGTGTGCGATGTTCCCCTTCCTGTGTCCAAGTGATCTCATTGTTCAATTCCCACCTACGAGTGAGAACATGCGGTATTTGGTTTTCTGTTCTTGCGATAGTTTGCTGAGAATGATGGTTTCCAGCTGCATCCATGTCCCTACAAAGGACACGAACTCATTCTGTTTGATGGCTGCATAGTATTCCATGGTGTATATGTGCCACATTTTCTTAATCCAGTCTGTCACTGATGGACATTTGGGTTGATTCCAAGTCTTTGCTATTGTGAATAGTGCCGCAATAAACATACATGTGCATGTGTCTTTATAGCAGCATGATTTATAATCCTTTGGGTATATACCCAGTAGTGGGATGGCTGGATCATATGGTACTTCTAGTTCTAGATCCTTGAGGAATTGCCATACTGTTTTCCACAATAGTTGAACTAGTTTACAATCCCACCAACAGTGTAAAAGCGTTCCTATTTCTCTACATCCTCTCCAGCACCTGTTGTTTCTGATTTTTTAATGATTGCCATTCTAACTGGTGTGAGATGGTATCTCATTGTGGTTTTGATTTGCATTTCTCTGATGACGAGTGATGATGAGCATTTTTCTTCTTTTGAGAAATGTCTGTTCATATCCTTTGCCCACTTTTTGATGGGGTTGTTTGTTTTTTTCTTGTAAATTTGTTTGAGTTCTTTATAGGTTCTGGATATTAGCCCTTTGTCAGATGAGTAGTTTGCAAAAATTTTCTCCCATTCTGTAGGTTGCCTGTTCACTAGAAGAAAACCTAGGTAATACCATACAGGACATAGGCATGGGCAAGGACTTAATGTCTAAAACACCAAAAGCAACGGCAACAGAAGCCAAAATTGACAAATGGGATCTAATTAAACTAAAGAGCTTCTGCACAGCAAAAGAAACAACCATCAGAGTGAACAGCTCCATAGAACTTTAAAGGCCCCTCTAGTAGCCCTGATTTCAGTGCTGGGATTTCACTTCATCCTCTCCATTTTGTTCCTGCCTCTAGCAGGTGAGTGCCTTGTGGCAGAGACTGTGTCTGATTTATTTCTATGGGATTTGACCCTCCGTCAGTGCTGAATAAACGAGAGACAGCAATCATTCATTTAAGTACACTTCTGTAGATAAGTACTCTTCCACTTTAAGAGACTGAATGTTGATTAGCCACAGGGAAGAGAAAAGTGTAAGATCAGAAACGACTTCATGGTGTATGTTGTTATGGGAATCTATGGTATTAGCCAGTTTATTAAATATTAAATTATTTTATATGAAGTAGCCCAGTGTGATAGGTAGAATAATGGTTTTCTGCTGTGGTTTGGATATGGTTTATCCCCAGCAAAACTTAAGTTGAAGTTTGTTCCCCATTGTTAGAGGTGGGGCCTAATTAATGGGAGGTGTTTGGGTCATAGGGGTGGATCCTTCATGAATGTTGGTCCTGTTTTCACAGTAGCGAGTTGTTGCTCTCCCTAGACTGAATTAGTTCCCACGGAGAGTGGATTAGCTCCTGAGTGGGTTGTTATAAAGCCAGGACACGCCTCAGGTTTTCTTTCTTCATAAATGTCTCTTTCTTTTTTGACCTTCTCTGCCATGTTGTGATGTAGCATGAAAGCTGTTGCTGGAAGCCAGGGCCATGCCCTTGAACTTTTTAGCCTGCGGAGCTGTGAGCTAAGAAAACCTCTTCTTTATAAATTGCCTGGTCTCAGGTTTTTTTTTTTTTTTTTTTTATAGCAACACAAAATAGAGTAAGACAAAATGGACTAAGACACCCTCCAAAGATGTCTTATGTATCCTAATCCCTGGAACCTGTGAGCATCTTATGGCAAAGGGGAATTAAGATTTGCAAATGGAATTAAGGCTGCTACTCAGCTGACTTTAAAATAGGGAAATTGTCCTGGATTATCTGGATGGAGTCAGTGTAATCATGAGGGTCCTCGAAAGTGGTCTCTGCTGTAGGATTGCCTTATTAGCTGAGTCCATGGACTGCTGGAGGGTCTTAAAATTGCCTTGAACATTATCTTTGGTTAATGCTTCATTGATGTATTTCTTTCTTTCTTTTTCTTTTCTTTCTTTCTTTTTTTTTTTGAGACGGAGTTTTGCTCTTGTCGGCCAGGCTGGAGTGCAGTGGCGTGATCTAGGCTCACTGCAACCTTGGCCTCCCTGCAACCTCTGCCTCTCAGGTTCAAGCGAATCTCGTGCCTCAGCCTCCTGAGTAGCTGGGATTACAAGTGTGTGCCACCATGCCTGGCTAATTTTTGTATTTTTGGTAGAGACAGGGTTTTGCCATGTTGGCCAGGCTGGTCTCAAACTCCCAACCTCATGTGGTTCACCTGCCACGGCCTCCCAAAGTGCTGGGATTACAGGCTTGAGACACCTAGATATTATCAAATCCTTTTGTGGGTGAGGAAACAGGCATGGAGTGGTTAAATTATACCAGGTCATGCTGCTTCTGATGACCCTAGGTTTTACTGCACATAAAGAGCAAAGTTCTAGGCCAGGCACAGTGGCTCATGCCTTTAATCCCAGCACTTTGGGAGGCTGAGGCGGGTGGATCACCTGAGGTCAGGAGTTGGGGACCAACCTGGCCAACATGGCGAAACCCCATCTCTACAAAAAACACAAAATTAGCTGGGCCTGGTGGCCCGCGCCTGTAATCCCAGCTACTCTGGAGGCTGAGGCAGGAGAATGGCGTGAACCCGGGAGGTGGAGCTTGCAGTGAGCCGAGATGGCGCCACTGCACTCTAGCCTCGGCGACAGAGCGAGACTCCGTCTCCAAAAAAAAAAAAGTCTTGCCTTCAATTTTGAAAGTCGCAGAGGAATTTGTATATTATTGAAGCAATGTGACACTGTAACACTTAGGGAAGAAGACAAAAATGAATCATAATTCTAACAAAATCTTGATTATATTTTGGTATATATTTCCTTTCAGTCTTTTTTTCCCCGGTGCATATGTGTGCTGCAGTTTACCACAGGTGTAATCATGACCATATTCTACTTTTTTCATTTTACATTATGTATTTTTCCATGTTAACCTTTATCATTATTGTCTGTTATAGACAATAGACTATTTCTAAGTTTCTCTTGTTAAAAGTAATGCTGAAAGAGCAGTTTTTATCTGGGATGTGCCACTGGTGGAGACCAGGAAAACAAGAGGGCCTGATCCAACCACGAAACTCAGTTAAAACTTCTGCTTGGAGGTAGTCAGTGTCATATCTGCGCACATTTCATTGGTCAAAGTGTGTCATAGGGCCAAACCCAAAGTCAATGAAGTGGGGATGTACACTTCTCCCCTGTGACAATGAGCAGGGATGCTTCATCCTATTATAGGGAGGGAGGGAAGAATAGTTGGGAATAATAATCCTATCTACTACCTGGAGGGAGATGAGATGATAAGAGATAGGACATGAAAACAGAAAGAAGCAAAAATAGCAGGTAGAGACAGGCTGATTTCTGTTGAATCCAGATTCTGACCGTAGGCAGGGACTCTGTCTTTAGTTGCCTTCACTGAAATGGAAGGGTTAAAAGAAATGATGTATGGAAAGCATGGTGCACATTGCCTTACAAAATAAATAGGCTGCCAGCAAATGCTAGTCCCCTTTAAAGATATAATTTTACCATGGTACTAAATGTGCTATTTTGGTCCTGCTGTTTGGATGGAACTTGACTTTTCTTGAGTTTTAACACAAATATACACAATGCTGTGGGTCATTAAAGTAAATATAGGCTGAATTTGTGGATTATTCTTCTTAAGTCCTTTAAAAAGTACATAATTACTGGGGAGATAATTTAAAATTCCTGGCCTCACATCTCAAAGTGGTGGTGTAGGGGAGGGAATCAACTTTTTAACAGGTATCTCTGGTGATTGTTACATATTCTTTGCTATGGAAAGGGCAGTCTAAGGACCATAAGCATCCAGGTTACTCAGGACCTTGTTAGAAATGCAGTATCTTGGGCCCCATCTCAGAGCTACTGAATCAAATTCTACATTTTAACAGCATCCCCAGGACATTAGATGTACATTAAACTTTCAACAGCAATGATGTAGGTAGTCCTGAGGAAACTTTTGGAGAAATGGATGTTTTAAAAGAAAAGAAATGGATGTGTTTTCTTTTTGAATTATTATTTCCCTTTTAATTTGACCATAATGAATAAATCAAGAAGATTTACAGTTTTAAAAACTGTTTTCTGGCTGGGTGTGGTGGCTCATGCCTATAATCCTAGCACTTTGGGAGGCCAAGGCAGGTGGATTGCTTGAGCTCGGGAATTCGAGACTAGCCTGGGCAACGCGGCTAAAGCCCATCTCTACACAAAATACAAATGTTAGCCAAGCATGGTGGCCACACGCCTGTAGTCACAGCTACTTGGGGGCTGAGGCAGGCATATGGCTTGAACCTGGGAAGTCGAGGCTGCAGTTAGCCGAGATTGCACCACCGCACTCCAGCCTAGGCGACAGAGCAAGACTCTGTGTTAAGAAAACAATGAATTTTCTTTAGTGTATACAGTATTTAAAAACAGGCATAGTTAGAACAGTAATAATTTAGAAGTGTGGTTTTTCTTTTTTGAACTTCTAAGAAAACGTTATTTTACCTACACGATTTAATCTTGATTACAAAAGCTGTTGGTCCATGACATTTTATTTGGTTTATTTGAATTTGAGAAGTCTTACTTTGATTTTAGGAGATCAAACTCCAACAGTAGTATAAGTAATCTAAGATGCAACATTTAGAGTCTGCTATAAGTTGAATGTCCCCTCCAAGAATGTGATAGTATTGAGAGGTGGGGCCTTTAAGAGGTGATTGAGTCATGGGGGTTCTGCCTTCATGAATAGATTAATCCATTCATGGATTAATGGGTTCGTGGGTTGATGGATCAGTGGCTTAATGGATGAATGAGTTATCAGGGGAGTGGGACTTGTGGCTTTATAAGAAGAGGAAGAATGACCTGAGCTAAAATGCCCATCATCACATGATGCCCTATGCTGCCTTGGGACTCTGCTGAGAGTCCCCACCCGAGAGAAGACCCTCACCAGACACAGATTCTTGACGTTGGACTTCTCAGCCTCCATAACTGTAAGAAATAAATTCCTTTTCTTTATAAATTAACCAGTTTCAGATATTCTATTATAAGCAATAGAAAGCAGACTAAGATAGAATCTTTGAAACAAAATGGTAATTCTTGAACTATTAATAAATACTCTTTTTGCTGCATGTCCCTATTACTTGTTATGTAATCATGTTCTTGAGTTTCCTTGTGTATAGACTGTGTGTCAGAAGACCTAACTCACTGGAAGCGTGGTGTGGGCACTGAAAACTCTTTTTTGTTTTTTGAGACAGAGTCTCACTCTATCGCCCAGGCTATAGTGCAATGGTGCGACCTCAGCTTACTGCACCCTCCGCCTCCCAGGTTCAAGCGATTCTCCTGCCTCAGCCTCCTGAGTAACTGGGATTATAGGCATGTACCACCACGCCCGGCTAATTTTTGTATTTTTGGTAGAGATGAGGTTTCACCATGTTGGCCAGGCTGGTCTTGAACTCCTGACCTCGTGATCTGCCCGCCTCAGCCTCCCAAAGTGTTGGGATTACAGGCGTGAGCCACTAGGCCCGACCTGAAAATTCTTTCTAAATTCTCAGATGCCTAGTCAACTCAACGTAAGATGTTTGCCTGGGTTTAGGGCAAACTATGGCCTGTGGGGCTGAATCTGTCCCTGTGTTTATAAATAAAATTTCATTGAAACACAGCCACGTCCATTTATTTACCTAGTTGTCTATGGCTACTTTCATGATAGAAAGTCAGAATGACAGAGATCACTATATGGCCTGCACAGTTTAAAACTTTTACTATCTGGCCCTTAAGGAATAACTTTAGCACCCCGGTATCAATAATAAAGGGTAACTTTTTGTATTTGTGTGAAATTGAGAAAGGTATCTGAAGAATCTTGATTGACTCTTTGAATCACTCTAACATTTAATAGATTGTTATCTTCCAGATTACATCAATCTTCTAGATTGTCTTAGGGCCTTACAGGTTAAATGACTTTTGCCCCTTCAACCAATCCTTTTCAAAGCACTGAAGATAATACTGTCATCAGATGCTGACATTGCTACACAAGTGCAGTATTTCATCAGTGAATTGTGTTTTTATATATCTTGTTGATGCATGCCACTTCCCTCACACAGACCAGTGTGTATTTTTCACTGGAACCTTCCGACCTTAGGCTCTTCCTTCCCTAGGGTGCCGCCTTGTGGTGGGCTGTGAGCCCTTCATGGGCAAACTGCACAGTTTAGTCATCGAGGACCATGAATCTGCTATGGAGTGACTCATGGCAAACCCTGCCAAGAGTAAGCTGTCCCATCATATACCTAAGAGATCATGAATCATTAGACTGGAACAACCTGCTGGTGGATACAACGTGGAAAAACTTCCTCATTCTACTGATTATCAACTTCCCCCGTGCCTTCTCTATATATGGGCTTAAGAGGAAACATTTAAAAAAGAATAAAGAAATGACTCATTAGGGCTTTTTGGGGATAGTCTTAATTACATTTTAGATAATGCAGTATTTTTCATACTTTGCTGTATATGGTTACATATATGCTTTGAAATAATGTGTACACATACATATCTTTGTATGTATCCATGTTTTTTGTGTGTGCACACATGGATGTGTATAATTAATCTTGATTCTGGCAAGCCTCATTATTGAAGGAGTTTAAGAGAAGAGGCTGTGATTGTATCTTTACTGGCCCTTTCTGTATCTGAATCCATGCCTAAATGTGATGAGTTTTCGGGGTAGATGTTAATCCATCACTCACTTACAAATTCATCAACAAACAGAAGTACCTTATGCAAAGAGTCACATTCATTGTCTTAATTTCTGCTTATTTCTAGGTAAAATATGTTGATAGAGCACAGCAGCCCACCAATATTCTATTGATTCAAGTAGCTATGATGCTAACAGCTAAATTCTTACCTAAAGACTAAAACATTCTCAAAATCTGGATAAAGATTATCCCATTATTTGATGCTTTTGTTGGGAAATAAAATACATACATACTAAATAATCAGTAGTTCAGCTATACATGCAGGGAATTAATGTCTTCAGCTCTAAAACACAGTAATAATGAGCACACTTATGAACCAGTTTATTCTGCTTTAACCTTCACTAGTCTGCCTGGATGAGGATAAAGGGAGATGTATTACTCATAAGAATTGACAGATCTGGGATAGATTCAGCAGAAATAGCACTTCAGAGATATTTGAAACTATGGTATTCAGCTAATTGTTCTCATAGTTTTAAGATATATTCATTCCTGAATGTTGCCAAGGATCCTAGTGCTATAAGCAGCTTATAACAGAGATTTCTGCGGTTGCTATGTGCAAAAAACTAGAATAAATGAGTGGGAAATAAAATCAGGGAGGGAAAATATTGCTATAGTAATAACTTATTTTTTATAGGAAAAATTTGGAAAATAAAGTAAGAACCCCTGGAATTTGGGTAGAAATATATTTTGCACAAAGCAGACAATACAGAACAACAAAAATCATAATTCTATTTGCTACTTTTTATTAAGAATGCTTTCCTTTATGATTTAAAACATTACATTTTGAGTAACTTTCTAACGCACTGTTTAGTTTGGATAGAATGTTGAGAAATTGCAGAGTGCTGAGAGAAAGCAATGTTATGTCATTTCTTCTTCTTTTTCTTTTTTGTTTTTGAGACAGAGTCTTGCTCTGTTGCCCAGGCTGGAGTGCAGTGGGTCGATCCCCGCTCACTGCAGCCTCCGCCTCCCAGGTTCAAGTGATTCTCCTGCCTCCCCAGTAGCTGGGATTACAGGTCCCTGCTACCACTCCTGGCTGATTTTTGTATTTTTAGTAGAGACGGGGTTTCACCATGTTGGCCAGGCTGGTCTTGAACTCCTGACCTCAGGTGATCGCCTGCCTCGGCCTCCCAAAGTGCTAGGATTATAGGCATGAGCCACAGCACCCAGCCTCATGTCATTTTTTAACATGACAATTCCCAAATATGCTCAAACATGAAATATGGTTCTCTATCTAGAGAAGTTGATTGTATGTCTTTAATTCACTTATATCAAATAACTCACTTAATCATGAAATTCTTTAAATATGGCCTCATCTTTCGTGTTGCTCTTCAACCAACTTTTCTTTCTCTTTTCAGCAGGATGGGAAAAGTACCACATACTTATTAAAGCCATCTTTTGATTATGAAGTACTGACAAATATGTTTCTTTACCATCTTTTCTTCTAATTTGGTAGTGTCAGTCCTAAGTGCACATTAGAATCATCTGGAGAAGTTTTTACAAAATATAGATGACTGTGTTCCTCAAATTCTCATTCAATTGATCCGAGGTGGGGTATGGGCATTTGTGTGTGTGTCTGTGTGTGTGTGTGTGTGTAAACTACCTATATGATTGTAATGTGCAATCATTCTTTTAGACTCTTACTTAAAGGGTAGTCCTTGGACTAGCAACATCAGCATGACCTGGGAGCTTGTTAGAAATGCAGATTCTGAGGCCCCACTCCAGATGCACTGAATTAGAATCTGCAGTTTAACAAGATACCTACGTGTGAGTCAGATGTGCATTAAAGTTTGAGAAGCACTATTCTGTGGCAGGGGCAGGCAAACAAAGGCCTTTGGGTAGGCCAAATCTGGCCTGGACACTTGCTTCTGTCAATAAAGTTTTATCAGAAAACAACCACATTCATTTATTTATACATTGTCTGTGATTGCTGTTGTCTTTCAAGGGCAGAATTGAATAGTTGCAACAGAGACCATATGGCAAGCAAAACCACAAATATTTACTGTCTGATTTTTTGTAGAAAAAGTTTGCCAACTGCCGCTGTAGGATATCCAGCTACCCTGTGGGTGAAAAAAATTGGAAAACTGAAAACTTGATTGCACTAAAAAGAATCAATATTTAGTTTGATTACTGAAATTCTCAACCTTAGATTTAAAAGCCATACTTAAGGGAAATTGAATGTGAGTGACTGAGTCAGACAAATTAACTAAGGAAGCAATGTTGTTCTGGCAGGACAATTCTAGAGAGTCCATGCATATTTTTTAATAAGCAATGAAATGTTTGCCCTTGAGATGTCTGACCTGAAATGATGGATTTGTATTAATTTGAATTTTGAAATCATGTATTCTTCATGTGGACCAAATCTCTTTTGTTTTTTTGAGATGGATTCTCGCTCTGTAGCCCAGGCTGGAGTGCAGTGGCATGATCTTGGCTCATTGCCGCCTCTGCCTCCGATTCTCCTGTCTCAGCCTCCCGAGTAGCTAGGACGACAGGCATGTGCCACCACGCCCAGCTAATTTTGTAATTTTTTTTTTTTTTTTTTTTTAGTAGAGATGGGGTTTCACCATGTTAGCCAGGTTGTTGTTGAACTCCTGACCTCAGGTGATTCACCTACCTTGGCCTCGCAAAGTGCTGGGATTACAGACGTGAGCCACTGCGCTTGGCCGATGTAGACCAAATCTTTAAGAGTTAACTACCTTGTACTGATCTGCAAAATGATAGAAAAAACATGTAAGTTTAGGTAGATCCAGGAGAGAGTCTATTACGTCTTGGTGGTCTCAGAGCTCTTTTCTAGGTCTCTGAGTTTCTGGGATTCTAGCCCACATATTTCAGGAGACGTCTTATTAATAGTTGTATTAGCCACCTGTTACAAAACACTTAGCAAGGAGTCAATCTTTGTGAGGAAGTAAGCCCAGTCTGGTGGAATGGGGCATTTGAGGTGGCTCACTCAGGAGAATGGCGGCCCCAGCATTCTGCAGTGAAGAGTTTCCATAAAACAGTCCTGTGAGGTTGGTTTTCTTCCAGGTGGACAACTTGGGATGCTGAGGCTTAAAGAGGATACCTACTTAGGAAGTGGCATAGCCAGGGTTTGAAAGCAGATTTGTTTGTCTCTTAGATGTGTTCTTTTTTCATCTTTTTACACTGTTTCTCAAACATTGAGTGGATCCTCCATGGCCTTTGGTTGCTTGTGCTGTGAATGGATAGGATTGAGGTAGACTGGGAGAATAAGAGCTTGCGGGCAGCTCATGCTGTCATGGTGAATATCTGCGTGTTTGAATACATGTGGACTAATGTGATGAGTGATCTTTATTGACGAATGACATATGTTAATATACCGTTAATGTTCTCAGCCTGTGAAGGTTCTTTATTATTTTTATGTAAAAGTTATACTGTGGTCATATATATGTAAAAGGGATTCTTTCAGAGAAAAAAATATTACAACAGCCTATAAAGCCATATTTTTGTGAGTTCTGTAAAACTTGTCACCATTTAATAATTCAAGTGATATTGTTCCTCATGGTCAGTTTTTATTAATGAATGGCTGGGAATGCCTTTGCTTAGAACTTTTTGTGTCAGTTCAAGATTGTGGACTTATTCATAAAAGTGGGAAGGTACCCACCTTCTGGTTACAGTCGTGATAATTACAAAAGCAATTCCCACTTAATTTCTCTTATGATATGATAGACGCTTTAGATGTGTCTTCTCTGAGCCTCATGAGTTAAGCAGAACTCTCATTCTGTGGTAGAGAAAAGTAGACTTAGCTAAAACACTTTCTGAAGATTGCATTTCTAGAAAGTGGTGGAGCAAAATTGAAACCCAGATTTTCTGACTTTAAAACCCATGGTTTTAGCTGTTTTGGTCAGAAGACCATCTGTTAGTTCTCTGTTTTTTTAAAAATATGACATTTAATAAAGGCATTTCATCAAAGTGATTGTTCCAAATTAGTTTTCCTTACGTCTTAAAAGATGCAATTACCGTATGGATTCCCCTGTTTTGTAGCTGCTTCTTGGAAATTTAAAAAATTTTCTGAGGCCGGGCGTGGTGGCTCACGCTTGTAATCCCAGCACTTTGGGAGGCCGAGGTCGGCGGATCACGAGGTCAGGAGATTGAGACCATCCTGGCTAACACGGTGAAACCCTGTCTCTACTAAAGATACAAAAAAATTAGTTGGACGTGGTGGCGGGCACCTGTAGTCCCAGCTGCTCGGGAGGCTGAGGCAGGAGAATGATGTGAACCTGGGAGGCAGAGCTTGCAGTGAGCCGAGCCCACTGCACTCCAGCCAAGTGCCACTGTACTCCAGCCTGGACGACAGAGCGAGACTCCATCTCAAAAAAAAAAAATTCTAATGCATGTACGTGCATGTATGAAATATAAGTGTGGTGTAAACAATGTATACTTGAAAGAAATGTTGTAAATGAACCCTGTCTAAGCACCACTGAAGTCAACAAATACAACATACCAGGACCCCAGAAGCCCCCTCCGTCTCCTTCCAATCATTATCCATTTCTCCCAAAGGAATCCTGACTTTATGAAAAATCACTTCCTTGTTTTGTTTTTAAATTTTGTCACCTAAATATTTATCTCTAAATTGTATAGTTTTGCTTGTTGTTGAGCTTTCTATAAATAGATTGTGTCTGGCTTTATTTGCTCAGTATATCCAGTAATATATTTCACATATTTTATTAGATTTATTTCAGGTACTTGTTCTCTATGTTGATGTTAACAAAATGGCATCTCTTTCAACATTTTATTTCTAACAATTGCTGATAAATAAAAATTTTATTTTTGTACATTAATATATTCAGCAATCTTGCTCAACCCTTTAAACTTTTAGTAATAGTGGTTTTAGTAATTGCTTTGATTTTTTTCTATGAACACAACCTTCTCGTCTGTAAATAATATCATTTTTTTTCTTCCTTGTTTCTTTTTCTTGCTTTACTGCAATGGCCAGGACCTCTAGTAGTACAATGTTGAGTAGAAGAGATGACGGTGGGCATCCTGTGTGATTCCCCTTTCTAAAAGGAAATGCTTTTGATGTATGGCATTTGTTACAGGTTTTTGATATGTATCTCTTTTCAGGGTGCGAACTTCTGTTTGCTTATGTCATTTCTTCCACATCTGTGGAGATGAGAATATGAGTATCCTCCTTCAATCTGTTAATATGGTAAGTTACACTGACTGACTTTTAATGTCTGTCAAAAATTTAAAGTGTGGAGTCCTGGTTTAAATCCAGTTTGAGGCCGGGCATGGTGACTCACGTCTATAATCCCAGCACTTTGGGAGGTCGAGGTGGGAGGATCACTTGAGGCCAGGAGGAGTTTGAGACCAGCCTGGCCAATGTGGTGAAACCCCATCTCTACTAAAAATATGAAAATTATTTGGGCATGGTAGTGCAGGTCTGTAATCCCAGCTACTTGGGAAGCTGAGGCAGGGGAATCATTTGAACCTGGGAGGCGGAGGTTGCAGTGAGCTGGGGTCATGCCACTGCACTCCAGCCTGGGTGACACAGCAAGACTCCATCTCAAAAAAAATAAAATAAAATAACTCCAGTTTTATCAGGGTGTATTATCCTTTTAAAATGTGAATTTGATGTGCTACTGTTTTCTTGAAGATTTTTGCATAAGTGATCATGAATGAGATTGGCCTATAGTTTTCAATTCTTGTTCAGTTCTAGTTGTGTTTTTGTATTGAACACATTCTAAATGCTAAGCTAGGAAAGGTGCCCTTTGCTCCTGTTCTCTGACAGTGTTTGTATAATTTGTTCTCAAGTCTTTGTGTGGAGTGTTATTGTTTCCTTAGAACTTGTTGGTGAAGCCATCTGGGCATACAGTTTATTTTTTTACCATAGGAAGATTGTAAGTTACTAATTCAGTTCCTTTTTTTTTTTTTTGAGACAGAGTCTCACTCTGTCACCCAGGCTGGAGTGCAGTGGTGCGATCTCGACTCACTATAACCTCCACCTCCCGGGTTCAAGTGATTCTCCTGCCTCAGTCTCCCAAGTAGCTGGGATTACAGGCACCTACCACCATGCCCACCTGATTTTTTTATTTTTAGTAGAGATGGGGTTTCACCATATTGGCCAGGCTGGTCTGGAACTCCTGACCTCAAGTGATCTGCCCACTTCTGCCTCCTAAAGTGCTGGAATTACAGGCATGAGCCACTGGACTCGGCCAACTGATTCAGTTTCTTTTTTTTTCTGAGACAGAGTCTCGGTCTGTCGGCCAGGCTGGTGTGCAGTGGCGTGATCTGAGCTCACTGCAACCTCCACCTCCCGCGTTCAAGCAGTTCTCGTGCCTCAGCCTCCTGAGTAGCTGGGATTACAGGCGTGCACCACCACACCCAGCTAATTTTTGTATTTTTAGTAGAGACGGGGTTTCACCATGTTGGCCAGGCAGGTCTCGAAGTCCTGACCTTGTGATCCGCCTGCCTCAGCCTCCCAAAGTGCTGGGATAACATGCGTGAGCCACCGCACATGGCCTGATTCAATTTCCTGTAGGACTATTCAGATTTTACACTTTTTTTTGTGACAGTTAAGTTGTACATTCTTGAGAATTTCCCCAATTTGTCCAAAATTTAAAACTTTTTGAGTTAAAGTTGATTGAAATATGCTTTTTACTTATCTTTACAGTGTGCAGTTATGTATCTTTATCTCTGTTTTACTCATCAGTCTTCATCAAATATTTGGCATATTAATCCTCTCAAATGGCCTACTTATGCCTTTGTTGATCATCTTTATTTTATCCTCGTTTTCTATTTCATTTCTGCTCTTAATTTTTCCTTCTTTTTGTTTTCTTTAGGTTTATTTTGCTCTTCTTAATGTCTTGAGATAGGAACTGAGCTTTTTAAGCTTTAGCTATTATCATTTTCTAAAATACATATTTCCTATTCTAGGTAGCTTTGTTTCCATCCCAGAAGTTGGATTTGCTTTTAAAATATTTTGAAATTTGGCCAGGTATGGTGGCTCACACCTGTAATCCCAGCACTTTGGGAGGCTGAGGCCGGAGGATCACTTGAGTCCAGGAGTTCCAGACCAGGCTGGGCAATGAAGTGAGACTCTGTGTCTAAACACACAAACAGACACACACCAGTACAAAAATTAGCCAGGCGTGGTAGCACACATCTGTAGGCCCAGCTACAGAGGCTGAGGTGGGAGGATCACTTAAGCCCAGGAGGTCGAGGTTGCAGTGAGCTGTGATTGCACCAGTGCACTCCAGCCTAGGTGACAGAGCATTACCCTTTCTCTATAATAAATAAATAAGTAAATAAATAAAATTTATATTAATTAAGTTTGTCATACCCCTAGTTTAATATCTGTTCTGGACAAGGTGGGCTTTCTGTGTCTTGCCTCATCATCTAAACTGCTTTACATTCATAGACCATTAGAGCATGCTAGGGACTGTCTAGGCCATAGCTTCTCTTTTTCTTCTTCTTCTTCTTTTTTTTAATAGAGACAGGATCTTACTCTGTCACCCAGGCCGGAGTGCAGTGGCACAATCATAGGTCACTTCCGCCTGGAACTCCCAGACTCAAGTGATTGTCCCACCTCACAGACTCCCAAATAGCTGGGGACTACAGGAGTGCACCACCAAGTCCAGCTAATTTTTATACTTTTTGTGGAGACCGGGGTTTCACTTTGTTGCCCAGGCTGGTCTCGAACTCCTAGGCTCAAACGATCTACCAGCCTCAGTTACAGGTGTGAGCCACTGTGGCCGGCCAGCCATAGCTTTTCCAAAGTAGTTCATGTTCCTCCTGGGTAAGAGTTATGTGGGAAGAGTTATTAAAAATGTTCTGGTCCAGTCACCTCATTTTTCACACAAGGAAACACAGGACAAGAATAGTTAAATGTATTGAATTTAAACTTGTGAGTTAATTTGTTGGGATAGTTAAATCTGGTGTGATTAAATGCATAAATGCCTATCAATACATTCATCTATGCCACAGTATTGTAACTAGCTTGGAAATGATGGCTTGCACTATAGGAAGTTGATCTGAGTCCTGTGAAATGGCATGCACGGTGATCTTTGTTTAGGCATATTTTATTTTATTTATTTATTTATTTATTTATTTTTTTATTTTTTATTTTTGGTTTTTTTTTTGAGGCAGAGCCTTGCTCTGTCACCCAGGGTGGAGTGCAGTGGTACAATTTCGGCTCACTGCAACCTTCACCTCCCAGGTTCAAGAGAGTCCTGTGCCTCAACCTCCCGAGTAGCTGGGATTACAGGCATGTGCCACCATGCCTGACTAATTTTTTTGTATTTTTGGTAGAGACGGGGCTTTGCCATGTTGGCCAGGCTTATCTTGAACTCCTGGCCTCAAGCAGTCCACCCGCTTCAGCAACCCACAGTGTTGAGATTACAGGCGTGAGCTGCCGTGTCCGGCTGTTTAGGCATATTAACTGAGCTTTACCTTATTTTCCATCAGCTTTCAAATTCTTAGTGAGCTGTCCATTTGGATATGAAAGAGGAGATATGTCTTTTGCTGTGAAATTTAACCTTGTTGTGCTGCTGGGAAATAGAAAACATGAAACAAAGTGAGGTGAGGTAGTGAGATGATCAATCGGTAGCCCTACTTGTGAAGAATCACTCTTAGAAATGCTGCAGCTCTTTCAAGCTTTCTTATCAGTTGGCCAGCCCCAGACACCCAAACCACCTACTCTGTTAACATTCCTTTCTGGTATTTAGGCCATGGATGGAATGTCTTGAGAATGAAGTGGAGTCCTTGCTAGAATGACCTGAAAAACTCCACGAGTAGGTAAAGTTGTCATCCCTTATTAGTCTATTAGGGATTTATGAATTTCTTCTTACTCCAGTTCTTTTCCATTTTAACTTTATGTTTGTTATACTTCCATCTTTATTTTCACCTTTAGGATGCCATACAGTATTATGCCTTTTAATGAAAGTAGGGAGGTGGTTGAAAGCATCTGGTGACAAATCCCCTTTTTAATCTTTGGGAAATTAGTTTATTTCTAGGAGCCTTGGGTTCTTTACTTCTAAAATACATGATTGGACTAGATGATTTTTCAAGTTGAGTCATTAATTATTTAACAAAATTCTATAAATCTGAAACATGAAAGTGGTGATACTGCATACTTCATTGGATAGCTGAATATTTCTCAGTGTGGCCATGTAGGCTCAAGATATACATTTGGGAGTCATCAGTACATAGATATAGCATTCAAAATCATGAACTCAAATGATGTTAGGACTATAGCCAAGAAGAGGAATGATGTGAGCACTGACTGACCCCTGGGATACCCTACTGTTGGTAGTAAATCAGTACAGAAATAACAAATACAAGAGACTGAGCAACTGTGCTCAGGAAGGTAGGAGGAGAACCAAATGTCTTGGAGTCAAGTATAAAAATGTTTTAAGAATTGAAGTGTGCAGTTATGTTGAATGTAGCTGATAGTTTGGGTACTATAAGGTCTGAAACTTTGCCATTGGCTGTAGGAAGGTAGAGGTCTTGGGAGACCTTAACCTGTTTTGGTGAAGGGATGGTGGGAAGGTGACATGATTTGGATCTGTGTCCCTACCCAAATCTAATGTTGAATTGTAATCCCCAATGTTGGAGGTGGGGCCTGGTGGGAAGTGATTGGATCTTGGGGGTGGATCCTTCTTGAATGGTCTAGCAACATCCCTTTGGTGCTGTTCTCAAGATAGAGTTCTCATGAGGTGTAGTGGTTTAAAAGTGTATAGCACCTTTATAGTAGAATGATTTATATTCCTTTGGGTGTATACCTAGCAATGGGATTGCTGGGTCAAATGGTATTTCTGGTTCTAGATTCTTGAAGAATTGCCACACTGTCTTCCACAATGGTTGAACTAATTTACATTCCCACCAACAGTGTAAAACTATCCCTATTTCTCCACAGCCTCACCAGCATCTGTTATTTCTTGACTTTTTGTGTTTTGTTTTGTTTTGTTTCGTTTTGTTTTGTTTTGTTTTGAGACGGAGCCTCATTCTGTCACCCAGGCTGGAGTGTAGTGCTGCAATCTTAGCTCACTGCAACCTCCGCCTCCCAGGTTCAAGCAATTCTCCAGCCTCAGCCTCCCAAGTAGCTAGGATTCTAGGTGCCCGCCACCATGCCCGGCTAATTTTTTTTATTTTTAGTAGAGACATGGTTTCACCATGTTCGCCAGGCTGGTCTCCAACTCCTGACTTCAGGTGATCCACCCGCCTTGGCCTCCCAAAGTGCTGGGATTACAGGAGTGAGCCACCATGCCCGGCCCTTGACTTTTTAATAATTGTCATTCTGACTGGCGTGTGATGGTATTTCATTGTGGTTTTGATTTGCATTTCTCTAGTGATCAGTGATGCTGAGGTTTTTTTCATATGTTTGTTGGCTGCATAAATGTCTTCTTTAGAGAAGTGTCTGTTTATATACTTTGCGTACTTTTTGATGGGGTTGTTTGTTTTTTTCTTGTAAATTTGTTTAAGTTCTTTGTAGATTCCGGGTATTATACCTTTGTCAGATGGGTGGATTGCAAACATTTTCTCCCATTCTGTAGGCTGCCTGCTCACTCTGGTGATAGTTTCTTTTTGCTGTGCAGAAGCTCTTTAGTTTAATGAGATTCCATTTGTCAGTTTTAGCTTTTGTTGCAATTGCTTTTGGCATTTTCGTCATGAAATCTTTGCCCATGCCTATGTCCTGAATGGTACTGCCTAGCTTCCCTTCTAAGGTTTTTATGGTTTTGGGTTTTACATTTAAGTCTTTAATCCATCTTGAGTTAATTTTTGTATAAGGTGTAAGGAATGGGTCCAATTTCAGTTTTCTGCATATGGCTAGCCAGTTTTTCCATTACTGGGTATATACCCAAAGGAATATAAATCATTCTGCTATGAAGATACATGCACACGTATGTTTATTGCAGCACTATTTACAATAGCAAAGACATGGAACCAATCCAAATGCTCATCAATGATAGACTAGATAAAGAAAATGTGGTACATATACACCATGGAATACTATGCAGCCATAAAAAGGAATGAGATCATGTCCTTTGCAGGTACATGGATGAAGCTGGAAGCCATCATCCTCAGCAAACTAACACAGGAACAGAAAACCAAATGCCACCTGTTCTCACTTATAAGTGGGAGATGAACAATGAGAACTCATGGATGCAGAGAGGGGAAAAACACACACCAGTTTTTGGGGATGGGGAGGGGAGGGAGAGCATCAGGACAAAAAGCTAATGTATGTGGGGCATAAAACTTAGATGATGGGTTGATAGGTGCAACAAACCACCATGACAAACATATACCTATGTACCTGGACGTTCTGCAGATGTATCCTGGAACTTAAAGTAAAGTAAAAATTAAAAAAAAAAGTATATAGCACCTCCTCCCTCCTCTTCTTTCTGCTCTGGCCATGTAAATTATGCCTGCTTCTCCTTCGCCTTCTGCTATTATTGTAAGTTTCTTGAGGCCTCCACAGAAGCTGAGCGGATGCCAGCATCATGCTTCTTGTACAGCCTGCGGAACCGTGGGCCAATTAACTCTCTTTTCTTTATACATTACCCAGTCTCAGGTATTTCTTTATAGCAATGCAAGAATGGACTAATACAGAAGGGGATACTCTTTATTGGAGTGAGTTCAAGAGAATGTGGAGTAGGGGAATCAGAGTGAATATAGCAACTCTCTTAAAGGAAATCCACTGTTGACAGGAACAGAGAAATAGGAGTGTAACTGGAAGGGGACATGAGGTGAAGCTTTCAGTGGGTTTTTTTTTTTTTTTTGGAGACAGGGTCTTGCTCTGTTGCCCAGGCTGGAGTGCAGTGGCACAAACATGGCTCACTGCAGTCTTGGACTCCTGGGCCCAAGCGATCCTCCCACCTCAGCCCTGCAAGTAGCTGGGACTACAAGCATGTATCAACATGCCCAGCTATTTTTTTTTTTTTTTTTGTAGAGATGGGGTCTCCCTGTGTTGGCCAGGCTGGTCTCAAATTCCTGAGCTTTAGTGACCTGCCCGCCTCAACCTCCCAAAGTGCTGGGATTATAGGCATGAGCCAATGCACCCAGCCAGTTTTTGTTTTTAAGGTAAGTAATTGTAATGATTATATGCTAAGAAAGATTCAGTAGAGAGAGAAATATTTATGAGACAGGAGACAGAGGAGCCAGTTGTAGAATTGTTATGTTTCAGGACGCAAGAAGGATCCTAGTACATGAGTGGGTTGGCCTTAGCTAGGAGTAGAGTATATTCATAGGAGGAAAGGTAGACTATATGGGCACTTTAGAAGTCATTAGCACTAATGTCAGAGCTGTTCAACTCTCTTGACTTTTGGGCCTATGGTAGGACTCTTCTTCCTGGCTTCTGATGGCTTGCTGGGATCATATAACTAGTTGTGGCTAGTGAATTGTGTTAAATGACATGTGGCATTTCTGTGCTATAGCATTTAATTGTCAGTGTAAACATCTTCAAAAGTTATTTTCCTTTATGCCTGGTGACTGGTGACGTTCCAGAATCTGGCTGCTTATCAATCAACCTGCATCCCTGAGTAAGAGCAGGGTAGAGCAGACCCCTTAGCTGACCATGATGAACATTTACTCTTTTGTTGTTAAGCTCCTGATGGTTGTAGTGGTTGTTGTTAGAGCATAGGCTGGCCTGTCTTGAGTGATAAAGGCACAGATGTAGCTAGGAGGACAGATGTGATGGGTGGGCGGGGGCGGGGGGGCACTTGTGGAAGGTCTGTTCTGATTGTGCCTGGTATTTCAGTGAAACAGGAAGATAAGCAGAGTGTGAGGATAACAAGGAAACATCAGAGATGTGAGGAGAGCCATGTGTATGAAATAGTCATTGGGGAGAATCTGAGAGTAATGGAGCCAGTAAAATGTATCATGATCATCATGATCATCAGAAAGCATTCAGGGCCCATGTGAGTTTGGTGGCCATGAATATCAAGTGAGTAGTTGGTATGGGGGTATGTTTTTCTCCTATAACTATGGACTGAGTGGTACAGACATGATGTTGACAAATAACTGGATTTAAACAGGGATTGGGTCTTGCCAGGCAAGGATGACAAAGTGAGGGAGTTGAAGATACATACAAGGGAGTGATTATTTAGCATATTCTTTTTGAACTTTAATCAGCCTCAATCATATTCTTAAGGTAGTTAGCATTGCGGACTGAGAGATGTAGTAAAAAGTTCAACTTGTGTCATGTAGTGGCTGGTTTAAAGTTTTCCAAGCACGTTTGCATGTGGAAGAATATGAGAAAGGGCAGGTGGTAAGTGGGATTGGCCACAAAACAGTGCAACTCTTCATTTTTTTCAGGATAAGGGGAAGGCCTCTTCTATGCCCATGTTTATCCTCTGTCCCTTGTGAAGTCCCTGGCATGGTGGCCTCTTCTGTTTCTTTTTTCCCCTCTTTTCTTTTTTTTCCTTCTGTCTTCTCTTTAAAATATCTCTGCTGGCCATATGTGGTTTAAGCTTGACCATAGTATTCTTTGTCCTTCATTTTTCTTTGTTCCTTTCTCCTTTGTCTAATTGTGGGGTTTGGCTGTCTCGTGGGCAGGTGGGGAGGGAAGAGATGGTGTGTGGGGTGGATTACCACAATTCTGAATTAGGTCTGTGGGTTGGACCCATAAAGCCCACAGTAACCCACCATTATATAAGTGTAAGTTATCCCCGAGATAATCTGCGAATTCTCTAAGTTGTAGTGAGGAAAGTGAAGCCTGAAGTTATGTCATTTACACAATAATGGAGAATTGTTAATACCTTCACTTTCCCTGCCTGTCCTCCCCTTTTTTTCCCTCCTGTAGGGAATGTTGGCTATTAATAGATGGGATTGTCCCTAATTCTTCTAGTCAGTTTTATGTGCACAGTGTGCCTCTTCCTGGCCACTTAGATCTAAATAGTGTCCCAAAGGACCCTCAATCAAAGCTTCCCTTCTCTCTTTGCAGCTTCAAGGTACAGATGCTGATTCTAATTCTGGAACTGTTTATAGCAGTGTCTTGTATTAGTGTTGGGTCACTAGAAAGCTAGAGGGTCCAGGTCATTCTAAGAGTTGTTTAATGTGTTTCTTGTGTTCCTTTATTTAGACAGGGACAGGAGAGGGCTGGTTTGAGGAGGCCCTGCTGTCTGCTTTGGTGCTGAGTTTGAACCTCTGGTCTGAGGATCCCAGGTACTCTGTTCACATCACCAGGTGGCCCACCCAGCCTGATTTGAGGGGGGAAGAAGTTTATTGGGTTGGGTGGGGGGTATACATGACTGCGCAGTACCAGAAAGAAGCAGTTCATTCATGTCAGCCCTGCCACTTGTGCATCAGGGCTGCTGGCAGGAGCCTAGTGCTGCCCAGGGGGTGGGAACAGGCTTTGGCCATTGGAAACAGTTGTCTCTGGCCTCTAGGAGTCCTCACCCAGGGCTTCTGTCTTTCTTGATGGAAGGTCTTTGATGCGTTTTTTTTTTTTTTTTTTTTTTTGAGACCAGGGTTTTGCCTTGTTCCCCAGGCTGTAGTGTAGTGGTACCATCATATCTCTCACTGTAGCCTCGATCTCCTGGGCGCCAGCGATCCTCCCTTCTTGGCCTTCTGAGTAGCTAGGACCCCAGGCGCATGCCACCATGCCTGGCTAAATTTTTTTTTAAGTTTTTTGTAGAGACAGGGGGAGTCTCAGTTTATTGCCCAGGCTGGTCTTGAACTCCTGGTCTCAAGCGATTTTCATGCCTTGGCCTCCCAAAGTGTTGGGATTACAGGCATGAGCCACCATGCCTAGCCTGATACTTTTTATTAAAACAGGAACACACTCCTGAGAGGACAAGAGCTTCAACTTCCTCAAACAAGTACCATGTAAAGAGTCATTTAGTAGCAGCTCCTATGACTAGATTTGGAGAAGATGGGTGATGAAGTATGAGCAAGGAGAGGGCCTTTGGATGAGGAGGGATGAGAAGAGCAGGGCCAAGCCTTGCACACTTCATAGTTAAGGCCTCTCTTTTGCTCAACAGCATGTGAATTTGGGAGACTTTGCTGATTATAGCTTGGGACACAAATTATTGCTTGAACCATGACGTTGCAGTTCAGTCTGTTCTCTCTCCTTTATTTCTCAGACCCCTGCCAGAATATGCCTGGGTATGTACCTACTGCAGCCTTTCTTAGGCCAGTATGTGCACTGAAGGCTCGCCCTGGACAAAGCCTCACAGGGTTGCTTCTCCATGGATTTTCATCTTCTGTACCTCTAAGGTGGTACTCTGTGTCAGTGATAGTGGCATTAGGTACACATTAATTGAGATGGGGGCAGAAGAAAAATCATGGCATGCCTTATGGCATTCAGAAACTAACCTTTACTCTGTATGTGTGTGTGTGTGTGTTTAATAAATTACAATTTGTGGAGGAGTGTGCAAATCATATAGAAACTATGCAAATGTATTTCCTATCTTGTTCATGTTTTCACATACCTCAGTAATGCCTCTGGTGAAATGCAAAAGGAGAATGTTCTGAATCATAGATCCCAAAAGCTAAGGAGTCATGAGCTATTGGGAAATTCAGTTATATAGTACTTGTTTTTTAATCTCCATAGCCAAGTTACAGAAATGTTCATCAGATTTCTGTTACAGGGGAAATAGTCTTCAGCATTCCCGTTCTTTCCCTTACATTGTTAATTCTTACAGTGGAAAGTTGAAATCATGAACTTTACAAATGCGCAGTTTCCTTTGAGTTTAGCTTTTCTGAACGGAAGGCTATGTGAATAAGTTTGCCTTGCCTCTTTGCTCTTTCAACTTAAGAGTTATTGTTTTTACAAATGTTGTCTCCTTAGAGAAATGTCTACATTTCAGAGGAATGGATGATGGATTAGTGTTTAGAGTAATGAGAGAGTAAAGAGAGGTTTGGTAGAGGGGGAACCGGTGCGGGAACCATTCAAAAAGTGGCAGTAGCTAGTAATGATTGTATACTCCCTCTACGCATGAATGATTCATTTTGCCGCTTTGTTATAATAGCCACAGTGTTCAGTCTCTAAGGCTGTCTTGTGATATATCCTTCTTTTGCTAAAAGGCTACATATCAGCAGCCTCATTTGATTTAGAAGCCGATTCAGCATACCACGCATACCATTTGAGAAGAATGCCAGGATCCTTCCTGCTATGAAAATGTCATGCATGCTTAAAATGACAAGGTTTGGCTCAAGCAGTGGTTTCAAGTGCTTCTTAATTATCCTTTTTGAGTCTTCAAAGCAATTTAATTTGAGGGTTTTCATTTTCTGTAAGATATAAGTCACCCAAATATTTGCTTCATTTTTAAATGTCAAAATGCCGACTTGGCGATTTAGAGTATCCAAAAATGTAGCACGAAGGTGGTACCTTTTAAATTGTGGCAAAAAAACATATATCATAACATTTCCTACTGTAAGCATTTTTAAGTGTACGGTATAGTAGTGTTAATATATTCACGTTGTTGTGCAACAGATCTCTGGAACTTTTTCATCTTGAAAAACTGAAAGTATATTGAACAACTCCCCATTTTCCTCTCCCCTGCAGTCCCTGGCAACCACCATTCTACTTTCTGTTAAGAGTTTGAATACTTTAGATACCCCATATAAAGGGAATCATGCAGCAATTGTCTTTCTGTGTCTGGCTTATTTCATGTAACATTATGTTCAACAGGTTCATCCATGTTTTAGCAGATGACAAGATGTCTTTATTTTTAAGGCTGAATAGTATTCCATTATGTATATGTACCGCATTTTGTTTACCCATTCATCTGTGAAGGTAGTTTGTCTTTTTGTAAAGAGTGGTCTCATGAAAGCTTTTCTTGGGAGGTAAAACATCCAAACCACAGAGAACACAGAGAAATTAAATCTGAGACATGTAGGCTAAGAGGTGGAATTTTTGTTTGTGATATTTAATATCAGACTTTCATACTTGCAAAACATGGAATTTCCTCCACTGAAATTCTAGTACGAGCAATTTAGGTTCACACTCCTCCAAAACCCCCTCCTCGTACACCCCATCTGGCTCTTTCTTAGTGTTACAGTCTCTCAGACTGTCCCTTAGGGGTACAGACTGAGGCGTGTTCTCAAGTGCTCACTGGAGAGCGTGATAAACGTGGCATTTTCTCCTAAAGTTGTCTGTGCTTCCATAGAATGTCTAGAGGGAAGAGATAAGGGGAAAAGGGGGTGGGGCGAGAAAGGAGCTGTCGGAGCCGTGAAAGGATGGATGGATGACCTATGAGATCATTAAGGTTAGTTAATGGGTTTTCCCATTGGACTTTGTGGGTTTTTCTCACAGATCAGCTTCTATATGGTTTCCAGCTCCACTCAGAGTTGAAGCAGCAGTTCTGGCTAAAGCAAAACCACACCAGCAATATGCTCTGTGGTCTGGCTTTAGTCTAAGAAGTGCTGCCAGAGAACCAGAAGACAAAGATTTGACTTGAAAGAACACGTGTTGGGGTAGAATCTGATAGGGAGAATCTGAAATGCCTAGTGTTACTTCACTTTTTCTCAACTTCGTTTTTTCCTGAGAGCAAAATGATGAGACAGCTGGAGAGGCCAGATTTTGAGAGTGGCTGGGGTCCTCGTCCTCACAGATGCTGCGGTGTTAGTGATCACCTGTCTTTGGCAGTACAAGCTGTGAGAATGGGCCTTTTTCTCCTCCCTGTCCCTTAGGATTCCTGGATAAGGGTGAGAAGCAACCGAGGGTGGGAGCTTCTCTTTAACTTTTCCTGTAGTTGGCTAGGGCCCCTCTGTGAGCTGGGATGTGGAGTAGAGTGTGTGGTCTCCACTACAACACTAAAAATGCCTCTGTCTTGCCCATAGTTAAGGGGAGTCAGGGAATGCTTTGCCTTTCTCTGCTTCTTTGATGTCCTCCAGAAAGCAAGACGGTGTGCAGCTGACTGGATGGAGAGGAGAAAAGCTTAAGAATAAGCTTTTTTTTTTTTTTTTCTTTTTTTCCCCCAGAAAAGCTTCAGAAAAAGCTGACAGACAAGTCTGAAGTGCGTGGGGAAATACTTGCATGCTGTAGAATGTGGCTTCCTTGTGGCCCCAGACCCTTGGACACACTTGAGTTGAGAATGGGATGCAGAGGGAGGACCAGGTGCACCATTTTACAGCAGTGACAGCTGGTCCTCTCCTTTATACTACAGAATGCTGGGGAGGAGTTGCACGCTTAAGCCCTGCCAACTGTCAGGGCAGGCAGCTGTTTCTCAGGTGTGCGTCAGGTAAGGGCCTTGGCAAATCTTTTCCCCAAAGTGAGGGATCCCTTTGGAAGGCAGGTGGAAGCCAAGGACTCCTTGCTTTGTTGAGGCCAATTTGGAGACAAGAAGAAATATTTTAAAGAGACTTTTAAGAAGCCCTATTTTTGTGTATATATAGCTTCAAAAAATAAGTTTTTCCTCCTATTTTTAATGGACATCTTCAAGTCTACGGCAAAGTCGAAAGATTTTACACTGAACACATATATGCCTATCACCTAAAAAATAAAGTTTAAAAAAATTAATACTTTATATACATAATTAATTTTCCTCATTCAAAATACTTATGGTATGGAGATATATATAATTTTTTTTTTTACTAGAGATGGAGTCTTGTTATGTTGCCCAGGCTGGTCTTGAGCTCCTGGCCTCAAGCGATCCTCCCTCCTCAGCGTCCCAAAGTGCTGTATTTTTGTTGTTGTTGTTTTGTTTTTGCGGCATGGTCTCACTCTGTCACCCAGGCTGGAGTACAGTGCATGATCTCGGCTCACTGCAACATCTGCCTCCCGGGTTCAAGCGATTCTCCTGCCTCAGCTTCCCGAGTAGCTGGGATTACAGGCACCCGCCACCATACACAGCTAGCTAATTTTTGTATTTTTGGTAGAGACGGGGTTTCATCATGTTGGCCAGGCTGGTGTTGAACTCCTGATTCAAGTGATCTGCCTGCCTCGGCCTCCCAAATACATTATTTGAGAAGTGCAGTTGTTAAGGTAATTGGGAATGATAGTATATTATGAGTGTATTGGAAAAATCACGTTTACTCTAATATGAAGTTTGTTCCCTTATCATTCCTGGCTCTTCTCTTGGTTCTCTCACCTCCTCCCTCCTCAAACACACACAAGAGATAGAAAGTAGAGCAGTTAATGGGTGAAGATTTTTTCCATATTCCAATGTGAATGGCTAGTTAAAAAACGTTTGCATGTTGACAACCACTTTCTTCCATCTTTCCTTTTCATAAGAAATTCAAGGAGAAAGTCTACACCCAGTGTTGCATAGCAAGCAAAACTCCTCTCTCTGTTCAATATAGCCACTCTGTAAAGGCCAAATAGACAATTACCCATGGCAATTCATGGTGGCATTTGTCCATGTGGAAGAAAAGGTCCTTATGAGGTGGCAGATTTACCTTAGTATTGTGAGGGGCACATTTGCCATGCTCATTAGGAGGTGCAGATGGTGATTACTGGTTCCCTGGGGGAATTCTCCCTTGTGTTATTTATTTAATTTTACACCACTGCTATTCCAGGTTGCTTGAATGAAACCCACACATGGGTAGGACAAGAATTTGCCCTGGGTCTCGGATGTCCTACCTTTAAAAAATGAGGGAGGTTTGGCTTTGCAGACATTTAGTATGTGCATCCAAATGCCAGGTGTTGTGGGTAAAACAGAGAAACTTCAGGGTAGAATCTCTGGAAGGAGCAAACTGTGAGTTGGGAAGGGAAGATGTGGGTACATGGTGGGTTAGGAAGGATGACATGTAACCAGAGAGCGGGAAGTGGCTGGTAGTCACGGTGGTTAGGGAAGTTTTCCATTTCCATCTCCAGTTCTGTTTCTCGGGGAGCCTTTAGTTTCAGTGGTTGGGGATGGATGGACAGAGGGGCAGGGGAACTTTCAAGTTCCCTGTGAATTCCCCCGAGCAAGGAGGCTTTTTCTTTCCATCTAGCAAGCATGTTATGGTGATGGCGGGTTTGTGAAAGTCTTGGCAGATAGAGAAGATATGTTGGGGCTGTTTGTGTAGGACCTCAATTGACAGATAATTTTGAAGGCCAACACAGGCCAGAGTTTCCAGGATCATTTTTCATTTCTCATTTGTGATTGACAGGAACCACGGACTAGGGTCTTTCAAAAGAAAGAATGGTACTCATCTGCCTATTTATTGTTTGGATAAAGAAATAAAGAATTTGACTGCGTGACCTGTTACTAAATAAGTTTAAGAGAAATGGTGGCCAAACAAAATGTGCAGAATAAATTTTTAATCTGAAGGTAACTCCCTAAATCCAGGTGTTACCTTTTCGGGAGAGAGAAGAAAGTGGCCGGAAAGCGTTGTGAAGAGTTGCATTCCTTTTTTTAATGGAGATATGGTCACTGTTTAGACCACAAACAAACAGAAGAAGCCCAGCGCATTTCTTGGGTATAGTTACTCATCTTCTCAAAAGTTGCAAAATACCGAAGGGAAAGGAAAACCAGAAGTTGGTTGGGGGGTGGGGGTGGGCTTGGTGGTTTAAAAAATATGGTGACTAACTGACTTGTGCTGACTAATATCGGTGAACTCATAATGAGTAACAATAGTGAATTTAGAAGGAATATAAGTAGAAGGAGCGCTATTTAAAGGTTGCTTTAATACAAAAGGCAGCTGAAGTGGTCACAATAAGGATTCCCTTAGGGAGATTCGGAAGTAACTCTTACAAAGTTCTGTTTCCTTTAGAATTCTTAGAAGTATGGCTTCTTTTCCACTGGCTTCCTGGGGGGAGTTCTTGGCAGATGAGCTTGCTCGTTGTTTTGCATTGAAGAAATACCATAGATGTCCAGTACGCAAGAGCAACCAGTTGATTAAAACAAGGTTGGCAGTGATGTCTGTGAACTGAAACCATAAAAGGTTTGTTTGAATTTTTCTTCCTAGGGTTTTTTTTTTTTTTCTTATCATGGTATGAAAAGTACAAGAACTGACCAACCATCTTTTTCATAAACATAGATGCTATCTTTTTAAAATGAAAGATCATAAATTATTTATAAATAGAGCAAACATACAACTAATCAAAATGTACAAGGACAGAATAGTCTGTTGTGGAATTCTGTTATCTGTGTGTTAATCAGAATATGTTTTGTTTTCATTCTTCTTGAAAATATTTAAATGTTATTTTCCTTGAAACTCCGTTTTCCTAACTTCACTTGACCCTGGGCCAGATAAGGGGTCCAGAGAAACTATCCTGTAGAGCTTGGTGTTGTATTTAGGAAAAATTTTTTGTATTTAGGAAAAATTTTTATCTAAGAGTTTTGCTTTCACAATTAGAGCAGATTGCTTATTTTAAAAGGAAATACTTTTTAAAATCCAATTTGGTTATTGTATACTACTCTTCAGTGTTTTTGTTGATATATATAAATGAAAAATCAGTTCAGAGGGATTTATATGGACATTTCGTATAAGAATTGCCTCAAGTCTTTGCAGGACACCTCAGTCCAAATTGAGGGTGTCTCCTGTTTTTATGTCTTTTGGTTTTGGCTAGTGCTAGATATTACTAGTATCGTCTTTCTTATGCAGAATCACTATTTCCAGTTCATTCTGAAGTACTATAAGCGCTTATTCTGTAAAGTCAGAGATTGAAAGTTTTCCAGTCTCGTCTAGGTTTAGCACTTTGGAAATTGGTTAATAAACAGCCTGACTCTATTTGCATTTTGACACGTAAGCCCCCGAATGAGTTTAATCATTTAAAAAAACCCAAAAACTCATATTAACAACGTTTGAAATACCTTTCCTAAAATGAAACTTCAGTATTGGATGGAACTTAGAGTCTGGGGTTTATTGGAGCTTTTCAGCAGAGAGCAGTGATGAGCTGAGGAGTATGGATGACAGGAATGTTTTATTAAGGAGGTTATTGAATGGACCAGGAAATGCTACAGATATTAATAAATATGATTGGAGTACAGAAGCCAAACCTCATTGGAACTGGTGAACTCCTAGCTATTTGGTTTTAATTTAAAAAGGAACTTAGGTTTTCAGCTTTGACATACAAAAGGAAGCGAGAAGTTATTATTGAATAGCTAACCCTTTGTTTAAGCAGTAAAAATCAGTGGGGTGTCCAGCATCATCAAAGAGTCATGCAAACAAGGTGGAAAGCATTTGTTTCCTCCTTGCTCAGAGTTACTCTTTGAATCTTAGGCAGTTTGCAAATGTGTAGGAGGATGGACAGTTTTTATGTTGGTCAATGCTAAAGAGAATGGGTTTCCTCAGACTGTAGAGATAATAGCGGCACAAAGTAATGGCTTACTGAATGTGTTGAATGACTGGATTCACAAACCTTGTCTTAAAATTCTGGAGTGATAGTGAGGCTTGAAACCTGAAAGAAGACATTTTAAGAAAACAAAGCAAATAATATTTTATATAATGAGACTCAAATCACAGAATACATTATACAAAGACGTGTGCCCATTGGAGCTATAAAATAAGCTCAAGAAATATTTCTATCAGGTGATGGACACTAGAAATGTGAAGAGGTGTCTCCTGGTCACTGAAGAAAACAGAGTGCCATCTAGTGGAACCATTTCACTATAACGTATTAGAGTACACACTAATTCAGATTTAGGTTCTTTTCTTTCCCCGTTACAGAGACGAGGTCTTGCCATGTTGCCCAGGCTGGTCTTGAACTCCTGGGCTCCAGGCGATCTTCCTGCCTCGGCCTCCCAAAGTGTTGGAATTACAGGTGTGAGCCACCGTGCCTGGTCAAGATTTAGATTCTTAATAAAACATGTAACAATTGATTTTCTTACTCAAAGAATGATTTTTAAAAACTTTTGATTTTGAGCTAATTTTAAATTTACAGAAGAGTTGTAAAAATAGGCTGGGTGCAGTGGCTCACGCCTGTAATCCCAGCACTTTGGGAGGCCAAGGCGGGCGGATCACCTGAGGTCGGGATTTCGAGACCAGCCTGACCAACATGGAGAAACCCTGTCTCTACTAAAAATACAATATTAGCCGGGCGTGGTGGCGCATGCCTGTAATCTCAGCTACTCAGGAAGCTGAGGCAGGAGAATCGGTTGAACCTGGGAGGCGGAGGTTGTGGTGAGCTGAGATCGCGCCATTGCACTCTAGCCTGGGCAACAAGAGCGGAACTCCGTCTCAAAAAAAAAAAAAAAAAAAAGAGTTGTAAAAATAGTACAGAGAATTCCCATATACCCTTTGCCCAGCTTTCTCTGTTAACCGTGGTGTACTTATCAAGGCCAGGAAATTAACATTGGTACAGAACTACTAACTAAACTGCAGACTTTATTCGGATTTCACCAGTTTTTCCACTTAAGTTCTTTTTCTGTTCCAGGATCCCATCCAGGATCCCACAGTGTTTTTAGTCATCATGTCTCCTTAGGCTGCAAATCTGAGACAGTTCTTCCTCAGTTCAAAGAATGTTTACTGAAAATGCTTCTCTAGGGATTGTGGCTGTTATAAAATACATTTTGAAAATACAGGAGACTTAGAAAATTCAAAGGTAGTTATGAAATAAGAATTTTGACCTAGAAATATTAATTCTGCTTGTCCATCCCATCTTTTAAAACAGCTTTTTATATTTGCAAACTACTTTATAAGTTTTACTTATTCTCAAAAGTTATGAGGGGCAGAAACAAATCATTGACAATTTCCTTGTGTTACTTAAAAGGAAATTGAGCCATAGAGGAGTTTTATATTTTGCCTTAACTTGTGTAGCCGTCTCTCACATACTGGCAGGTAGGAAAAAGGACGACAAATTACAAAGCAATTGAAAAGTGAACCTTATTTTGCCGATTTTTTTTTTATTATGACAGTAATTGAGTTTTAAAACAAGGCAAATTACTCTAATTAATCAAATATTTTATTTTTTAAAATTAATATCTTAAATACTAGTCAATGTTTCAAAATATTTGCCACATTTAAGCATCATATATATTTATCTCATTTTTAAAGTCATAGTTTGGGCTATCTTTAAGACTGCTAAATTTTTACTGCCTTAAATACTGAAAAAATATTTCTATTACAAGTTATCTTTTAAAAATAGAAGTGATTTTTGATCCTTAAACAACTTCTGGTTTCGTTGCACCCCATGTAACATGCTGTGTATGGGAGATGAGAATAATAAATTGGAGAACCAGTCTGAGGCTTATTTTACTGGTTTATGGCTTCATTCCCCAAAATACTGCCTTTTGCACTGTGTGAGTCTTCTGAATATAATGACCACAGTGAACTCTGGTGTACCTGAAAGAAGGGGGAAAGGCCTGGAATTTCCGCAGAGGATGTAACGTTTTCCTTTATCGCTGCTCCACACCCACCTTCCCCAAATCGACTCTGATAGATGTGGTGGTACTCTATGAAATGCAAGTGCCTCCCATACTAAGAAGGAGGCGAAGGCCTCAACCAACCAACAAAGACACCTTACTCGGAAAGCTCACCATCAGGTTGATGTTGGCGTGAGGGAAGAATGGATGTGCTGTGGCTCCAAGATACCAACAGGCCTTTGAGCTGCGGTCAGGCCGTGCAGTAGCCAAGCTGTCAAGGCCGAGTGCCTTTGGAAGCTGGCAAGTCTTCTTTCCCAGAATGCTCTTCTTGACTGGGAGGTATAAACGTGTTGCTTTTCCATCGATTGTGTAATCGGGCCCTCTCAATTAGGCTTCACCTATATGCATAGGTAAACTTATTTGAAAGTGAAAGCAAACATAGAATTACCTGCCTTTAAGGCCACGTAGGGAAGCAGAGAAATTTAGTGTCTTTTTTGATTTCTCACCTACTATTAGGAACCCTTCTCTCTCTCTCTCTCCCTCCTTCCCCAGACTCTCCCCGTGTCCCTCTCTCTCCCTCCTTCCTCCTTCCCTCCTTCCCCTTTTCTCTCCCTGGCACCCTTCTCTCTCTTCTCACTGTCTCTCCCTCCTCTCCCGTTTTTTCCTTTCCTTACCACTCAGGCAACCCAACTGGGTCATGGGGGGCTTTGGGTGTCCTCCCACCCCTGTGCTCTCTTTACTGACAGAAGTAAACTTGCATGTAGCATTTAGACATGTGTTTGTGGCTGTTAACTTACTACTCCTTTCAGGTAAAATACTTGAAACTTAATGGATGCCATGGGAAGGTAATAACTGAAGGCTAAGAATTGATCATTGTAGGCTTGTGAGCGTTCAAGCAAGAGCATTTTGCTACTGCTCAGTTGTTCCCCACACCAGGGCTGACCTTGCCAGTGTCTAATCACATGAGAAGCATGCAAAGTAAATCTTATAAAAACTACTGATTATAAAATGGCCTCCTTTGGAACGCAGCAAGCAAGCATTTTTCAGACCTGTGAATGAAAGGAGACTTTCCAAATGAATCCATTTACACAGTGTACTAGATCATATTACATCTCATGAACCCAACTGTAAGAGCAATGTGAAAACATTCTGAAGGAAATGGGAGAGATAATTTGCCTGTTCAGCTACATACTTCTAAAACTTTCTATTGACATGTTTATTGGAGATTGGATTTCTAAGAGATCATTTTCACATTAATGTTTAGCAGGATTGATTATTTTTCAGAAACCTCCATCTTTGGCAACTTGAGTTTATCATTAAGCATTTTCAGTAACATTCTGGCTCTCTGTATATTTCTCCCCTTACAGCAAGTGGGAAAAGAGTTGTATTGGTTCTTCTTGCAGTTGTCTGTAATTAAAAATGGCTTTGTGCCTTTTAGGACAAAATGGTGTAAGTTGGGCATTTTATGCACAGTGTTATATGCCTAAGAGATGGTGTAAGAAAAGGAGGGATCCATGTTTCCCCTGTAAGTATTGAGAAAAGACATTTCACTTTGCAGGCATTATGTTAGTACAAATTCTCTTATTCCTAATTAATTTTCTTTCATTGACTTAACATATGTACTTCGTTAACCATTGGCTACAGCAGTAGTTCTTTAGTTTTTAAAGATGAACTTTTATCACTGCAAACCAGGAACACTTCAAGTGCTTACAGAATCAAGCTGTTGTAGCGAGTTAAACTGCTGAACTGTTCCTGGGATTGGTTGCTGTTACGTGCTTTTGAATTCTTGTATTTGTAAGTGAGCAGTTTCCCTATTTATGTACTCTGCAGTCCTTAGTGCTTAATAAATGTTAATATTCTATAGCTACTTTGAGTTTCTAGAGCATGTGGCATTATCAAGTTTAAAGCCTATGTGAAGACTTTTTATGGCATTTAATGAATACTAAGGTTTTCTGTGTATTGGAGTTAATGAAAAATTCATTTTTCTTCATGTACTCTAAATACCTCATGCTTTAAAAATAGACTGGTCTTGGCCACATTTGGTTTTTGTGACCTTTCTTCCATTATTATTAGAGAATGTTACAAAATAGGGTCTTTGCTGGTATTTTAACTTGATTATACTTTGCATATATCATAAAAATATATGTGATTCTCCCCTCATCAATATTAAATGAAAACACTTTTTTAAGCCTCGGATTTTCCTTGTCTGTGTCATATACCCTTCACTATGAGCTGAGCAGGGGTGTTGAATAGCATATAGCACCAGGCCCAATGTGGCCTTCTCACCATCCGCAGTGTGTGAGCCTTTCAGCTCGATACCATGCTCATCTTATGTGATTATCACAACCCCATACTTAGCAAGAGAGTTCCCAGCCTATAAGCAGATTTATTCTATCTTAAGCCTTGGCTTATATGAGAGAGGTTTGTGGCATCTGGGAGATAGAGTCATGGAAATTTGATTACAAAGAAAAAAGAAGGGGGAATATTGTTTGGTCTATCCTGTTTTGAGGTGAACAAGGTCTCTAGGAACTTTTTCTTAAAGGCTGTGTGAATTTGTGTTATTTTACAAACCCTTTTTCCTCTTACCCTTCTCACGAACCACATACTCAAAGGTACCGCATATTTGGCAATGAAATACCTAACCCAGAGGGAAGTAACAATGATTTATATTTTCAGAAGAGAAGTGTAGTGTTTTGGAGTTAGCTAGATCTATCCCTCCCTGCTTTTTTTTTTAAAACAAATGGAGAAACTGAGTCCTGAAGGGTTATAACATCCTTGAAATTATACAAAGAACTGAAGTAGCATCTGGCTTGTCTAGGAGGTCAAGATGAGAAAGACTTCTTCTTGATTGGCTCCCTCTTAAAGAGAAATGCTTTTGCTCAGCATTGTAACTATTGACCTTCAGATTACATCACTCATGATTTTTAAAAAAATGTTAAAACTTACATTGAAAAAATACATATGCCACTTTTAAAATGGAGGCTTTCAGCAGCATTTCGATCTATCCATATGTTATGGTTTGAGCCAAATTAACAAGCCAATTTCAGATCTGTTTTTTTTTTTTTTTTTGGAAAGCTTAGGTATATATTCACTTGAACTTTCTGTCAAATCACAGCTTGAAGAAGCTATCTCCAAACTGCTTTTCATGTACTGGTTAAATTAAGGATGCTTCTCTCAGGCAGAGCTCGTGTTCTCCTAATTTGGGCTGGCCATTCTTTCACTGGTGCTCCCCATGCTGTGCCTGCTTCTTATCTGCCTCTGAAGCATCCCACTGCCTGTGACCTTTCTGGTGCGCCTCTGTCTTCAAGTTACCTGGGCTCCTGGAGGGCCTGGGTCAGGGCCTGAGTGCTCAGGAGCAGGCGGGAGACCACACCAGAGAGCCCCTCTCTTCCTGCCCACGCCTGGAGAGTCAAGGTCAGCAAATTACCTGGCTAGAAAGCTCCCCTGGGGTCTCTGATCACAGCCAGGGTAGAGAATTCTCGCTGTAATGAATGAAGGACTCATCTCTTTACGGAGAAACTCAGAAAGTGACATGGATGATACTAACCTTTACTCAGGGCTCATGTGAAAGGAGAAGATAAGAGGTTTCCCCATATTCTCTCATGGGTGTTTATTTGTTAAATATCTGTTATGTGCCAGGCTCTGAAACAGTTATTACATATTTCACCTGTACTGCAACACTGTGAGGAAGAGATGATCGGCCTTATTTTAGAAATGAGGCCATAGATACTTAAGAGAGAATTCAAGTCATTTGCCCAAAATCACATTGTAAATGATAGAGAGGATATGCATTACCTTCCCTTGTCTGATTTCACCAAGCCTATACCAAGAAAAAACATACAGCAACATGGATGTCGAGTTTGAGATTTCCTTTCTTATTCATATATCAAGGTAAATAACAAATTTTTTTTTCAAGGCACGGTTTTCATTTTGCAGAATTTTGGGGTAATAATGACATTGGAAAAATATTTTTGAGGTTCCACTTTATACCAGATCCTGTCTAGGTGCTGGGGATATAGCAGTGAGCATATGCAAAAGTAAGTTATTTTTATCAGGTTCTGAGATAAAACTAGAAAGAAGCTGTATCTGTGCATATTTCATTATGTTCTTTCTTTAATAGCAAGGCATTGAAACATAGAGCCCAAGATTAATTGCTGTTATTTTTCCATTGACTCACAGAATTACTGAACTAACAGGGTACTTCTGAGGTTACTTAGCCAGCTTCTGAGGGCCTGGAGGGAATGCCAACCTAAACCATTCTATTATTCATAATTTTCAAGGAGGGAGATTCCATTAAGCCTTGGTGGTATCTGCTGCTTTAGAACCTTACAGCCTATTGTGATGATGATAAATTATTTCTGCCCCATCAGAGTTGGATGGAATAAATGTGATTTTTAAGTTGAATACATGGAAAGCATTTTTAAAATCCTAAATTCTATACTGTTATCCAAAATAAGCACCTTTAGAGGTTATGAAATGAGAAGCAGAGTCCCAGGTAGGTGGTCACACACCTGTTTGGTACTGGTGTGGCCGGAATCTTACCCACTGTGATGACAATGCCTGACAGTTTCTTCTGCCTTTCTATCCCAAAACAATTGGCCGGTTGACTCTGGTTTGCAATGCAGTTTAGAATCTCCCAGGAACAGCTCTTCTAGTAATTGTCCTAGCCA
The DNA here is from genome assembly GCF_000951035.1 of Colobus angolensis palliatus. Classification (NCBI taxonomy): domain Eukaryota; kingdom Metazoa; phylum Chordata; class Mammalia; order Primates; family Cercopithecidae; genus Colobus; species Colobus angolensis. Next base: position 2,359,382 of record NW_012114888.1, on the reverse strand, counting down.
TCTTGTAGTTGACTTGACGTTGTTTTTTTTTTTTTTTTTTTTGCTTCCGGAAAGCTCTATGCTTCATATGGACTTGCATACCAATTTTTTGTTCATCTGTTGGTCATAGTGGTTAGCAGAGCCTGACCTCCTGTTATAATAGAATGATTGGTTCCTGGGCTACAGACTTGAGTGTTTTTTTTTTTTAAACCTTCCCATGTGGCAATTTGCCATACACAAAACTTAAATGGTAGCCAGTTTCACCTCAAGTTTCAGATTCCATCATTGTGTTTGTCCCTTGAAAGTATAGCTTATTCCCCATCATGAGAATGCCAGTTGTGTATCAAACTTGAGGATTCAACAAGAACATCTTGCAGCTCCAATTCCTGAAAAAGCCACAAACTACTGGAATTCACCTAAGATGAAATTGATTACCCAAATAGTCCTATAACCATTAATAAAACGGGATTCATAGTTAAAAATCTCCTGAACAAGGAATATTCAGACCCAGATGGTTTCAGTGGTAAATTCCAACATTTAGGGAAGAAATGACATCTCTTCTAGAATAAGAGGAAAAACATTCCAACTTATTTTATAAGGTCAACATTACCCTGATACCAATGGCAGTAACAAAACAAAACAAAACAAAACAAAACAATGATGACAAAACTACAGACCAGTATCCTTTATAAACATAGACAACATCAGTTCATCAAAAAATACTAGTAACATCAGCCATCAAATTTATAAACATTCCCTTCTTTTAATGTCTGTGGGATCTGTAGTGATATTCCCTCTTTCATTCCTAATATTAGTTAAGTTGTGTTTCCCTTTTATTTTTTGCTGGAGTTTTAACAATTGTATTGATATTTTCAAAGAATCAACTTTTGGTTTCATTTTTTTTAATTGTTTTTTCTGCTTTCAATTTCATTGCTTTCTGCTTTTTTATTTCTTTCTTGCTTTGGCTGTATTTTGCTCTTCATTTTCTAACTTACTTAGGTGGAGGCTTAGATTATTGATTAGAGACCTTCTTTTTTTCTAATATAAACATTTAATGTTGTAAATTTCTCTGTAAGCACTATTTTAGCTGTATCACAGATTTTGATATATTGTTTTTTGTTTTGTTTTTGTTTTGTTTGAGATGGAGTCTCACTCTGTTGCCCAGGCTGGATTGTAGTGGTGCAATCTTGGTTCACTGCAACCTCTGCTTCCCGGGTTCAAGCGATTCTCCTGCCTCAGCCTCCCGAGTAGCTGGGATTACAGGCACCTGCCACCACGCCCGGCTAATTTTTGTATTTTTAGTAGAGACAGGGTTTCACTATGTTAGCCAGGCTGGTCTCAAACTCCTGACCTCAAGTGATCCGCCCACCTCAGCCTCCCAAAGTGCTGGGATTACAGTCGTGAGCCACTGCACCCAGCCAGTATATTGTATTTTCATTTTGCTCAATTCAATATATTCTTTTCACTTGAGACTTTCCCTTTGACTGATAGATTATTTAGAAGTGTGTTGTATAATTTCCATGTATTTGGAAATTTTCCTTTTCTTTCTGTTGTTGATTGCTAGTTTAATTTTATCATGGCCAGATGACATACTGTGTATTGTTTTAATTCTTTTAAATTTACTAAAGGTTTATTCTTTAGAGCATGGTGTATGTTGGTGAATGTACCTTTTTGGCACCAGGGACTGGTTTCATGGAAGACAATTTTTCCATGGATTGGTGTGGGGATGGGAGGGGTGGGAGGGTTGAGGCGGTGGGGGGATGGTTTCGAGATGAAACTGTTCCACCTCAAATCATCAGGCATTAGATTCTCATAAGGAGTGCACAACCTAGATTCCTCATGTGTGCAGTTCACAACAGGATTTCCACTCCTATGAGAATCTAATGGTTCTGTTGATCTGACAAAAGGCAAAGCTCAGGTGGTAATGTTCACTCGCCTGCTGCTCACCTACTGCTGTGCGGCCCATTCTGGTACTGGTCCATGGCCTAACCCAGGTTGGGGACCCCTGGGTTAGAGTATTTTATAAATATTAAATTTAATTGATTGGTGGTGTTTTCTGTCTATTTCTATATATTACTGAGAGAAGAATGTTGAAGTTTCCAACAACAACTGTAGATTTACATATTTCTCCTTTGTATTCTGTCAGTTTTTGCTTTGTGTGTTTTGAAGGTCATTTGTTGGGTAGATATGCATTTAGAATTGTTATGTCCTCTTGGCAAATTGATACTTTTATTATTATGTGATGTTCTTCTTTGTCCCTGACAATTGTCTTTGTCTTCAAGTCTGCATTGTCTAAATATAGACACTCTAGCTTTCTTTTCAACAGCTTGCATGTTACACCTTCTTTCATCATTCTGCTCTTAACTTACCTGCCTATATTATATTTCAAGTGAGCTTTGGTTAGATAGCATGTAGTTGGTTCATATTTATTTATTCATTCTCACAGTCTCTGCTTTTAATTCTTGTGTTTAGACCATTTCAGTTTAATGTAATAGTTGATATGTTTGGATTTATGCCTTCTGTTTATTCCCTCTATTTTTGTTCCTGTTTCTCCTAGTCTGTGTTTTTTTGAGCTATTTGAATATTTTGCAGTTTTTTTGTGTGTGTGCCTGCTTTAAGGATTACAATATGTATAGTCAACTGGGATCATTCACAGTCAACTTCGAATGGACATTTTATCACTTTAAGTGGACTGTAGAAGCCTTACCACCATATAGATTATTTTGTCCCCCTGTCTTTTGTTACGATATCTGTATTTCACCTTGATTGAAGGATATATTTGCTGGATACAGAATTCTATGTTGCAGTTCTTTTCCTTTAATGCTTTAATAATATTGTGCCACTTTCTTTCCTCCATGGTTTCTAGTGACAAATCTATAACCATTTGACTTTTTGTGCCCCAAAGATAATAGGGCTTTTTTCTTTCCCTGCTTTCAGGAATGTTTGTTTCATCTCTGGTTTATAGGATGGTTTTGGGGGGTTTATCCTACATGAGGTTCACTCTGCTTTTCAAAGAATTTGTACATATATGTGTCTTGTGAAATTTATGAAGTTTTCAGCCATGATTTTGTCAAATATTTTTCCTGTACTGCACGACATTCTTTCTCTTTCTGGGACTTCTATGACATAAATGGCAGACCTTCACTTATTGTCCCCTGGTCCCCTGAGGCCCTGTTCATTTTTTATTTTAAATCTTTTCTCTCTTTCTTGTGCAGAATGGCTAATTTCTGTATATTCATCTTCAAGTTTGCTGACTCTTATATCCATGATGCCATTGAGCCCATCCCATGAGTTTTTTATTTTGGTTATTTTACTGTTCAGTTCTACAGTTTCCAACAGTTCTTCTTTAGATCTTTTATTTCTTTGTCCAGAATTTCTCTTCCATCGGTTTCAAGATTGTTTACGATTGGCTGCTGGAGCTTTTTTATAATAACTGATTTGGAGTTTTTGTCAGATAGTCCAAATGTCTGTCATCTCAGCCTTGGCACCTGTTGATTGTATGTTTCCATGCTGAGTAATTTTGAATTTATCCAGGACATTTTGAATATTATGTTATGAAACTCTGGATCTTGTCTAAATCCTATGGAGAATGTCAATAATTTTGTTTTAGCAGGCAGTTGATGATGGTTAGGTTCAGAGGACAGGTTCCAACCCACCTTCTATGAGCTGTGGTCCTGTGTTAGCATTTGCAGCGCCATTTGGATGTGTCCTGTGTGTGTGCTCCACAGTGGCCAATCTGGGAACTAGGTCTTCAGTTCTCAAAGTCATTGGTAGGCTGTTAGGATGAAGTCAACAAGTGCAAATCTGAGGAGTGAGCCTGCATGTGGATAAGCAACTTTATGGGGTCTCTTTCTCGAGCTCCTTCCCCTTTGTGCTCTCTCTAGTTCATTCCAGTTCTATGGGGCTTCTCTTTTGGGCCATTTAGCTGGAAAGCTTGGGCTTTAGTTACTCTATTTTGCCATGTACTTTCACAACTGTGCCCATGTCCCCAGGATCAAGCCCCTGGAGGACAGAGACACTAAAAACAGTGGGATTTGGCCCTACTTTCTTGGAATCACGGCACTGTTGAATTTAGAGGAAGGTTTTCCTTCCTCGGAGTTCCTGTCTAGCAGGCTCCCCTTGCTGCTGGCTGCTGTAGCCACTGCAGGGTTACTTGGGGACTGTGGCCTGAGAGAACAGAGGAAAGGAAAAAACAGGGGATTTCTCCCTCTCTTCTGTCAGCACCTAGGGTCTGCTGACAGTGTGTTGAGACCAGGCTTGGGCCCACTGGATGAAAAAAGAAGAGGAAACTGTCAGTTGGGTGGTCTTTCATGTTTTGGTCTTCCTTCTTAATATGCCTGCTACTGTTTACTTTTCAGAGTCCTTGTATAGCTGCTCCAAGTATTGTCTCTGAGGTTCATAGTTGTGGGCCCTGGGAAAAACAGGGTGGAGTGTGCTGACTCTATCCATCCTATGTAGAACTGGAACCGCTGTTTCGTTTTGAATATGGAGAATAGTTTGAGTCTAAACAATGGGTGCCTTAACTGCCCCCTTAGTGTCACTCTACCCAGCTTTACCTCTTTGCTTGAAAAAACATCCTTAGGATCCACAGACACCTGTTAGGAGGGAGGTGGGGTTAATGCTGCCAATTAAAAGCATTACCTTTACCATCTGATGAAATGAAAACTTGCTTCTTGACTCTACAGCTAAAACTAAATTGGGAGTATTTTCTTTTCATTAACCTTTTTATTAAAATGCAAGTTCCTTTTCAAAGATGAGAGTTATACATAGTAAGTCGAAGATTTCTGAAATCCTTTTAGTCCAGCTTAGAAGAGGACCAAGAAGATAATGCTTATGCAAATCTGCATTCAGCAGATACTCTCTCCATTAAATTAAGAGATACTTCTCTCATGAAGAGCTTTGGTGTGCAGATTTTGCAGTGCCACGTTTTCAATTTTGAATGTTGCATCTGCTTACAAATCCCGTAGAAGTGATTCTTGTGATAATAGTTTAAAAAGCTTAGTGAAAATCGAGAGAACAGGCTTCTATGAAAATCCGAAGTGAAGTTGTGCATACCTCCCTTAACAGCTAATGGCCAAATGGTTAAAGGTGTTACCAGGGTGGTGAATGATATTCAAAGACCTGTTGTTCAGGAGGGGTGGAGAGCAGGAAGCTCTGTTGGTGTAAGTGGAGAATGGAATGTTTTAGGGAGCCGGGTTTTGTCATTTCCAGGAGCAGGGCGGGCAGCACGGTGGGAAGGTCTGGCTCCAGCTTGAGCCCACTCACAGGATGTCAGGGGGAAGTGTGACTAAGGTCACGGCCACGCCACGTGGTGGGCCAGCTGGATCCAGAGCAGGGGCTGCTGTGGCCACACATCCTGAGTTTCCATGGTCTAATGCAGTGGGCTTGAAAAAAAAGGGTGGATGCAGGATACTGGCTGGGCCTGTGGAGTGCGTGGGCAGTAAGTCTTAAGTGACAGTGGGTGGAGATTACAGCATTTCATCTGCTTTTCCTTTGACACCTTTTAAAGATACAACCCACAGTTTTCAAGGGTTTATGCCAATGTCTGCTAGAGGGATCTTGCAGTAGATCTTAAACCCTATAGTATTCTTAAGAGCACAAGGAAATTCTTATTTGGGTACCATTTACAACAAAGGTGGAAATTTAAAATTAGACCGAGAATTTGGAATGCTGTTCACAATAAGCAGTTTATTAGGGGATTATTTTGAAATTATTCTTAAGTAATTTTAAGATGTTTCCACATCTCAAAAAGATACATACATTTTCCTTCAATTTTCTTTGGAGAAAGTCTGTTCAGGATGTTTAGCAGGTTGGGTTTCAGAATTTCAGCAGCTTTATGGTGCTGTCATCCAGTTCGACAGATTGAATTTGCGCGTAGAGGAAATGGAACGTATTTTTAATCACCGGAATGTATTGTACCTAAGGAACATTGGAGAGTGTATGTCAGGTTTCGGCTGTGATTAATATTTTGCTGATGATTTTACAACTATGTGGCATGCTTACACTCTGCCTCTACTTGAACAATATCTAGTATTTCCTGATTATAACAATGGAATAAAGTCTTAGAAAATCAGTCTAGAATTCTTATCCTTAGTCCACTAAAACTTGTGAAGGTCCTGAGCCAAATTTCTTAATTTTGAAAGAAAATCTATTATTAAAAGTTATAGGGTCCTAATCTCACTCCCCCCAACAAATTATGTAAAAAAAATACTTGAAGGAATGAAGAAAGGGATTTTCTTCAGATTACTAAGTAGTTTGAAATAAAACCATTTGAGTTCAAGAATCACCATAGAAACTTGGGTGGGAGGCTATAAGTACTGTGAGATATACGGAGTGTTATTATTAGACATCATTGTTGAAGGTGCTGTGTTTTTAAGACCATGCCTGGCAAGAATTCATCGAAGTATAAAAAGTCTTTCCTTTAATGTGCTACTTACCTATTTAGTTCAGTTGCTCTTCCTAAAAATTAAGAATTGCATTCCTCTTATGGAGATAAAATAAAGAGAATCACAATCTTTAGTTATATTATTTTGAATATACTGTCATCTTCAAAATATATGTGCATACCTTTGAAATCAGGTGCCTAGAAGGGACAGGTATTTGCTTCAGAAGTTATGAATTCCTTAACAGAAAGGGAAAGTGGGAACCAACATTTCTTTCCTTTTTGAGAGGGAGTGTTAGCGAGGATTTCGTGACCTGGTGATCAGCCCGCCTCGGCCTCCCAAAGTGCTGGGATTATAGGCATGAACCACTGTGCCCGACCCCAACATTTCTTTTTTTTTTGAGACGGAGTCTCGCTCTGTCGCCCAGGCTGGAGTGCAGTGGCCGGATCTCAGCTCACTGCAAGCTCCATCTCCCGGGTTCACGCCATTCTCCTGCCTCAGCCTCCCGAGTAGCTGGGACTACAGGCGCCCGCCATCTCGCCCGGCTAGCTTTTTGTATTTTAGTAGAGACGGGGTTTCACCGTGTTAGCCACGATGGTCTCGATCTCCTGACCTTGTGATCTGCCCGTCTCGGCCTCCCAAAGTGCTGGGATTACAGGCTTGAGCCACCGCGCCCGGCCGACCCCAACATTTCTTAAATGCCTCTTATGTGCCCTCCTGGAAGCAGGTTATCCATTCTGCTTATGGTTTCTTTTAAGTTGCATAACTGTTCATTGAAGTAAATTTATTGATATGAAAGAAAATTCATAGGTTGGTGAGTTTGGCTTTTGTTGGGTGGAGGATGATAAGAAGGAAGGGGTGCACAGATTGGTGTGTTTGGAGACTTAAAGCAGTGGTTCTCAACTGAGGGTGACTTTGTCCCTCTGAAGGCATTTGGCAATGTCTGCACACTGTTTTGGGTTTTGGTTGGGGAGGGGAGATGTTACTGGCGTGGAGTGAGTGGAGGCCAGTAATGGAGCCTAAATACCCTAATACCCTGTGATGCACAGGATCCCCATCCCCCCAAAACTTTCCTACCAAGAATGTTCTGACCCCATATGGCCACAGTGCTGATGTTGAGCAAAAAACGGCTTAAAATTAACACAGAAAAGAAATGAAAGCCAAAGTCCTCCCTGCTGCATTGACATGTATGGAAGATACATGTCAATTTAGCCTGATTCACTCATTCCTGCAAATAGGTATGTCTAAATATTACTTCTAGACAGCTCAAGGAATAGAAACTATAGCTTACTAACAAAAAGGTTTTACATGTGGTTTCAGAGATTCATTGTTTTTTAGGTTTTCACTTTTAGGATATACTTCTTTTTCTCAAGCCTGAATTTCTATAGTGTCCTTTTGGCCTCTTCCATTGCCAGCTGAGCTTCCTGTCATGGAGGTAATAATTAGCTGGTAGCTATTCTGCATGAAGTATACTTTGTCCAAGTTCTGTAGAGGCTGCTATTAAATTGCCCCTGAGCTTTAGATAGCATCAACACAGTAAGGAGTGCGACAGTGTATTAACATTATTTACATTCTTACTAAGCATATAAAGATAGTGGGGTGGCAAAGACAGAATATAATGCTCTGTAAGAATCCTGCCTTGTTGGCATCCAATGGCATTGTATGGGGTTCTTGTTAATAAAACACTTAAAGGTCTATTTTTAAATCTTCAGATTGTGCCTCAAGACTTGAATTTGAGTTGTGTAAGGCTTAGTAGTTAGCTGTGCTCCCATCTGCCATCCCAATCTTGCAAAAGGTAACAGAACCATGGTATCTGGGGCAATACATCATTCTTAGACATTTCTGGTGACTTATCATCAAATGTCAGGGCACTAAAATCAATGAAGAGATGGGATAGAGCTGGTACAAGAGAAGAAACCTGGAAAGCAGAGAAAGGGAAGGTTTGTGAAGAATGGCACAGTAGGGAAGAGCGTAACACAAACCAACAGTGATTGATTCCGCATGCCAGAAATCCTTTTAAGCAGCTGGCTAGGGAGCACCACATTGCCTTAGGCAGTGGGGATGCAGCAGAGAAGGTGAAGCAAGGCCCTGGCCCTGGTACGGACCTTGTATCCCAGATGGATGAAATCTCAATAGAAGGTAACTGTGGTAAGTGAACGAAGGAAATGAAGCTATGATGTGGGAGCATTAACAAGGAATGGGCTGTGTTAGGAACCTTAAGAAATTTGAGACAAGAGAACAGAAGGGATTTAGCTAGAACTGGAGGGGCAGGTAGAGGGAACAGCAAATAGAACAATCTTGGCTGCTGATTTTATAGAATGAGACATTTATATCATAGTCCTAAGAGAAGCCTACATGTCTCCTCAGTTTTAATTGTGACATGTGCTTTAGTTACCTGAAAAATCACTGCCCTCTTAAAATTATATTTTAAAAAGATACCACCACCATCTCTACCAAAAAAAAAGTATATGAGGGTATAAAACATCATGAAATGATAATTTCTTTTCAATTATAAGCACTAAAGTTCAATATTTTAAAATGCAGATCTCCCCCCATAACTTTTTTAAAACTGTGGAGTTGTAGATGTACAGGTTTTTGCTGTTGCGATTCATTGAATATTAGCCTTTCATCATAGCCTTTAATAATATTAAAATAATGTTAAAAAACCCCATCTCTTGGCCTGAAAATATTTACATATTCAATTGCTTATCTATTTTCCTATTGATCTTTTTTTAACTTCCTGAGGTCAGAGAAGGTACCAAAAAGAGTGGTAAGTAGCTTTCACTCAGGGTCTTTTTTTTTGGTTTGTTCTCCTTGAATTTTAATCTCTCAAAAGGACCTTGTACAATTTTTCTCATTGTGGTTAAAAAAATTTTGCCACAAAACTAATCATCTTACCCATTTTAAGTCTGCAGTACAGTAGTGCTAACTATATAATATACGTACCTTGTTGCACACAATTTTTTTTGACTTGGCCTGAGTTACAATCTTATATGTGCTTCTAATAGGGTGAATCTGAGTGAGGCATTTAGGAGGGAGAAAAAACAATGTGGAGGGGCCAAATGAAACAAGATTAGCACAATGAGGATAACTTTTGAAACTGCCTTTTTTTTTGAGATGTAGTCTCACTCTGTCACCCAGGCTGGAGTGCAGTGGCGTGGTCTCGGCTCACTGCAACTTCCACTTTCCAGGCTCAAGGGATCCTCCCACCTCAGCCTCCTGAGTAGCTGGGACTACAGTGGTGCACCACCATGCCTAGGTAATTTTTGTGTTTTTAGTGGAGATGGGATTTTACCATGTTGGCCGGGCTGGTCTCGAACTCCTGACTTCAAGTGATCCACCCACCTCGGCCTTCCAAAGTGCTGGGATTACAAATATATATATTTTAAAGGCAGCAGAAATAGACAAAACTCAAATCTTATTTCAGGACTACAGTTGGTGTTCTTAAAAGGTCAGAGGAAGAGCTGAATATATCTAGAGGTCAAGTACAGCAGCCTGTAGGGTATGGGGCCAGTTCAGCATGGAGTGTAGAAGCAGTATTTGAGGAGCGGCACAGATAGAAATTCCTGATCCAGCTAGATTTGGCTCTCATAAACCCTCCAGTGAAGGGCCGTTTCCTACGAAGCCTGTCTCTTGCTCACTGCTGTCAGCCCCATTTCCTCTAAAAGTTGGCCCACACCTTCCATTGTCCTTTATGGCCTCTGGATACAGCACCATCTCCACGCAACACACAACACGTCTGTTGCATTTTCTCAGCAAGATGATCCAGAATTTCTTTACTTCGGCAATTCTAGGATCTGCTCATTTCTGGGACACTTTGGTTTTTGTCCCGAACATCTGATGAAGTATCTCTCTTCAGTGGTTGGGTGCCTGGAGCCATCTCTGTATTACCTTTTGAGAGTTGTTTTCATTCTGATGTAGAGAATCCACCTCACCCTGTTTATCTCCGAACTACCCACCTCTCCAACCTCACATTTGACTTTCTGTAAGCTCCAACTGGAGCTGCTGAGAGCAGAGACTTGGGATATATCTCAAAAACCTCAAGAATGCATTTTGATATGACAGCGCCAAAGATAGTCCTAGCAACCCCAGGAGTAGGAAGGCATCCCTTTCAGTTCTCTGACAAGGACCAAGATTCTGAAGGGCAGAGGCTGAGAGCTCAGGTCTTATCACCTCTCTGAAGGTGGAGATAGATGTAGCACCCCTTGCCATCCTGATATGGAAGTATGTATATGCCCCCTTTCCCCCATTTACTTTGTGATTTTGGTATTTTTTTCCTCTAGTAAATCCCCAAGTGAGGTCTTCAAAAAACATGAGAAGGGAAAAGAGGATGAAAAGAATTAGATTGGGATTGAGGTAAACATAGCATAACTGAAGAGCTTGAAGAATTGTGATGTGGAGGGCAATTACACTAACCCTGGTACTGTTAATAGTGACTTGGTGAGTAACTTATATGTAGATTTCCTTTTACTTAGAACCTGCTACCTCTCTTACGCTGTAGTGTTTCTTTAATGGAGGAGGGAGGAAAGACGTTGGCTTACAATTTGCTGCCTAATCTAATGTTTGGTTCTCATGCACTGATTTAACAGATGTGTATTGAGCCCCTACCTTTGTTAGACCTTGAACAAGATGCTGGACCCAGTGCAATAGGCAGGATCAACTCAGACCCCTCTTCTAACATAGGAACTGCACACTGGCCTGTAGACGTGTTCTCTTTGGTCCATACAGTTATAAACACTGCAGTGTTTTGTTTTCTTTTTTCTCTTGAAAATCTGGTTGATTTGGCCCCCTGGACCTGCATCCTCTCACGTGACAAATTCAGGGAGTGGCAGGGGTAAGGGGTTGCTGAGCAACGTCTGCCGTGATCAGTAGAGGTACATGTTCTACAACCTTCCCTGGCCTCTGTCTCTCATTGTGTTAGTTATTTTTGTCCTTGGGGGGTATCTTGGTTGGGTTCCTCCATCTTCACGTGCTTCTCTTCACAGGAATCATCCTGTGGGCTGGGGAGCCTGGGATGAGAGCTGGGACAGAAGCTGAGTTTGGATGGGAAGTGTGGCTCCCTGCTGCTCTCCCTATGAGTGGGTGATGCCCCAGAGCTCTTCCCCAGAGCTCTGCCCCTGAGCTGTGCCCTTGAGCTATGCCCTTCATCGAGCCCTTCCCAGGCCACTGCTGCACAGCTTTTTGGCTGCGCAGTTGCTTTGCACTCTTCAAGATTAGAATGTCGGAAAGGGGAAGTCATGCCACCAGCTATTCTAACTCTCCTATCCATGAACTTCTGTTCTTGACAGTTGTGCTCTTTTTTTTTTTTTGTTCCTAAAAGTCCACCTGTGGCATTATTCCTGCCTCCACACCTGTGTCTTGGCAGCCCTTCCTGCCTAGGGGACCCTTTCCTTCCCGCTCTTGGGAGTGCTGCTCACCTTTGAAAGCACAGCCTGCCGCTCTTTCTTGAAGGCTCTGAAGGCTGGGCACTGTGGGGTTCGAGGCTGAGGGTGGGCAGCAGAGAACAGAGCTGCCTACAGGGGCTCTTCCAGCTTTTACCAAAACAGTTGACTTTATCTGTTTTACATTTTGGACTTTCTCATAAATTTTCTTTAAAGAAAACATTGCAATGCTCAAGGTATATAATAATATAAGGCATGTTGTCTTATATTATTCATTGTCTTTCCTAATCTTCATACCTGGTCTCTAAGATCCCATCATGAGTTCTGGAGAGCAGGGTCTCAGTCCTGTATATCTCTGCTGTCCCAGAGCCCAGCCACTGCACTGTAAATCATAAGGCTGAAAATAAATATTTGTTGCAGGAACAAATTAAAGTAGTTCCTTCTCTGATTTTCAGAGCACAGAGTTTACAGATGATACAAATTTAAATTTTTCATACCCTGCGACCACCTCCTTCTATTACTTGCTCCTCTTAAAACGTGTAGTTTAGAAAATGGGAGCCATCTTCTCTTTGTCTTGCTCATCCTTCAGGTTCCTTTCACCTATCTCTTAAGCCTGGGGCTAAAAGTAAAGGACAGATGGGGACAGGTAGTGACAGGCCTGGCTGGAGCATCTCTGGGAGCTCTGAGTCACCTGACGTGGGGGGAATGCAGGGGAGGCTGGGCACTTTGACAAGGTTTACGGTGGAGACCACAGTCCTCTCAGAAACACTCCACAGATTCCCAGACTCTGTTGTTAAGAAACTGTACATACAATATAGTGTCTCCCACTGGAGACCCCAAATCCCAGGGCAAGGTAAAAAAATGGCTGAACTGGGAATTGGTAGCCCTGATTTACTTGCTAACCCCACTGCCTATTTATTTAACCTTTGGCAAATCACTAAACTTTTCTAGGTCTGTTTCATCTCATTTTGAGAATTCGATATGGGAGAGCCCTCCCAGCATGATTTCCCTGCTGGTTGTGAATCTCCTCTGACTCAGCAGGCAATGCTATATGCCAGTATTCCTCTGCAGTTTCACAAGAGGGCACTAAGCCTCAGAGGCTGTGAGCATGACAGGGCCAGAGGCAAACATACAATTTATTTCCAGTCTCTGCCTTATCTTCAAGTGGGATTTTTTGTATTCTAATCTTCACTATAGCTATGTTTTCGTATTTAAACAATTTAAAATTTATTTTTACAAATTTCATTATTTATTGTCCTTAGATTTTGTAGTGTAAGTTAAACCCCAAGGATATGGAACATGCCTATCCCCTGGTTTTGTAAATTCCCTGGAGTGTCCCCATGCTACTTATAGCTATATTGTTCGTGGTCAGTTTTAAATTACAAGTTGGATGGAGATTATGCCTCATTACAATTATTGCATATGCATATAGCAATTGACTTAACCCCCACCCCTAACCCTATACAAAAGGTACTGTTAGTTACTGTCATTTTATAGATGGAAAACTGAAGCACATGGATGTTCAGTAAATTGCACAGCTTGTAAATGGCGTAGCTGGGATTAGACCTGGCCAGTCTGTGTTCTTAGCCTCACTCTGTTATCCTGCCTCTATGGTAAACTAATTTAGGGAAGCCGATTGATTTTTTTTTGTTTTCAGATCATGATCTGATAATTTTGGTGTTACTTTTCACACAGCATTTTTAGAATAAACGTTGACACCTATTTGCAGGTGCATATTTGCAGGCACCTATTTTGCCTAGAGTTCAGGAAACTCAGTGGTGGGGCCTGATGTTCTCAATTACTGAGAACTCAGGTCAGGCTCAGTTCTGTGGCTACAGATAGATTCTCCATGGTGTGCGCAACTAGCCAGTTCCAGAGAGGCACCACATGAGGCAGGCGGGGCAGGGGCTGCCTCTGACTAGAGGGATTGGTGTCACTGCCAGAGAGAAAATCAATCTGAAGTTTGTCTCATGATTCCAGATGATGGATCTGCATAAGCCATGTAGTTGGATGTTTTCAAACAATGTGACTAAGATACGAAAGATACAGATATTAAAGTTGCTGTAGTGGCTTTGTAGTATTATTTGCTAGTGATGCACTTTGCTTTACAATTCATTGTGTTTCTTAGCTGTGTAAACAAAAAGCAAGCGCCATTTATTACACTAAGTTCTGTTGAATGCTTGTGGTTTAACGTTTGTCAGATATTTCAATATATAGCCACAGATCACTCTGCACGACATTAACAACAACGAAGTCTGTCTGTTTCTTTGTTGTAAAAAATTGGGATCGGCCTGTGGGCCTCCTATATGTCTCGATGTGGCAAAGGCAGCAATAAAATGTCACAGAGGAGAACAAACTAGCCTGTATCTAAAGAGAAGATTTTAAACAGACATATGACATAGACTTAGGCAATTGGAAGAAAGCTTTCATGTGTTGCTACTTGGGGGCCTACTGACATACTTTGATGGGTGCTCACGGGTTATTTTTCTGTAGTACCCCACCGAAGGCCCATCTCTCGACAAGGCACTGAATCCCATCATCCTGTCTTCTAATCAAGGTTCCTGCAGTTGTCCCTGTGGTCCCTGGTGTCATCTGCTCTTCCACCCACATCGCCTTCCAGCTACTATACCATATCTCTGAAGAGTTGTTGTCTCTCTTTACTGCCTCACATGCCTCTCCTCCCATGCTCTGCAGCCCTCACTCCAGTTAGGCTTGGTGTTCCCCTCCCCACCCCCAAATGACTCTCTGGCAAAATTGCCCAGGACCTCGACCTTTCAAATTCAGTGTTGAGTCCCCAGTCTTCATCTTATTCAGCCTACTGGTAGGATCTGGCCCAACCAATCATGCTCTCTTCCTTGAAATCATTTTTTTTTTCACTTGGCTCCTTGATGCCACACTTGGTCCTTTGCCTACCCAGAGGGTGATCCATGCCAGTCTTCTTTGCTGATCCTCCTGGCATTGCTTCAGCCTCTTCATATTCAAGTGCCTCAGGCCTCCACAACTTCTATAACTGTCCTCACTCCCAAATTATCTAGTCCCTTGACATTAAATGTCACTTAAACACTGATGATTTTATCTTGGAACTCTGCTCAATTTCAACCATTTTTTCTGCCTCTCTGCTTGGATATCTGATTGGCATCTCAAGCCTAGCATGTCCAAAGCTTAACTCTTCATTTCCTTCTATACACTTTCTCACCCCTGCCATACCCAAACTGCCCCATCTTGGTAAATGTCAGTGCCATTTTTAAAATTGCAAAATCCTAGTGCTGCTACTGACCCCTCTCTTTAGCTTCTACTTCACATCAGCAAATCATGTCTGCTCTTCTTTTAAAATATATCCACAATCTGACCACTTATAATCTCCACTGCTACCACCTAGTTCAGGCTGCTGTCAGGTCTTACCTGGAGGTAATCAGTTGGGTGCCCTATTCCACCCTTGCCTTTGGAATCACCCTGTAAAGATTCTTAGATATCTCCCAATCTACTCATATGGGTTTCCATTTCTCTTGGAGTAAAGACCATAGCCCTTGTAAAGACAATGGCCTAGAAAGTCCTTTGTGATCTGCTCTCCCATCTCTACCAAACCCAGTCAGTCTCATATCCCTCTTCATTCTCCCTTGATCATTTTGCTGTGGTGACACTGGCTTCTTTACTGTCTCTTTTACAAGTTTTCTCTGCCTTGCCCTCTCATTTGTTGCCTAGATATTTATGGGACCTACTACTTCTCTTCCTTTAGATCTTTGTTTAAATGCCTACTTGATCACAGAGGCTTTCTTTCACTGATCACTCTAAACAAAATAAGTTGCTGCCAACCCTACTGCCACCCACATATCCCAGGATTCCTTCTCTATCCTGCTTGAGCACTCATCACCCGGAGCATATTACGTAGTTATTTGGTTGTATTTCCTTCCCCTTTAGACTGGACAGGGAATTTATCTCTTGTTCATTGCTGTATCACCTTAACCTAGTGTGGTGCCTGGAAGTTAGTAAGCACTCAATAAACATTTTTTAAATGACTGAGTGAATTTCCTAGGCAAACTGGTCAGAAATAGGCTATAGAGAATGGAAGAGTGGCTGTACCTGCCATTTAATATGCTCTCAATAAGATTACATTTATTGAAATAAGATTTTATTGGTGATGAAACAAAATGCTATTGGGCATACAGAAAGGTATGAGAAAACTAGGCACTAAATTTGATATTAGTCAAGCAAATGTTCATAGTTGGAGAAATGATTGAAAGTCTATCTTTTCTTTCATAGCAACAACTAGAAAGATAGAAGGAGTTTGAAGCTATGTTGTGTTTTGTTACTGAGTTACATTCAGAAGGACTGCTGATCACACAACAAGCAATGCAACTCAAGGCAGAAGAAATTGCCAAATCCCCCAGAACAAAGCAGTGAGGAACTAGTTTGACTGTCACCCAAGACTGTCTTTAAGGCATTGTGTCATAGTTAATTGGCAACGTTTGTTTCTTTCCTAATGATACACAAAATAATGAAGTGTCTTACAATCAACAGAGTTTTAGCTTGAATAAAATAGGGTGGATCTCTTTTCTAGATCTTAGAATGATGAAACGAATTTATAAATCTTAATTTTGTCATTTATGGTTGTTAGTTTACATCTTAGTTTCTAAGATAACAAATGTTACTCTTCCTTATTAGTTAAACCAAGAAGGGAGAGGTTTGGCCAGACACTTGTGCTATCATTTCTTGGTTTCCTTACTGAATTCCTTTCTCCAAGCATTACGTACAGAACTAGCATAACTGGGACCAATTATCCAGTCGTGAGTTTTGACTTTTGGTTCTCATGATTAGTTTGAAAATAATTTTTTCAGACAGCTGCAGGTTTTGTTTTTCATTTTTTTTGAAATAATTATAGGTTCCTAAGAAGTTATAAAAATAGTACAGAGAGGTCTCGAGTATCCATCAGCTAGTTTCTTCCCACAGTGACATCGCCCATAACTGTAGCACAGCTGCAGTTTTAATAGATCATTTTGTTCTTTTCCCATGACCTGTTGGAGTAGGAATAGAGAGATCAGGTAATTTTGTTATGCTCTAAGCCACCTCACTTTAGGAGGCAGTGTTTCTGGTAACAGGTGGTGAGCCCAGAGGCACAGTTGCTATAGAGGGACTAATGCATTGATTTTCATGACCTAGAGGAAATAATCACTCAGGTTAAAATGTCTTCAAGAGTTAGTGGCCTGAAGCTCTCCAACAGAGAAACTCCTAATTGATTTGTTTTTGCTTCAGCACAGCTTTCTTTTGAAGCAATCATTTTAGAGTGATTTCAGGTGCTCCAAAAAACCTCTTGAAATAGACCAACTTAAAGATCTAGAACCTCAGTTGGAAGGGACATGAGGTCAACCTTACCCATTGGATAGGGTGATTTCCCCCTTAAAGACCCAGCCAGGTTACTGTTGCAGTTCTTCTTAAGATCCTTTTCTGCTTAAGGCCTCAGTCCAGTTTCCACATGATGGACTTTTCTTACCCACAGATCAGACAACAGACAGGTACCTCTGTGTTTTCCTTTTCTCCTTTCAGTTAAATACATCTGTATTCTCAAATCTTGTGGTGGTTTTAGCCACCCACCCCTGACCTCCCTCCTACTTGCTGCTTCTCCACAGGCTGCAGTTTTTTGATAGCTTGGCCACATCCTAGAGAGAAGATAATGGTGGTAAATTAGGGGGTGAGCTGAGAGAGGTACATTACAGAAAAAATATGACAGAAGGTATTTGGTACAAGATTGGAAACTAAAGCTCATTATTACAATTATATTCTTCAAATAAGGGTAGTGCCTTCCTTACCCTGTTTCTCTTTCCTATTTATATTATTTGTTATCTTTCACTTGTACTTTTGGACACCCTGTACTATCTTCTCTCCTTTGAAGCCAGACTTCTAGGGTATGGTCTGCATTGTGAGCTGCCCTGATATCCCTATTTCTTCAGTCCAAATACTCACCTTTTGTTTTCTGCTTCTGCTGACTCTTTCACTACATCACCTCAGTCAAGACCACCACCTCCACCTCCGTCTCCACCTCCACCTCCACCTCTATCTCCACCATTGTCCTCCACCTCTACCTCATTTCCATCATTGTCCTTGCCCAAATGCCTGGCCTTCAAGTTGTCTTTGCTGCTGTTTTTTATTCTTTTCTCTTATCACTAGATGAGAACCACGTCATGTCAGCATAGTTAGTGACTATGCTGAGACCAAACAGCCTTAAATTCATGTATACTCAGCATCAATGATGCCTTTGAAAATTCTGATTCTCCCCAGATAAAATACCAGAATGGCAACCCCTGCCCCCTGCCCCTGACCTTCAGCCTCAAACATGTGGCATTTTGGGAGCAGATAAAACCCACACAGAGTGCCCAAGGACTCTTTTCTTCAGAGGGCTGGAACTCTGAGAATTTTCCCCTGCAATTGCTATTTGGAATATTTTTTTAAAAAAAGAGAGAGAGAGAGAGAACTAAAATATGAACTGGAAATTTCTACAAGCTGCCGGCTCCTTGCAATAGATGCAGGTCAGGATGTGACAAAACTGGGTTTGGGAGTATTATTTCTACTACATAGGAAGTTAGTTGAGAGAGCGCTGACCTGAAAGGTAGAAGGTCAAATACTGCAATACAATTAACTTGGCTTAGGTGGGGTGGTAGAGAACCTGAGGGTTGGGGGTAGAGGTAGCCAAGTCACCTGTTCTGGAAACAGATTTGGGCCATTTTATATGAACCCAATATTGATATATCTTTGTAGATTATGTAAATGTGTTTTGACTGAGGTCTCCAAAATTGTTAATGTTCTATAGACAGACTTAGGGATATGCAAACTTGGGCATACAAATTATCATCCCTAAAGAGCTTACCATTACAGATTAAAATTTCCAAATTGAGGAACACATAGAAATAGAGAAGTAAAAGCATTGGCTTATTCAGAGTGGTCTTGAATTTATCTGGACACCCCAGTAAAGATACTAGCACAAAAAACAGTGTTATATAAATAGAAATGAACTTTGGAAAATCTGACAATGTGATAAAGACTATTCTCTGAGCTCCTGGGTGTAGAACATTCTGTAAGAGTACTAATTCATAGAGAACATTTGTTTATCTAAAGAATATTCATACTTATGTTTAATAAAGGAAAAAATCACGGGTGGGTAACTAAGCAGACAATGTATTTTAGCTCATTTGTATAGTAAAACATGTAACAGAATCTCAGTAGAGTTCAAATATGCCCTCTTGATTTCCGAATGCATAGACTCCTTTGAAATAGTATTTTAGTTGTTCAAGCCTTCCCCCTTAGCCATTTTACACCTGGTAATAACTATGTAAATTCAGAAAAACAGATTTTATATGTTTTGATCCATCTTTTTCTTCATAGTACTCTTAGCAAATTCTTACATTGATGAAGATCTGCTTATTTCACCCTAAGGCAATTCAAAAGTTCTGTATGACAACTTTATTCTCACTGCCAACTATTAGGAAAGGAATGCCCACTTTTCCCTGAGGGCTTGTTGTTGCATGAGAGGCTGAACTCATTTTCTGAGCAATTGTTTTTATAAATTCAGTATTTTGCTTCCAGTGTTCATGGCCAGATAGTGTATAACCTGGTCTCTACCCAGTATTATCCATGCTGTTTTCACACTTACCTCCAAGGGCCAAAGATTATCTCACAGAAGCTCCGAAAGAATTCCTGTTTCTGAAATTCATGTGTAAAAGGAAATTTTTAAAGGGAAGAGGGTGATAATTGAGTTCAAAGTCTGAAGAATTTTTGTGAAGGATTATATTGATTAGTAACAAAAGCTCTCTGGCATTTTCAGGCAGACATGTGAAAAAAGTAGTGATTGTAATTAATTTTTAGTGAGTGCCGCATATTTGATAATTGCTCTGATTCACGCTATTATATTCCTCTTCCTTCACCCACAGCAAAATAAGCCTAATTTGATTCATACCCTTAGGAAGAAGGAAAAAAAAAAAAAGCCTAAGATTACTCACATGGCTGTGATTCAGCTCTTGGCTCCCACCACCTCCTCCTCCTCCTCATCCTCCCTTTCTCCCACCCTGCCCACTCCCATATTCACTCCCACCCAGTGGTGTTGCCATCAAAAAACTGAGTCAGTTTGTTCTTTAAAATGGGTGGGGAAAGGAGACAGCTAATAAAAACTTTTCTGAGCGAAGTATACTGCTTAGATCTGAAATCATTGCAGGAAGACAGGCAAAGCGGCTACTTACATAACATGAGAAGCTTGAAAGAGAGGCCAGCCCTCATAAAGAAATGTTCAGATTGTCTTATATAAGACTAGTATAGCTTGTGTGCATGTCTGTAGAGGCATACACATAGCCATGGAGGCAGGTTTCTATGAAAAACCTCTAATATTGTGAATCTTACATATGATGTATACAGAAAGAACCTTGTTTTCAAAGTAGGATACTTTGCTATAATCAAAAAGTGAATATAGAAGTAATCCAAAGATGTCTGATCATTGCAAAACATAGGCGATAAAGACATTTTGTATGCCTTCAAATGAACGTATGACTTGGCAGCTTGAGGTTTTTTTGTTGTTGTTTGTTTTTCTTTTTCTTTTTTGACAGTGTCTTGTTCTGTTGCCCAGGCTGGAGTGCAGTGGCACAGACCACGGCTCACTGCAACTTTGAACTCCTGGGCCCAGGTGATCTTCCCATCTCAGCTTCCCAAGTAACTGAGACTACAGGCGCACAGCACTGTGCCTGGCTAATTTATTATTATTATTTTTTGTAGAGATGAGGTCTCACTATGTTGCCCAGACTGTTCTCAAACTCCTGGGCTTAAGCGATCCTCTCACCTTGGCTTCCAAAGTGTTGGGATTATAGGCATGAGCCACTGCACTCGGCCACAAGATTGTTTTTTGTTTCTTTCCTGAGGAACCGTAAGATTAGTACTGAAGGTGACAGCTCACCGTTAGAGAGCTGATGGTGGTAGCAAACATTATTGAGGCAGCAGTCTCTGTTCCTTGCTTGTATTTTTTTGCTTATTCCCATTCTTCAGATGAAGTAAAAGCCGTAGAGAAATGAAGGGACTCTTCTAAGTCCCCACAGGTAATAACCTCAGAGACAGTGTTAGAACCCAAGCTGTTTGTCTTTACCCTGACTTGTAACTTTGGTTTTTTGGGAGCCTGACACAGTTGGATCATTTGGTATTTTAGAACTTACCCAAGACAGGAGTGGCGGTGGACAGGAAGCTCCATGCTGGAGCTCCAAACCAGCCTTGAACTGAACTGTTGAATCAGGTCTGTGTGCATCTTCAAACCAGGCTGTGACACGGAGGGGAACAGAATGGAGCCTTCCCCCATCACTCATTTGTAATCCCAACCACCCTCTCTTCATTTTGTTGGCTTTTACCCCATTATGTTACCATCTGTCTCCAAAACATTGCCTGGGTAAAGACAAGCTGGAGCAGTTGCTCGCCCTCAAACAAAACACAGAACTACTTCTCCTCACTCCCATTCCCCCCCACCCCCGACTAGTGCCAAGCACCATATTTGAGGAGTTCCATATTTATAAAGCTTGCTTGCACCTCAATGATGCCTGCTTGCTGTCCTTTTTATTATTCTTCAAATATGTTATGTGCTGACTGGAAACGATTAGCTTTTGTTACTGAGGGGTTTGCGGGATGCTTGAAACAGCTTCATATAGTTCTCAGATGGAAATGCGTGCTGTTTGCTCCTTTAAGAAATGAAATTTCTTAATGAAAGACAGCATAGAGGAGAATGCATACTGAGGTTCCCCACCCAACTCTCTGGGTTTCTCTTAGGGTAATTGTGGTAGGGTTTTATGTCATGGCCCTGTGGGGCGAATAAACAGTGGATCTTGGGTACTTTTTTCTGAGTCTGTACCCATCTCTTCATGCCTCTGACTAGGGGCCCTTGTTAATGTCAAGGGCAGTGCTCTGTCCCCAACAGAGCTGTAGTGTTGCCCCCAGTCTCTGACCCACTCACCCTCTTTCCTGTTTGATGACACTTCCAGTGTCCTGACACATCTGGGCAGACTGGAATTGGAGTTCTTAAATGCCCTCTCTGACTGGCCCCAGCTCGATTCTGCACTGGCCTTAGGAGACTCCACAAAGTTTGGAGAGGAAAGACCCAAACAGGTCTCAGATGTAAAACTGGATGAGTATTTCAACTGCTGAAACTTTAGGAGGAAAATATGGATTGGCTATGTGTTTGCCAACATTAGTAAAGTAGTTATTAGTGATTCTTTTTTTAAAAAGTTATGGAATCATATTTTTCTCATTCAGAAGTGTTACTTAGGGAATGACTGAGATGTGTATGACTCCAGAGTTCTCTGTCAGACACTGTTCTCAGCCCCTAACGTAGAGTCATTTTTTAATCCAGGTGCCACAGCTAGGAACAACAGAACCAGAAGTCAAACCCCAGCAAGTCTGACTGTGGAAGCTAGACTCTTCAAAGATGTCATAGGCCCTTTTAGATGCCAGAGTTTTAGATGTTCCATTTTATTCACATTCTATTTTCATAGCCTGTGTTTATTTCCATTGAAAGCCGTATAATTATAGACTTTATGTTCTGTATCTTAGCAAGGTAACTGTCTTTAAGCCAATAAAACTTAATACATTACTGTTGAAGTACGAATACGTTTTAATAACCGAGAAATACACACACATACTTAAAATAGAATTCAAAAGTGTAATTTGGAAGTGCACTCGAAATAGTTTCGTGTGATTTTAATTTCTGAAAATCAATTCTGTATGTAAATTGAATGTAGTGTTTATTCCAGTAAAACCCTGCAGGAAGTCTTTTTTATAAAGTGAATAATCAACTCCTGAATTAACTATTATACATGGTTTCAGTGTGTATACCTTTTCTGTGCTCTCATCTACCAATCTGAAAATTAGATATCTGAACATTTTTCTGTGTTTCAAATGTTGGATGTATTTCCTGTATTATAATAAAACTAGTTATCCATCAAGGCATAATCAACAGTAAATGGCAAGCCTTAGAGCAGTTGCTGACTTTGCTCAGGGTTAAAGGAAGTATGCTGAAAAGAGATAACTGTAGTTAAATTGCTCAGTCCAAGCCTTCCAGATTTTTCATGTGGGGAATTGCACTTCTTATTACTGTATTCTTCCTGTCTACGTAATACCTGGGAACAATTTACTCCATGTAATGCCACTCCCATCTTGGTAGTAAAGTTTTTACTGAAGAGGAAGACTTTTAGGGCATGTCAGTATATTTAATTGGAATTTTCACTGGTGACTTTCAAGTTTTGATTTCGCA
Organism: Colobus angolensis palliatus; assembly: GCF_000951035.1. Lineage (NCBI taxonomy): Eukaryota > Metazoa > Chordata > Mammalia > Primates > Cercopithecidae > Colobus > Colobus angolensis. The sequence continues at coordinate 2,336,376 of NW_012114888.1, read as the reverse complement.
GCTTTTAGGCAGGTCAAGACTAAAGGACTGTACAGATTTTTTGGTAATGTGATTGTATTACGTGTGTGCAGTGTGTGAGTAGCTCAGCTTAGAGTGTGAATTGCAGTAAATGCAAAAGTGAAAGCTGCAACATGGCTCTCATGCTCCCAACCACTTCCTGAAGAACCCCGCCACGCGAGTCCCAGACTTAGAGACTTGAATCCTCAGGATGGAAAGAGTCCAAGTCCCTCATGGTAAAGACCTCAAGTAAACCTAAATGTAGAAAACCTGTTTGCTACTCTAGTGTGAATTCAAACGTTTGGTTGCCTCCACTGTAAAAATTTCAGGACACAATTCTGAAATTTAAAATATTAGGGAATAGAGCCAGAGCGTTGCCATGCCTTTAAAATAATCTTTCATCTCTCCTGTTTACATGATTCAACCCTTGAAACCAGTTGGAATGTGCGTCCTGATCTCTAAATGTACAAGTTATCTAAAAAAAAAAAAAATGTGAGCTTGTCAGCTTAGCTACAGCCACCAGTCTAATAAAACTGAGTCACATCCAAATGGGCTGCACTTAAACTACCCTCCTATTCTAGGGAAAACGTGGCTGGGGGAGGCAGTCTGAGTCATCACCTGGTTTGTTTGACATACGCTTCCTTCCATAAATTGGGAATGGCGAGCGGCACAGTGTTCTGGGCTTGCCTGGGAGAAGGAGCTGTTGCAGCCTTGCATGATCAAAATAGGGCCTTTAGGTTTGAAGGATGAGGCTGAGCCCATATTTTGACTCCAAATGTCGGGGGAGGGGAGAAGAAGTCGACAGATCCAAACAAGGAATATTTGTAAGTACCATTTTTGGAGGTCGGAGAAATGGTAGGGGTGTTCACAGTTGAATTTCTTCCTAGGACATAAAAGGTGTTTAAGAGACAAATTAGGGGCATTGAAATAAAAATAAATGGGTATCTATTTCACTAAGTGGGCTCGTTTACTTAACAAGAGTATTCTTGATGTGGACACCTTAAAATGATTGAGAGAGAGATGATTTGGTAGTTAACCATACAAATCTGTTCTGACAATGTTTAATTTCACTTAATTTATTTGACTATTTTAAAAGAAATGTATTTCACTTAGGAATCTTTTCATGGCAAATTTGAATCTTCTTTAGGGGTATTTTGAGGGGATGGGAAGAGAGGCTCATGTGTCTCGCACATTTTCCTACAGCGGTTTTGCTGTAGGAAAACCATTTTAAAAAGTTTAGAATGTAAAATTGTTGCAGACTATAGAGGAAGGGGAAGGAGGAGTAGATTTATAGCTGAAGTGGGTTTGTAAACTCAGCCTCTGCTTTGGGATTATTTTTTAACATGTGCCAGACATTCTTCTGATTTTCATCCTGGCTTGGTTGTGGCTCTTTCTCTGTCTGTGTGCGGCTGGGGTGTTCCCTGCTTTAAAGCCGTAGTTGTCGCAGCCTGGGCGTTTTCTGTTTCGGCTTATGGCTTTTTTTTCTCTTTTCCTGAATGAGTGTCCTTTGTGTAACCCCAGTAATTCAGAAATCCTGCAGTCATAGGGACTGCCCTATCATGTGACTTAGGTACTAGGTTCTGGCTGCGATTGGTCAGCAGCTAATTGGCGGGTCCCTATAAGAGGTCTTGGGTCGGGCATCCGGCCACTCTCCTGCCTGGGCTGCTGCTCAACCGGGGCTGGGGTGGGGGGCGGTGTCTGTCCAGTGATTCAGCCACATGTGATAGATGACCAAGTGACTGCTTTCTTGGGGTCCGCACACCAGTGGAAGACAGTCAAAGTGGTTGGGACAGACTTGATCAAACTCTGGGCTTCCTGAACTGGTAACTGTCACTTTAATATAGGTTACTGATTAAACTCAGAAAAATGCAGCTTAAAATCTTTGCCAGGAACTTGTGTGGACTTATTCCCTGTTCCCCCCCACCCCCCTTGTTATGATTTGTTTTGTCACAGGAATGAAATGCAGATAACTCTTTAGAAAACTTTTGTAGGAAAAGCGCCTCGTGTGATCTGGAACAAAGACGTTTTATAATCAGATTTATCAAGCTGCGAAGAGGGAGTTTTAGTGAACGGAAGCAGCAGCATTCTGTCACCAGGAAATACTCCTTTATCCAGAATTGGTAAGTGAAAAGTGGCATTGCTCCCTAATAGACATCATATGTGTGTGTGGGAATTGAAAAATTGTTCACAGACCCCTAACCACTGTGTTGAACAGAGAACACATAAACAGTGAGGAGTTCTAAAAAAGAGCAGCACAAGAATACCGCATAAAGACTGAGAAGAAGCCAGGTAATTAACAAAAATGAGCTGAGTGCTATCAGTTTAGCTAAACATATGTAATACAGCTAGATTTGGTTGTTTTATTTTTTCTTGTTAATGGAGGGGAAACATAAAATCAGAATGGGCTGTTTAGTAGAATTGCGACATTAACTTTCCATGGATGTAGATTTCCATCTAATCTGAATAGCATGTATGAAATTTGAAGGGATGCTTTCAGAATTAGTCTGCTTGCCCTCCTTTCCTTTCCTCTGCATTAAGATGTCAAGTATTTAGTTAGAACCTTACCAGATGAAAGTTGTGCAAAATGAAAGTTCAAGTAGTGCATGGGAAACACCTCCTCCTGATTGGGAAGGGTAGATTACAATGGCAATAGATTTTTTGTTTTTTGTTTTTTACATTTGTGTCACTAATTTTAAGTTTGTTCTATTCGATTACATGAGTAGAGGAAAGGGTGGTTATTTCTATCTATATGGTTCATGACATTTTGGGAGATCATGATTAGTAGTTCTTACTGGTTTGGTATGCATATTCCTGCCTGTCTCTCTTTCCCTGAAATGTTGAATTCAGTTTTCTAATCTTGAATCTGAGCTGCCTTTTATGTTTAAGGGTTCTAGAAAATGACAATAAAGATTTGAATACCTGTGTTATATACAACAAGTTCCTGTTCATGATGTATAAGGTAACACAATTTTAGTTTAGGCGTGAAGGTCTAATTTCTTGATTTGGCTTCTTAAGAATATACCAAAAAGGTTGAATAGAATAAGAAAAAGAATATTAGAAAAGAATGGTGGGTGACTGCCTGATTTTACTAGTTTCTTATTGGTCAATAGAAGTAATCATGTGATGTCTACTTATAGAAGCAAATGAAAAAAATTTTTGTTCTTTAGCTGCTAACAATTATATTAAGGCAATTTTGGCTATCTTTGTTTATTAATTTGAATATATAATTATAACTGTTATTAACAGAATAAGTTTTGGGTAACATAGGAAATAATAATTATTTCTTTCTTTTTAAGCCAAATTGGAAGTTGAGTCTACTTTTGGTTTCTATTCTGTTACTTTCAGAATCTTAAAATCCTTAACTCAAAAGGGAAAATGTATAATAAAACAGGATAGCAGTGCTGAAATTTCTCTCTCTTAGCAGTGGAGTGGGATGAGGGTGAGGGAGGGAGATGAATCTAGTGAGATATATTAATTGTGTTTTCCTCCTCTTGTATACTTGGATAATTTTTGAGATCACTTTTCTCAGACTAGCAGCTCTCAAGACTTTTGCATAAGTATTTATTCTTAAAGAAATAGAAAGACAAGATAAGCACGGCTCTTAAGGGCAGGTCCTACAATAAGTCAGGAAATTGGGGATCCAAACTTGTGAACATGACAAGTCAATTTGACTTCATTAAGGTGTGGCATTAGTTTTCTTGAAGTACACCAATTTATAGGTTTTTAGAATCTTGAAGACAGAAAAATGGCAGCAAAGCATTAAGGTACTTACAGGTACTTTATATTCAACTGCTAGCTTATGTTTTCAACTCTGTATTTCATGTAAGTAAATACTTGGGGAGAACATGATGATTTAATAATCTGGATAAATACTGCTGTGCCTGTTGGAAAAAAGCCTCTAATGTTTAGGTTTTCCTCATCCATTTAAAATCCATTGTTTTGAATGACAAAATGTGATAGAAGCAGGTTGGAACAGTAAATGCTAGAGAGTATATCCCAGAAGAATTATCTGAGAACTTCATGTTTTCAATTCTGTTTGCCGTTCTCTGTTCTTAATTTATTAATTTTTAAAAGTACGTCGAAAGTGAGCAACCTTGCTTGCTCTGAATTCTCCTCTGGGGTCATTGAGAGTATTCACATTTTCGTATACCCTGTTAAAAGATATTAATGCCTTTTGCGTATGTCTTTGTCTTTGTGGGTATGTAAAGCGACGAACTGAAGGGATCTGGTCAAGTGACAGACCTCAAAATAATTTCTCTGAAATAGTATTTGAATTTGCATGTTCGGGAATGTAGATGCTTTCCCTTTGGGCTTGTTTCTTAAGTTTTTGGTGTACTATACAGTTTTACCCAATTACATTTTTTTCTTTTGAGGTCTGTATATGTATGGGTGTATATATTTGATTTGAAGGGGGAGTTTTAATCATTAGCGAAACAAGCGGCTGTTTGTTAGAACCCAGATAAGCCTTGTAGTGTTGTTCCTATGACAACTGAGTAGTTGGGTGTTGAAATGTAGCTTTAAGTTCTTGGTTTGGAAATGTCATTCAGACCTCCCACTATAGTCTCATTGAGTAGGAGGATAATGAGAAGGGGAAAAACCATGAAGCAACCTAAGTATCTCCGTTCGTTTCATGTCTTCCTGACTTGTTTTTGTGTACAGGATCGCCATTGGGAGTGGTAAACATAGGTCTCGAACAAAGCAATACTTCAATAAAAAAGAATATGATGGAAAGGGGTCAGAAAAGTTGGGGAAGATAAATAACGACACATGGGGGCAATAAAGAGGCAGGAGAAATAGGCTTCCACGGGTTTCTGCAAATCCTTTATCCACTCTACTGACCAGCAGTGAGAACATCTTGAACCAGTTATTGTATAGCTCTTCAAGAGCTGTGAATTTCCTTCAAATGCAATGTGGAGAAAATTCCTTTGGTAGCAGGATGGTTTACCACTTTGGCATAACATTGATTCATCTCCCCCAGGCAGACTACAGAGGATACTGTGTTCTTTTAAGGCACATGTTTTTCAACCAGTTGTTCATTTGTCATTTAATAGCTTTTGTCTTTTTTCTATGGGAAAGACAAGGTTATACTATTAAAATAGTGATAAAATTTAAGTATTTTATTCTATATTCAAAAAGTGCTTTTGAAAAGTACTTAGAAAAAGATTGTTTGAGACCTGTTGTTGGTGGAAATGTTTGTGAATGGAGAATCTATGGAGCACTGTATTTGAGGAGAGGGATTGTTTAGACTAATATTTGGCATAGCTTAATTATGCAGTTGTTGATTTTCCATGTCTGAAGGTCTTCCTATTTCCTACTCCTAAATATATTTTTTTTGTATTGTATGTATTTAATGTGTATAACATGAGGTCTTGATATACATATACACAATAAAATGATTACTACAGTCAAGCAATTAACATACCCATCATCACACATAGTTACCTTTTTTTTGTAGTAAAAGCACCTAAAATCTACTCCCTTAGCGATGTTTTTTTTAATTTGGTTGCTAGAACCTCCTGAAGTTAGAAATAAAAAGATTTCAGTGGGGTTAGTCCCTTCCTTAATAAATATACGCCCACCATCTCTTCTGTAATTCAAAAAGCTCTGAAAATCAAAGGATTTTCATGTAACAAATTTGGCAGCAAATCCTGACCTGAACTGATGTGAGGCTAATGATAGTGTTTGTTTAGCTCGCTTAGAATGAATCTTTGTATGTTTTACTCCAGAAGTATTAATGTGTTTGATCACGGAGTATTGTTCCAGACTCCCCTAGAGGTTTATATACTATGTTGAATAGTCAACCTATTACCTGTATAAAATAATAATAATAATCAATCTGAGTGTCAGGTAAGCATTGGTGGACCCATAATTGCTGACGTACATTGAGCTCATATTATATGCCAGGTACTGTTCTAAATGAATCACTGGCATCTAAGAACAGTGCCTGGCACATAGTAGGTACTTAGTAGGCACGTTTTGGTAGGAGATGCTTTACACTTACTAACTTCTTTAACTCACAGAAACAGTATGTGACCAATATGCTTGTTACCCCCATTTTTACATGGCGAAACTGATGCACAGAGAGGTGAAGCAACCTACCCAAAGTGACACAGTGACACAGGCAGAAAGTAGTGGAGCCACGATTTGAAAGCAGACAGTCTAGCTCCAATCTGCTCTTAATGATTCTGATTCAGATACAAGAGAGGACTGGAGATGTGGCACTGGACTTCTTAACTGAGTCAGAGGGGGTGTTTGAGTGATTTACTTTATTCATAGTCACCTTATACCTCCTATGATCAAGAGCTGGTGATACACCACTATGGTCATTAACCGGGGCTGTGGTGGAATGCTTGTAACAGGTTCTCCTGGGTGGGAGTGTAGGAATTCCAGGGGTCTGAACTCTCCTCACAGACTTCCCAAGGTGATCTCTATCAGTAAATCAGCCCGACTTCTTCGTCTTGAAAAATTAAGACATAGGAAATAACTCTTTCCTTAACCCTAAGGAATTTTCCTTGAACAGTGGGAAAAACCTTTTTGTAGACATTCATTAGACCCCTTACCCAGCAGGAGGTATGGAATCAATAAAGAGGGCATGGGTCACCTCCGAGGGTGTGAGCTCCATGGCTTGGGAACTACAGTGGGACACAGCCAAGCCCTTTGGGAGAAATCAGGCAGCCCATGGAGCTTCAGCTGCATGACTCTTTGAATTCACAAAAGGATACCTTTAACAGTACTTCTCAAAAAATGTATGTAAGGCATGTCTCAAGTCCCTATATATTTCTAGGAATAAAAGAATTCATTTCAAACTGATGGCAACCTCCCCATTCTATTCCCCAGCTTTCGATCCTTCTTCCTGCTTAATTTTTCTTCTTAACACTTGCCTCTGTCTGACATATTGTATGTCTTACTTATTTATTCATTTGGCATTTTAGTTAGACACTAGCAATATTGTTTTCTTTGAATACATTTGAAGGTCCTAGATTTATTTCTTTTTGATGTTCATCTTGCAACTCATTCCCTCCTGTCAATCTCAGACTGCTGTAAATAAATGACTTTTTGCCCATTTTTTTTTTACTATTAGTTGTCATATTTATTTTTCTTAAACAAGCTGTACTGATTATACAATCTGAATTTGGAGAATAGATGTCTTCATTCAGGAGGGGAAATTGAGCCAAATTTGAATACAATCATTGGGTAACAAATCCAGAAGATTAAGTTACTAAGGAGAACATGCAAAGTAAACACTTGCATTTTATGAACTACCTTCAATTTAGATAGACAACTGGGTAACTGTATATGACATGTTTTGGGAGTAAGACCTGTTAAACCTACCTACTTCCTACTGTTTTCATTTGAAAAATAAATCAATTATTAAACGGTTGTTCTACACATTAAAGACTGTAAGTGATTTAACCTTGAATATTTCCTAACTCAAGTTCTTAAAATCCTCAACTCTAATCTCTTGTTTTTCAACCCCATATTTATTCTAGTTTATTCTTTCCAACATATTTAGGATAATTTAAAACATAAAGTAAAAAAAAAAAAACCATATATATTATTAACTATAAACAATGTGGTGTGATTATGTAAATGCATAATTTTAGTTGATTTTTTTCTTTAGCCCTAATTCTTTTTTTCTTTTCTTGTTTTTTTTGAGACAGAGTCTTGCACTGTCACCTGGGCTGGAGTGCAATGGGGGTGACCTCGGCTCACTGAAACCTCCACCTCCGAGGTTCACGGGATTCTCTTGCCTCAGCCTCCCGAGTAGCTGGGACTACAGGCGCGCACTGCCACGCGCGCACTGCCACGCCCGGCTAATTTTTTGCTGTTGTTGTTGTATTTTTAGTAGAGATGGGGTTTCACTGTGTTGACCGGACTGGTCTTGGACTCCTGACCTCGGGATCTGCCCGCCTCGGCCTCCCAAAGTGCTAGGATTACAGACGTGAGCCACCATGCCCGGCCTAGACTAATTCTTAAAGGAACAGATTAGATACATACAAAAGTTGAATTTAGTATGCTTTTGTAAGTCAATGTAATGATTGAGACATTTTGTTTACTTAGCTATATTTTATAACAAAATAGTTCTAGCTACTTTCTTTTAAATGGTTAATAAAGTAATAACTTGCTTTTTAAAAATATAGTATAACTATTTAAGGTAGACTATGAAGAGCAGGCTAAGGTTTTATTTTAAATTTTCTCCCCTTTCTGCCATGGAAGTGTTTAATTCCCCTGATGTGCTTATGGTATTGAAAGCCCATTGTTGGTGTTGGTATTGGAAGAAAGCTTAGTTTTTCTGCATTTTCTAAAAGGAGAGGGAAGAAAGATTTTTAAAAGTGAAAATCCATTGATTTTTTTTTTTCTTGATTAGGATTTGTGTAATATATCTGAAGTGAGACTAGAGTTCTTAAAGTTGAGAGAAACAGTAAATCTGTATACACCCAACAAAACTTTGCAGGGAACATTCAGAGTTCAGATTACCTGAAAAAAAATCTTCAAATCTTCAGATGTTTTCCAGAGAGTGTTAGTGCATGAAAATGGTACCCATGACCCCAAGAGGGTGTGCATTCACAGCATCCATTGAAGTAGTTTACTCCCTAAGAGACCCAGGCTTTGGAAATCAGTATATTTGTGCTTTAAGCTCCCTTTGCCCCTTGCTAGCTGAGTAAGCTATTCCGCCTATTTCCCTGAGCCCCAGAGTGTAGAGCATCAGAAGTAGTGCGCAAGTTTGTTGCGTGAGATAACACGAGTAAAGCACATGCTGTGGAACCTGGAGTAATGGTGCTTAACACACTTGCATTCCCTTCCAAAATCCCTTTAGGAACAGACTTCTTCAGTTTAGTCCTAAAGCCTGTAGATCCATGCTAAATCATATGACTTTTTTTCACATCAGATTAAGCAAAACACTGATGATGGTGACTGTCGCTTATTGTGTAGTTACCGTGTTCTGGACGGGTGTTGTTGTAAGGGCTCTACCTGCATAGACCCATTTTTCCTCATGGCAAACTATTGGTGCAACTATCATGCCCATTTCATAGATGAACACACAGAGGCACAGAGAGGTAAAGGAACTTACTTAGGGCCACTCATCTGTCATGGAACCAGAATCTAAATCCAAATAGGTTATTGCCAGTACAGATGGTAAGTACATGTACTTCTGGCAGGAAAGCAGAATAAAAGTTGACCGAACCTGAAAGTCTCGGAAATGGTCTTCTCATTCTATTCTGTAAAGTGTCACGTCTTCTAGGCCTACCTCTCTCAATATTGAAATACAAAATTAACTTTTTCTGCTTTTTATTTCACAAATCAACGGGAACAGTCTTAGTCATTTGTGTTTCATGAGTTTTAATTAGGCCACTGCAGTCCAGGAGGGGAATTCCTTGTTTTCAGTTGATCTCATATACTAACAAGTTTACTCATGTAACTTCCCCTATTTTTTTCTCTAATGTTTTCACTTGAAAGTGGGGGTGGGAGGGAGAAGTATGTTAGCATTTGAGTCCTCGGGATGCACTTACATCAACCTTTCTGGAAATTCCTTCTCGCTGGTATAGAACTAATACATAGAAAAATGAAATGAGTAAGAATCTGTATTTACTAATATTTTTCTTCTTTATCTCCATCTAGTTCTGGATATTTTCTGGAGGATGCGGTAAAACTTCTAGATAAAGAAGTACAGGAAGCCACCTATGTGCATAGAACCTTGTGTTTGGGTGTGGACTAAATTTTCAGACTATGGGAAAGGGATTTCACATTGAGAATTTCCTCTTTCAGATGTAGATTGAGAATTTTGACTTAGAAGATGAGGGCTGGTTATCCTAGCCCGTGGGTCCAGAGTGCTTGGAAATCTCTTAAAAAAAAATCCCCTGGCCTTGGACTGAACCTGCTCTTGGGGGATTTATTAATCATGCCTGCCTTCATTCTTTCCTTTGTTTGTTCGTTTCTTCATTTGTCCATATTCTCGCATAAGTCTTTCAACATCTACCTGCAAAGAGGTGAAAGAAATGATGGGAGTGAGAGTCCATCGGGGGACGGGAGAGGAGTAGCAATAAACTCACTCTTTGTTCCTTTCACCTCACTGACTGCGTCTTGTATCTGATTGTTTGCCCCTTTTGAGACAACGTATATTTCACAGACAGACACTCATGAAGGTCTTTAAGCATCTTCCTTTGGGAGCCGGGTTTCTTTTTTTCAAAGTGAGAGGAGAAAATGCTTGTGAGGGAAAAACAATGCAGAGAAATGGTTTTTCTTGCTTTCTTTTTAATGTTGGCAGAAGAAGGGTTCGTAGTAGGGAATGTATCAGTAAATATAATCTAAGAGCGCCCATGCTTTCAAATAATTTCCTTGTTTGAAGAATATTAAGTGCAGTGGTATTTACAATTAATGATCACAACCAGTTACAGATTGCTTTGTTCTTTCTCCTGCTGCTTCACTTGCCTATGCTTTAAAAAAGAAGAACATTAAGAGACAACAAAGGCCATCACAAAGATGTCTTTAAAAATAATTTTAAAATAGAATTTACATTAATTTAAAGGTAAGAAGTATTGCCATGCCCTCAATCAAATTTATTATGACTTTTTGAAAATATCTCTAAGTAAAGATAGAGAAAATGAGGAATGAAGATGGGGAGGACTTTTGGAATTTATACTACGATTCTTTCAAAAAACAATTACTCATCTCCATGCTGCAGTTAGGAATGCGCTTCCTTAAGACAGAGTCATTATGTTTACCTGTTATTTAAGTCTTGATATCGCCTCCTATAGTTTTTGAAAAACATCACTCTTCAAGTTTTCTTCAATGGCACAAACTGTACCTGTGCATTTTCTGAAACAAGTTTGACCACACCAGCAAAGACAATGAAAATGCTTTGTCTTTCAGCATGAAATGTGAAGTCTACCTTATTAGTAGGTATATACGGCCCAAGGGAAGAAAATGTTAAAGTAGATTTAAAAACAAAAACAAAATCACTCACACTCTAAAAGGGTGTCTCAGTATTTCAAGGCTCTTCTCTCTATATATATTAAAGCAAATAAGGAGGCCTCAGGACAAGTTAGGTTGATAATGACAGTGAATATCTACCTTTCTCCCCATTCCGTTTGACATCCATACTCCAAAAGACCTTCCCTTATTTTCTATACATGGGTAGCAGGGAGATTATAGAGAAACTGTTGTTTCTCCTGCTTTCTTTTTTTACTCCTGGGGGAATGATCACTTTCCTACAGCTCTTGTCCACCTGGCCCTTGATGCGTTTGGAGTTTTGGTAAGGTGTTAACAAAAATGGTCTCAGGTGCCAACTAAGTTTCATATGCTTATAGCAGAACAGCAGACTAAGACACCACATGGGAAATGTACATTTTACAAAAATATATTGCACATCTACCAGGTGCCAAACAAGAGTTCTGGGTCTGAGAATACAGCAGTGAATAAAGTCCCTGCTCACATGGAGCGGGTAGGCTGATGGTGATGGAACTCATAAGTATACGGCAGGTGTTAGTAAACACTGCAGAGAAAAATAAAGCTGTATCAGACAGAGAGTACCTGGGGATCAGGGGTAGAGTGACGTTAACCAGGGCTAATAGGAAGGCCTCTTTGATATTATGAGGCCAGTGAGGAGTCAGCTGTGGGAGTGTCTGGAGGAAGAGGATTCCAGGCAGAGAAAATAAAAAAGTAACTGCAATAGAGATGGAAGCAGGCTTTGTGTATCCAAGAGACACATTGTGGCAGATCAGATGGGACTCTGTTGGCCGCAGTAAGAAGCTGTTTGGAAGGTAGAACTAGAGAGAGTGAAGATGGTATTCTGAGAGTCTAGGTGATTTATTGTAGGGATCCCGGAGAGTCGAGCCCCTTGTGCCTCATAACTGGAGTGTTTACAAGTCGTGTAAGGCCTTCCTGCAGTAAAATGCTACTTTTGTAATTTAAATTATTATGCTATGAAAATCTTAGTAAAGATAAAGTTGAACTATTTGAAGCACAATTACAGCTGAAAAGCGCACAGTGGGCAATTCTTCCTGTCACATCTACTCCTCAGAGAGATGTGGGGTACCTGAATGTACCTGAATGTGGGGAACGTTTTGATTTGATTTAAATTTGCCAAAAACTCATCTTCCATAAGGCACATCTTTGCTGATTTTTGCACTCAGTAACAAGCAGTTTAGAATTTTGAACTGAAGGGATTTAAATCCATGTTTAAAACACTTTTATTTTAAAATAATTCTTAGCTTTATGTTCAGTCAGATGATAAGCTCCCTCTTATGTTTGGTACAGGTTAGGAAGTCTTGTTGTATAGCACTTATTTTACAATTGGCGGTACAAAGAGAGTGTGGAAAAATAAAGGCAATTGGTCAGGTGGGAAGGGTAAAATGTTTTAGGTACCTTTTCTCTTTTAAAGTTGTGTTAAAAACATTTTTGTAATTTCTTAAAGGTAGAGTTGATTGCTGTAAATTGATTGCAGCCCCCTGTCATTACTTCACTGTTATACTCTGATACTAAATGCCCTATGTTTTGTATAAGGAAATGGGCAAGTTCTGTCTACTGGGAGTTTACATGTTAAGAGACATTGCACGGGTGAGAACAGACATAAAATGTATATGTAATTATATCACAACATGCAGGGCTTAGAAAGGGACTTGATAGCCTTTTATAGGTGTCGTCCAGGTTTATCTTACCTGGAATACTGCCTGAGACTCTATACCTAATTCTTATCGCATAGCCTGACTTTCTATTAGTCAATGATACATTTGGGTTGGGTTAACCCTCATATTCTTTTAGCAAGGGACCACCTGCAGAAAAGACTTATTGGTTTTGTCATTTATAGTTTAGTTCAACAAGACCGGATTTCCTCACTGCCTTTGGCTGAAACTGACTGACTAAATCAGTTTCACTTGTAGGGTAGAGAAATGAGTAATTTGGGAACATAGAGTGTTGTGTGGAGGAGAGAAGAGCTTAGTTTGCTCCTTTTCATCCTCCCCTTGGGTAAGAAGTCTGCATTGAGAGAGGGAGAAAGATTTGGGACATCATGGGGAAACTGACCCCCTTGGGTCAGCCACATTGGGAATTAAGAGAAAGATGTAAAAATGGACCAGGAGAGGATGTAGGGAAGCCCCAGGGGAGCCAGAGAATTTCTGGTCCTAAGCTCAAGTGTCAGCCTCAGTTCTTCCTAGCATCTTAGACATGCTGTCCCTTCTGGCTTATCTCCTGCGAGACAAGGGGCATACTCCTGACTTACTGAGCATCCCATCTCAGAGGAGCTGGGAGGACAAGGAATTCAGGAATGGACTTTGAAGACAATGTCTCCCCCAAGTCACCTGCATACATTTGTCTACTGAATCTACGTTCTAAGTGTAGATTAATGTCTAAGAGAGAGACATTAAGTTTCTTTTTCTACCAGCCTCTGACCCCTTGCTTTGAGGAGAACAGATGTGTTGTCCATGAAGTGGTGAGTTCTGTTTGGTCCTTCCTCTAAGATTTGTCGCAGTCTTGATTTTCTGGGGCTCAAGCCATTTTGCCCCATGTGCTCTGGGATTTCCCCTGGTTGTCCCCCCATATAAGTAGACAACTTGCTATCTGTGTTCTAAGACCTTCATATTTTTCCCTTTGACTTGAGTCTGTTCTGGAACAACTGTGTGGTAGCTGGGCACTGCAAAATGAGTCAGTTCCTGCAGTTCGGTTACAAGTTCTCAAAAAGTATTTCAGAATGTGGATGTGGTCAGCACAGTCATTTTCCAGACATCTAAAAGGAAACCCACATCAACTGTAACAATTGAACTAAGAGCCGATGGCTCTACACAACAGAACAGGGCCTGCTTTTCCTCAAAGCCTGTAGGTGCCCTCAAATCTAGCATTCTCTATGGATCGGAAAGGAGAATTCATCTTCATGATTGTAGATCACATTTTATCTGTTACTGTTAACACAAAAAAAATGCGATAGAGGTTTTGGCCTTCATCACCTTTTGAATGTGGGCACAAACTTGACATAAGAAATAATTAGTAAAATGGAATCTATGGGATTAGAGTACACTTAGTACAAAGTGTGAAATGTGGCTTAGAGATAGATGCTTGGGTAATTGAGCTAATGCACGAAGGAGAGGTTAAGATGGTTTTGGTACCAATAGAGTACATCGAAATATGCTTATTTGGTTTACTAATAGCCTGAACCCGTGCAGACTTAGCAGCAATACTGGTAAAATATCATTAAATCCTTTTCAAGCTTTAAAAGAAGTTCAAATTTGTCATAACATTTGGAGAATATTTTCACTCCACACAAGTTTTGGAAAATAATCTTTGTGAATTTTTTTATCCTTTTGGGTATCATGAATTGTAAAACTTTGTTGCAGTTCTCAGTTACCAGTCTTGCTCCACTCCGTAAAACTGATGGCATTTTCAATAATAAGAAAACAAAATTAAAAAATGGGTAAGCGATTTGAACAGACACTTCACCACAGAATATACGCAAATGGCAGATAAGCACAAGAAAAAATCTTCAGTCATTAGTCATTAGGGAAACACAAGTCAAAACCACAGTGAGGTACTGCTACACACCTATCTGAATGGCTAAAATTTAAGAAGCCAGCCTTGCCAACTGTTGGTGAGGATGTGTAGGATTTAGAACTCTCATGTACAATGATACAAACATGTCAAACATACACCTATCATACGATTCAGCTGTTTTCACTCCCAGAGAAAAGAAAGTAAGTGCTCACCTGAAGACTCGTACGTGAATATGCATAGTAGTTTTTTAGTAATAGCTAGAAGCTGGAAACAATCCTAATGTCTATCAACAGGTAAATGGATAAACAAATTGTGGTGTATCTGTATGATTGATACTACTCAATAATAAGAAGGAATGAACTGTTGATACCTTCAATAACATGGATGACCCTAACCCATGAGAGTCGTATCATATGATTCCATGTATACAGAATTCTGGAAAATGTGAAAGCAGATCAGTGGTTGCCTGGGGTAGGAGAGATGCGGGTGGCAAGAAAAAGGGGTTACAAAAAGGCCTGAGAAAACGTTCAGGCCGGTGGATAATTTCTCTGTCTGGTGTTGATGGTTTCATGGGTGTATATATGTCAAAACTTACCGTTTATACAATTTAAATATGTACAGTTTATCATATGTCAGTTATTCCTTAATTCTTAAAAAACTTAAAATAAGAAATCATTGTTATAGTAGATGGAAGGCTTCAAAATGCCCTTATATTTAGCAAAATCAGCATTTATTGGTGGGTGGGGGGAACCTGATAGAGTTTTAATGGTTTGAGGACCGAAATACGATCTTCTAGTAGAGATGAGAAACCAAAGTTAAACAGTGAACATAATAAATGGGATCTCTTTAGTCCCTTTTGTTTACAAAGCATTTGAACAAGTGGTTCAGGAAGTATCTTTTCCAGCATGGTGGTTCCAGCTGCCTGCCTGACTTCTAAGCATTAGCACTTAAACAAAGCTACTGTAGCAGTCTACCGTGCAATGTGGCTAAGACACCCGAAGCTCCTGTGTTCAGATTGCAAAGATAAGACATGAAAATCCCCACTTTCAGATTCTATCATTGTTAGAGAAATAAATCTCTCATATTTACACAGTGCATGAAACTTTATGTATTTCCAGCTATATTGAGGTGTAATTGACAAATAAATTGTATATATTCACAGTGTACAATATGATGTTTTGGTATATGTATACATTGTGAAATGATTACCACAATCAAGTCAATTAGCATATGCATCACCTCACATAGTTGTCTTTTGTGGTGAGATCGTTTTAAGATTTTCTCTCTTAGCAAATTTCAGGTATATGATACAGAATTATTAAGTATAAAGTACTTTCATAAACCTCATCCTGTGAAATCCTTTCAGTGGTCCTATTACAGGTAGGGTCAGTATTTTCCTCGTTTGCTTTGGCAGCACACGGAGACCCAGAGAAATCAAGCTACTTGGCCAGGAATACAGAGCCCCCATCTTCTTGCTCAGAAATCACCATTCTAACTATTATACTTTGCTTCTTCCTCAAACTCTCGTCGTTGAGTGTTTGGCTAAGACTCTTCACTCACCAATTTGTCAGGTAGTTTTTAGAGTCCCTTTTTAAAAATATGAAATGTTCAAGATGATAATTCCCTCTAATCCTCTGTTTCTCCATTTCTAAATGGGTAATAACACAGCCACCAGCTTCCCAAGTTTGTTGTAAGGGTCAAAGAGTCTTTGACCCTTACACGTGGAAGAGCCATGGAAAGTGGGCAGCTCTGTGTACCCAGTGGGTGTTGATGTTACTGTGTGACTGCCCTCTTTGTTCCTGGGTTACTGATGACGCAGTACTGAGTGACTTTCCAAACCCAACAGGGAGACATAGCACTTTAATTCCATTAGTTGCCCTATAGCTTCCTTCAGAGTTGGAAAGTTGCACAGTAAGAAATTCTACGTACTGGATTATTTTAAATTCTTTAAAGGACACTAAACCATCATTAGTTGGGTCCCAGAGACTCACCAAACAGAGCTAAGAGGCAGATGCCATTGAGGTTTACTTAGCTAACAAGATTGACCCACGTCTGGCATCCTCCTTTTTTCCTTGGTTGTGTTGCCTGTACATCTCTCCTCATTCTTCATCACTTTCTTTGGCCTTCTCTCTTCACTAGCCCTCTAACACACTTTAGAAAAAAATTTTTTTAAATAACCTGTTTGATGTATTGGCAAAATGAGCAATTCTCCTGAGAGTTTTCTGTCTGTCCCAATGACACTTCCTTTTTTTTTTCTTTTTTCATATATTGATTTCTTTGAAATTAAATTAAAGTTTTTAAAATTTCTGTTGCTTTAAGAGGAACAATTGGTATTTGGTTACATGAGTAAGTTTTTCAGTGGTGACTTGTGAGATTTGAGTGTACCCATCACCCGAGCAGTATACACTGTACCCAATTTGTAGTTTTTTTTTTTTTTGAGGCAAGTCTCGCTCTGTCACCCAGGCTGGAGTGCAGTGGCGCAATCTCGGTTCACTGCAAGCTCCGTCTCCCCCGGGTTCACACCATTCTCCTGCCTCAGCCTCCCGAGTAGCTGGGACTACAGGCACCTGCCACCACACCCGGCTAATTTTTTGTATTTTTAGTAGAGACGGGGTTTCACCGTGTTAGCCAGGATGGTCTCGATCTCCTGACCTTGTGATCCGCCCGCCTCGGCCTCCCAAAGTGCTGGGATTACAGGCGTGAGCTACTGCGCCCGGCCCCAGTTTGTAGTATTTTATCCCTCACCCGCCTCCTACCCTTTCCCCGAAGTCCCCAAAGTCCATTGTATCATTCTGGCACCTCTAAAACCAGACATGATTTGTTTTCTTGACTGCAGCTTGAGAGTTCCAGTTTCTAACTAATGGATTTTAGTCTTAGAAAATCAGGGGATATAATCATATGGGAGTGCAAAGAGTATAAAATTTTGCTAAGGATGACAGTCAAAGGGAGCCCTATTTTTTTGTTTTGTTTTTCATCAAATCCTCTAATTTATTCCATCCCTAATTCCGTGGTCCTCCATGGCTTTCACAGGGGCAACTGTGAAGAAAAGTAGTCATGTATCTGACGACTCTCTCCTGTCAGTATCAGGGTTGCATTTACTATTACTGATTCCAGTAATAGGGTGAGTTTGATCTCTCAGCATGAAAAGAATGACCATATTAGGGATTTGTTTGTTCTTCAGACTACAGAAAGTTTGATAACCAGAGTAGGACTTACTGGAGAGATAATGTCAGAATGAATAGAGACAGTCTGTGAGAAATTTCAACGGGCTCAGTGCTGTTACCTACCAGCTAGAAATGGGAAGCAAGAGGATGAATGTGAGGTTGGGGGCATTGAGTCAGGAAGAAGATCAGGCAATTCTGGAGCTAGGTAAATTGGGATCATTCCTGGCTTGTCACATCTACATGGGACATTTAGACTATCCACGGGCTGGATACCTTAGGAAAGTTCCTTCTGGCTCTGGGGCTCACTGCTCTTTCAGCATTGCCAATTTACATCTAGTGTGTTCTTGTTAGAAGCTGAAGGCTCCTCTTCATGTTCTTGTTAGAAGCTGAAGGCTCCTCTTCATTTTTGAGCTCCTTATGCCCTGTCATTTTCTCTGTATGAGAGGGTTTTGCTATTCCTTTTTGAGTGAAAACTACTCCCATAGCACATTGCCATTCACACTCCACCCAGTCTCCCCTACACACACACACACACACACACACACGCACGCACACACACACACCCCATTCTCTTGTCCTCCCTGAGCCAGTCCTTTCAAGGTTATATCATCCTTTAGTGCCAAGCACCTCCCCTGACCTCTTTCTTCACTCATAGAAAGAGGAACCAGATTTCCCCTGTGTGACTTACCATCAATACAAACAGCAGTTTTGTTTCTGTTATTTCCCCTTTCAACCTAGTGATAAAGTTTGCTGCTGCTGCTCTCCCCACCCCGCACAGGAAGAAAGACTTCCTTCCTTCATCTCTTGACTTTGCCCAGGCCTATGAATAATCTTCGCTTTGTCATGGACTCCGGATGCTCACCTTTTCTAACATTTTTTTTAAACCCCCAAGAGTTACTCCTTGGCCTCCTTCCCTTCGCCACCTTCTGGTTTTCTCTACCTGGTAAACTTCCTATTCTACCCAGTTAATAGTGGGCGCCCATGAAGTTCATGCCTCATTGATGAGTATCTGGGCGTTGGGCTTCCCTATGTCCATTTTCTCTTCTGGTGTATTGACTGATGTCTCTCCCTGGCTCTTTCACACTTGCCGTGGTGCTCCCTCTTCAATATCCTGCTTCCTTTTTACATTCCAGACTGTCATGTTGTAGACCATCTCCAATTATAAGCTGAGTGTTTGATATTTTGCCATTTTCCTCTTTGTTAGTGTTTTGAATCCTAATTTTGAATCTGATTTTTAATTATATTGATGGTGTTTCTCTAAATACTTATATTTTGCGCTATAGAACTGTCCATACGTTGTCAAGAAACCTTCCGCTGTCAGCACAAATACAGTCCAGCATCACCCAATAAGGAGAGAAGAAGGGGTAGAAGGATGCTACTGTGCTATTATCAAGGCTTTGCATGGTCCTTGGGGTGTACTGAGTTATTTCCACCAAAACAGTTGAGGTTTCCTTACTACCTGTTGAAGAACTGATCACACGTCCACTATGTGGCAGCCACTCTGGGAGCACATACTTGACTTGTAGGTTAGGTCTTTATACTGTAGTCTTTCTTCATTATCTAGAAGTTTGAAAATATATATTTCCCCTCTTTCCCTTCGTTTCACATTTTAGGACATTCTTGCTTTAAAAATCTTAATTAGCATTCCCATTTTCTCTTTGTTACACAAGTAGAATCCATGTTTTCATCCTGTTCCTCTTTGCTGAAGTGTGTGTGTGTGTGTGTGTGTGTGTGTGTGTTGTAGCTGATACGTCATTAGATGGCATCTGTGGGAAATACATTTAGCCCTTCATCATTTAAAAATCATTTTTATTAGTCCTTCCAAATCTTCACACTTCTTCTGTTAACTATCTTCCCTTCTCTTCCATTGTGGTGTGAGCTATTTATATAAGCTACCTAATTTTAAAAGTCCACATACTGTCATAGAACTCATAATAATTGATACCTAATGCGGTTAAGCTTCTGATAACCGTCATAAGCAAAAGAAACTGTATATATGGATGTTCTCTTTCTGGACTTCCCTCATTACCTGTTCATTTGTCTTAGTTTTATCATTTTACTGGAGTAGATTTTATTTCCCTGAGGACCTTTCTGTGCTACAAACCTGTGACTGTACACAAACACACTCTAAGACAGTGCTTTCACTAGTCTGTACTTCTGTTAAAAGGAACATACCCTCCTTTACAAATAGCATGATCTTATAAGTACCCACAAATCTTACAGAAAGCTACCATAAAACTAAGAGAAAAAGCAAGAAATGTTTAAAGGATGAAGAAATACAAGAGTTTCCCTGAATAGAGATAGTCTCCCACTGTGTGTGTGTGTGTGTGTGTGTTTTGTTGTTATTTTTTGAAATGTATCAGTATAGGTGCCAGGCGTTTTACTGTCTATTCACTCACATTTCCTTATTTGACAAATATTTACTAAAAGGTGACTGTGATCCAGTGTACTATGCTGGTACCTGGGGAATCTCAAAATTATAGGATTTGATTCTTACCCTCAAAGAACACATATTCTCACAGGGAGACACATTTCTAAACAAATTGAAGAGCAATGTGTCTTGTGTTTCTGGCTGAGAGCACAGACTCAGTGATCTGGGAGCCAGCCCCCAGTAGTATGCAGCTAACTTTCCAGAGGAATTCAGGAAGGTCCCTTAAAAGCATCCTATAAGAGAGCTGGGCCTTGCAGAGAGGGAAGTGCTTGTCAGGCAGTGTACAAGAGCCAAATTTTGCTCCTCCATCAGTCCATCTGAAGAGAGGGAAACTTGATGGGAAGATTCAAGGAAGGCCACACAAAGAATTTTGTACCATAAGAACATTGTATGACAGAAGACGTTCTGTACGGTACCAAAAGCAGAGGCTTGGTAGAGATCTGATTATAAATGAAGGTTGCAATGTTACACATGTGTGATGTCGATGCCTTTAGAAAATAACACAAGGCTTAAAAATGAGACCAAATACACAGAAAGACCTCGGTAATAGTATAGAATAGTAATGGGTTAATTGTCACTAAATAAGTCTCTAAGTCATGAATTCTTGAGAGAACTGACTGGTTTTTCTACTGTTTACAAGCTCAGAGAAGTTACTTTATTTTGACATCCTTTTTTTGTTTTTACTTATCATTGATGGAATGCAAATTATTTTACTTTTTCTTTTATTTAAAAACGACAAGAATTCCTCACCATCGTTGCACACTGCTGACATTGTGTGTAGAGAATGCCTTAGGGATTTCTCCCAGAGTGTGGGGAGAGGGACAAAGAGAGATACATATGTACATGGATTTAGGGCAATTAATTTCCGAAACTTGTCCATAAAAAGACTGGTTGTTACTTAGGTTAAAACTATCCTTTTCCTCTGAGTGTTTGCAGTGAGTAAAATGCTTCATGTTTTCTTCTATTGATTGTTTAAAAAATGTTGTTTTTCTTTGAGAAGGATTAAAGGCATACACCTAATTGTTAAATATTAGTTTTTAAAAAACTAGTCTGAGTCTGTCTTTATGGGCTCTGAGTGGTTTCACCTTTAGAAGCTTGTTTTAGGATCTTGTGCCAACCCAGTCCCTTCTCAGGCCTGTTCAGACTAGAATTATCTGGCAGGGGCAATGTCTTAAAAAAAATGTCTTCAGCAGGAACGTCCCAGAAAATGTTCACCTCAATCTTCAAGTTGGCTTGTGGAGCAATTTACTAAATAGAGAGATGTGAGAATCAAGTGACCATCAGCTGGTATAAATGTTTTTGGTCAATGTAGTCACAGGATCTCAGGTATGCAAGAGCTGGACGGGTTTCAACCACGTGCCCGGTTATGGTGATACCCTGGCTCAGTTGCTCTAACATAACATAACACAGAAGGAATCCAAGTTCATAAGAACACACTTTAATTAGACACCTGTATTTAAAAGGCTGATTTCTCCTCTAGCATAATTTCAGCCTGTGGCGCACTGTGTATACATGGGTGCTTTTCTTCCCTACAGTTAGAGTTAATTGGACTTTTTGTTCTTAACTGTGTGGGAGGCAGCTTTTTTTGAAAAACCAGCTTTATTGAAGTATAGTTGATAAAGAACTGCACATATTTCACGTGGATAATTTCATGAGTTTGGATATATGCAAACACCTGTGATACCATCACCATAATCAAGGTAATGGATGTATTCAACACCTCTCAAAGTTTCATTTATCCCTTTGGTTTCGTGTCTATGTTTGTGTATATGTTAAGAATCACTTAACATGAGATATACACTGTGGGTGACAGTTTTTCTTCACTTCTAAAGTAAACGCTGACTTTGTTAGAATAGTGGACTGGCTTATGCTCTGTCAAATCCCTAAATATGATTATGATAGAATTTGACTCTATTCCTGTTTAGTTACAGAAAGCTACTGGTGCATGAACAAAAATATGTGAAATACGATGATGGGGGTTGGGGGGACATGTGGGGCCAGACTTTGTGAGATTATAGAAAATCATGGAACTGTAAAGCATCTGGAAGTTCTTTTCCTCAAAGAAGCATAGATTATTTCACATTTGTGTTAAAAACAGTGAGTTAGACAATTTTGACTTGGTAAAGTTAGCATTCTGGCAATGCTGTGAAATTGTTCATCTCTCTTCATTTGCTTCCACATATAGTCCCCTGGGTCAAAATTTCTTTCTAAAAATGATGATTTCTAAACTTAGAGATGCTTTTTGGGGGCAAAATAGAATTGTCCAGGTAGCCACTTTGAAAGACAGAGTAATTCTACTCTTCCTTCAGTAGAATGACGCACGAAGCAGCATTTCTTTCATTTCCAGTAGAACTTTGATGCGAATGTGATTTTTATCTTTCTCAGTGTAGCTTTAAACATCAATGGGTTTCTTTACTTCTTGGTTTGGGGTATAGGTTGCCCCTGTTCCAACGGTGTGGAGTGTAAGCTCTTCAAATTCCAGGTTAACATTTCAAGAAATGGTCTTTATCCGAGTTCAAAGCAGGCCTTCCAACAGCAGGTGGCAGGCTTAACTTTTAATAGTCTTTCCCTCCCTTTAAACTCTTTCTCATACCTCAAATAAATGGTCTTTAGCCAGAATGTATGGGAGTTTTTGTTTATTATTGTTTTTGCTTTGTTTGTTTGCAGTGTGACTGGGACTTGAGCAGAAGTACCTTGGTTACAGTCCTATCACCCACCCTTGAGGCTTACTTGTCATCTTAATTGTTAGATAACAGAATTATATAACTCAGCATTTCTAGTTGGAACCCACTTCTTTTCTTTCCTTTTATTTGTAAGCTGAAAATGTATTATTAGTTAATATTCTATGGTGTTCTATATTCTATATGTTCTATTCTTTGTGTTTTTAATAAACTTAAAAACTGTATAGTACTGGTTAGTGGTTGACACTAATTTACAGAATAACCTTTAATAACATTTTATTTACAGATTTTCCTATTTGTATTACCTAGATTAAATTTAAAACAAGGGACAAAAGACCACCTTAACTTTAGTACTAAGATTTGGAGAATAGACACCTTTGAGAATTAAAAATTTACCTTTTCTCATCTAAATGTACATTTCTCATCTAACTGTAAAGATTTATAAAAGATAATCTTTTGTATTTTGGCATTGAAACTGACCACACTAAACCCTTGCCTCACTTTAATTGTTAGCCTTATTCATAAAAGTAGAGTTATGAACAGTTAGTTTTAGTGGTTTATGAAATGTAAGTTTGTGTGTTCTATAAATGCTTTATTTTACATTGAGGGTAAGACTTAGCCAAACCTATATAAACAGTCTTTTCCCCCACTGGTTTGTAGGCAGTGCCAAAATATACTTCATAGATGGGATTGGCCTTAACTTATTTAAAGAGAAAAAAAAGCAAGCAGTCAAAAAAACCCCTGCTTCACCTTGTAAATTCCACCCTTATCCTCCCGCCAAGAGCTAACCACACTGGTGAAGCACTATTATTATAACTTGGCAAGTGAGTTGCCTCTTAAAATTAGACATCTGGGATTAAATAGTTAAATCATTCCCTAGATATGTATATATTTAGAGCTCTCAGAAAGCTGGTTATCTTTTCTTATAGCTAACACATTTTTGAAAAGCCACTTTTCTCTTGGTGATAAATATGTGTGTGTGTCATACTGTGGTATAGCTGCATGTCCAATCAAATGGTCCTAGTTTCCAATTGACAGTAGCTTTATTAAATCTTTTCTAAGTGATAGCTGAAGCATTTTAAATTCAAGCAAAGTAGGATTCTAAGACGTGTACTTGGAGCAAAGTTGCATAGTCATTTATATTCTAGAATAATCCTAAAAGTAGGAAACAATAATTGGCCATGTGGTCATGTGCTAATAAAAGAACACCTTGTCCAAGATACCAGGCTTTTTCCTGTTTCAGTGCTTTTTGTTCCGACTCTTGCCTCTCCCTGTGGTGTCCTTTCCCACCCCAGGTATGTACATGATTCTTCTCCTCCTACTTCAGGAATCCACTCAAGTGCCAGGCCCTCAGTAAGGCTTTCCCTAGCCACCTTATTGAAAATAGCATACCTCTTAACTGTCTCATTACTTTATGAAATGACCGTCCATATCTATGGAGGTTTTTTTCAGTCTTTTTCTACCCTTTCCTTAAATCTTAGACTTAAACTTCCGTGAGTGCAGGGATTTTATTCAGTGTTGCATTCCCAGTGCCTGGAATAAAGAAGTATTTCTGTAAGGTACTGAAAGGTACTTACTGAAGGTACTCAGCAGGTATTTCTGGGGTGGGTAAATGAATAGTGAAGAGAACACCAATCCTGTGACTTATTTTGTTACCTGCATTGTATCTGGGAGGAAAGCTTGAAACTGACATACTAGTGGGCACCTGCTTTGAATATCTGTTATAATATGCATTTTCTGTAATTTTCTTTGGTGTTTGAGATATTTGGTAAACATAACTGTATTATCCTCACTTTGTAGCAGGAAAGATTTTTTGACTGCAATTTACTTTACATATGTGCGTCATTGCTAGATTACCGAAGTTAAAGTGACAGGAAGCAATAAAAATGCTCCAAGCCACAATAAAATGGTAGATTGGTTTTTTGTTTGCTTGTTTGTTTCTCCCTTGTGTATATTTCCATTTTACTGCAAAACATACCAAATAATTGATTGTAGATTTTGTCACAAGGAATCATGTATGCTGTAGAAGTGAAGAGATTTTCCACTTTTTTGTTTGCTGCTGGATCTCCAGCACCTAAGAAAATATGTGGCACTTTATTTAATGTCACTCAGTCAGTATCTGTTGGATAAGTAAATAAATCTAGAGGTTGTTTAAAATTGCATACATGAGATTATTGTCAAAATATCAATTCATGATCGAAGGAAAATGTGCATTTGAAATCTGATATCTTCTCTTTTCTTCCACAGAGCCTCTCCCCAGAAGGCAAAGGATCACCCAGCTGCTGGAAGGTATAGGTACCCTCAATGGCTCAGTAGCCAGTGTAGATCCTGTCTTTCGTAATCAGCAGCTACATCTGGCTACTGGGTCTCTGATGGCATCTTCTAGCTTCAGCTTCAGTGTCCTGAGAGAGATTATTGATCTCTTAAAAATCTCTTTAATAATGAAAACAGTTCTTAATAATGAAAACTTTACCTTGAATCACACACACACACAGACACACTCACACACACACACACACAAAGAGAGAGAGAGAGAGACAGAGACAGAGAGGAGAGAGAGTCAAGTTCTAGGGTGTTAAGTCCAACATTATCAGCTGGGGCTTGGGAACCTTCAAGGTTTTATGAATGATGACATCTATTTGCTTTCAATACTACAACAGGGAGGAATCTGGATATTTATCCATGTTTTACCTCTTACCTCTTTTCGTTTTACCTCTTTTTTTCTCTTTCCTCCCTATGAAAGGTATCATTTGGATAGATCAATCTATTCATCTATCTACTTACCTACATACCCCTACCCATCCATCCATCTATCCATCCTCCCATCCATCCATCCATCTACCCACCTACTCACGTACCTATCCAACCTTCCTTCCATCCAGCTTTTTCATCTCTTGACTTTTAGATGGCATTTTCAACATGATGTGGTGATTAAATAATGACAACTTGATGATATATGATGGTTTAAGGAAATTTTATTGGTAGTAGGTAAGTGCCAGCATTTCTGACTGTTGGTTGTCTTTTCCTTGTGGTAGAAAAGACAAATGCCAGTTTTGAAATCTTGAATGCAGTAGGCAATTGTGTTGAAATAGTATGTGAGAATTACTTGCAAGCTGAACATCCAGGTCTGGGGCATGAACCTGGCATACAATGTAGATTTCTGTGTTCGTTAGGCAACAGCTACATTGTCTGCTGGGTTTCAGGCTACCTGGAAACATGTTCTCCATTGGCTGTCTCACCGATGCTTCACCTACTCCTATAATGTTTCTGAATAACTGTTTTCTAGGAGGTATAAACCAGTGGAGTTTATCATTGAATAAAGTGCAGAGAAAGGACCGCAAGAAAGCTGATCACCTCAGCAATGAATGATTTCAATATGATTTCACCCCAGTGGTCTCACACACCAGCCTAGTAAACCAGAGATAAGGTGTAATGTCATCCTTCCTTCTCCCTGCCTCAACTGTCAGAGATTGACCACTTACATGTTGTTTACTTTTTGGCTTATTTCTGTTCATAATTATTATCAGAAGGCATAGCACCCACGAGCCTAATCATGCTGCCTTACAACCTTATTCCTCTTCATTTTGTCTTCTCACTTACCTGCAGAAACCCGGTTTATTTTTGTTCTGCCTTTACCACACAGCCTTGTAACTGTTATGAATGACCCTCAGTCTCACTGGAATCTGAATCACTCAGAAATTTAGGCAAACTGGATGTTTTAACCACTGTTCAGCTTTCTTATGGAAGGACAGAGAACTTGTAAAGATAAAACACCAGTTTGCAGGAAGAAAGGAAGAGAATGGAACTTGCTTCTGGAAAATATGAGTTTTACAGTGTGTTTTGTCTGCCTGCTCTCTTAAACTTAATCCTATAAATATTTTTTAAGAACTAGCCATTAAGACTGTTAAGTTCTCAATTATAAAGGAATAAAATGTTTTAAGGAGGATTTATTTGCCCTTGCTTATATGAACTGCATATTTTTAGTAGGAAATCATGTAATTTAAATTAGTATTGAATGTAGAAAATGGACATATAAAGAATACAAGGATGAATGTCTACATGTAATAATGGATGGTAGTGATATAATGCATTTTTGTCATCCCATGCTGAATTCAGTAAAAATAAAGCTAATGACTTGGAGCTTTTAAAATATTGTACTGTTCTCTGTGTGTGTCTTTTGGCTTCCTACTCACCGATCAGTTCTATTATCTATTCTGTACCTGAGCCACTGGCTTTTGTGGCCCAGGAAGAGAAAGTCATTCCACTCGAGATGTTTGACAGGATTTGAAGAGTAATAAGTGGTTCTGTGCAACACGGTTATGTTTAATAAATCATAATTACCAAAGGGACAGTTTCTCTTCTCCCATGCCCACTCATACTTTTTTTTTTTTTTTTAAAGAGATGGGTTCTCATTCTGTCATTCAGGCTGGAGTGCACTCGTACTGAACTCCTGGGCTCAAGTGATCATCCTGCCTCAGCCTCCAAAAGTGCTGGGATTACAGGCTTGAACCACCATGCCCAGCCCTCCAGTCCTATACTTCTGATGTTCTTTGAGTCCCTTTGCCTATCATTAAATGAGAAGGTGTTGACAGTGGTGCCAGGTGTGAAGAATTCCCTAATTCCACTGATAAGTTTACATTTACCTCTCAGGTACAAGTATTGGGTTGATCCTCAAAGCAAGATTGAATGCTGTGATAATAAGAAAAATACATATTTGTTCTTCACCCTCAGTTCCTGGAAGAGAGTGCCTAAAACTCTTACAAGTTTCTAACTAATAGAGTTGATATCATCTTTTGTTAAAATATTTGGTCTTGGCCGGGCGCGGTGGCTCAAGCCTGTAATCCCAGCACTTTGGGAGGCCGAGACGGGCGGATCACGAGGTCAGGAGATCGAGACCATCCTGGCTAACATGGTGAAACCCCGTCTCTACTAAAAAAATACAAAAAACTAGCCGGGCGAGGTGGTGGGCGCCTGTAGTCCCAGCTACCCGGGAGGCTGAGGCAGGAGAATGGCGTGAACCTGGGAGGCAGAGCTTGCAGTAAGCTGAGGTCAGGCCACTGCACTCCAGCCCAGGCGACAGAGCGAGACTCCGTCTCCAAAAAAAAAAAAAAAAAAAAATATTTGGTCTTAGTCCCCTGTTCCTGACACAAGAGCTTCTAAGATCCTTGGACTCTCTGGAGTGATGAGTGTCTTTTTGTGTGCTAACAAGATAATGAGATGACTTGGTTTAGTGGGGAGTAGAGGTGGTGGCAAGGTAGCTTCAGGATGAAGGCTGGTAGTCAGAAAGACCAAGGTATGATTAGAGGGTTGGAACTGTCAACATTCAACCCCACCCCGACCTCTGACAACTGAATGGATCACTGTCATAGTCCATTCATGCTGGTATAACAAAGTACCTGAGACTGGGTAATTTATAAACAACAGTAGTTTATTTTCTTACAGTCCTAGAGGCTGGGAAGTCCAAGGCCAAGGCTTTGGCACTCAGTTTTGGGTGAGGGCCTTCTTACTGCTTCGTCACATGACAAGCGGGCAAAAAGAAGATGAATGCTGTGTCTTCACATAGGAGAAGAGAGAGGACCCACTCCGTCAAGCCCCTTTTTAAGAGCCCTCATCCCATCAGTGACTCCTCTTCCCTTGTAGCCTAATCACCTCTTAAAGCCCGTACCTCTTAATACTATCACACTGATGACTAAGGTTCAATGTATGAATTTTGGAGGACACATTCAGACCATAGTGTCTGGTTCCTGGCCCCCCAAATTTATGTTCTTACGTATGAAATATATTCATTCCATCTCAGTAGCCCCAAAGATCTTAACTTGTTCCAGCATCAACTCAAAAGTCTAGAATCTCATCTAAATCAGATATGAGTGAGACTCAAGGAAAGGTTCATTCTGAGACAAATTGCTTCTGTGCTGTGAACCTATAAGGTCAAACAAGTTATATACTTCCAAGATACAACAGTGGAACAACCATATGATAGGCATTTCCATCCCAAAACAAAGCAGTAGGAAATAAGGAAGGAATAACAGGTCCTAAGTAAGTGCTAAAACCAACAAGGTAAACAACATTAAATCTTAAGGCCTGAGAATTATCTAGATACACTAGAGTGGTGGTTAAGCCCCCAAAACCATAGAGGGGCCTCACTCCCATGGTTTTGTTGGGCGTATCCCACACAGTACCTTGCAAGTTGCAGTTGGGTGTTTGCAGCTGTCTCAGGCTAGGATCGCACTCCAGTGGCTCTGCAGTTCTGGAGTCTCAGAGGCAGTCCCAATCTTATGGCTACACTGGGCATTGCCCCACTGGGGACTCTGGTGGCATTATCCCTGTCTCAGTTCTCTGTATTGGTCCTGAGGCTCTCCAAGTCATCCATTGAAACTTACGTGGAATTAGTCATGCCTCCACAGCTCTTGCACTCTGTGTGTCTGGAGAGTTATAATGTGGACACTGGGGGCACTAGCCACACCTAGGCATACTTGCACCACGGCTGAGGTGGGTGAGGAGTGCTACACTGAAGTAAATGGAGCAGAGATGAGGTATCACTGGGTAGTGAACCCTGAGGTTCTTTGGTTACCCTAAGCCCCTAGTTTTAGTTATGTGCCCCAGGCCTTGGCACTCTGGGCTGTCATGAGAAAGGCAGCACCAATAGTCTCTGATATGCCTTCAGGGTGTTTTTTGTTTTGCTTTTGAGACAAAGTCTCACTCTGTCACCCAGGCTGGAGGGCAGTGGGACGATCTCAGCTCACTGCAACCTCCACCTCCCAGGTTCAAGTGGTTCTCCCACCTCACCCTACCCAGCAGCTGGGATTACAGGCGTGCACCACCACAGCCAGCTAATTTTTGTATTTTTAGTAGAGATGGGGTTTCACCGTGGTCAGGGTCACTTTTCATTGTCTTGAACGGTATATGACTTTCTTCTATCCATACTAATCTCCTTGCAAATGGTCACTTCACACCCCTGGTGTTTTCTTCCAAATGCTTTTGCACTTGGCCAGGCTGAGAATTTTCCAAATCTTTAAATTCTGCTTCCCCTTTGATTTTATTATTTATTATTATTTGAGACAGGGTCTTGCTCTGTTGCGCAGGCTGGAGTGCAGTGGTGTGATTTCAGCTCTCTACAGCCTTGACCACCCAGGCTTAAGTGATCCTCCCACCTCAGCTTCCCGAGTAGCTGGGACTACAGGCATGTGCCACCACACCTGGCTAATTTGTTTGTGTTTTTGGTAGAGACAGGGTTTCACCATGTTGCCCAGGCTGGTCTCGAACTCCTGAACTCAATTGATCCACCCACCTTGGCCTCACAAAATGCTGGGATTACAGGCATGAGCCACCATGCCTGGCCACTCCTCTCATTTTAAATTCCATCTTTACTATATTTCTCTCTTCTTGCATTTTACTATAAGCAGTTAAGAGAAGCCATGCAGTACCCTGAACACCTTGCTCAAAGATTTCTTCTGCCAAATATCCTAGTTCATCACTCTGCCTTCCGTAAAGTTATGCCTTCTGTAAAGTTCTAGGAGGTGGCCAAAATTCTGTCATGTTCTTTGCCATTTTGCAACAAGGATGACTTTTCCTCTGGTTTCCAATAAGACACTCCTCATTTCTATAGGCCATCAGGATGGCCTTTACTATCCATATATCTGCCAGCATTTTGATCATGATAACTTAGGTACTCTCAAAAAAAGCCTGTCTCTACAGCTTTCCTCTTCTGAGCCCCCACCAGAATCATCCTTAATGCTCTGTTCATGGCAATGTATGCTTTTTCTAGCCTGCACCTTCAAAATCTTCCAGCTTCTACCCACTACCCAGTTCCAAAGCTGTGTCCACGTTTTTAGATATTTGTTATAGCAACACCCCAATTTTCTGTTTTAGTTCATTTGTCCTGGTATATCAAAGTGCCTGAGACTGGGTCATTTATAAAGAACAGAAATTTATTTTTCTCACAGTTCTTGAGGTTGGGAAGTCCAAGATCAAGGCACCAACATTTGGTGTCTGGTGAGGACCTTCTTGCTGTGTCCTAACATGATGGAAGGTGGAAGGGCAAAAGAGATGAACTATCCTTACATGGCAGAAGAGCAGAAGAGAAGACCCCACTCCCTCAAGTGCTTTTATAAGAGCCCTAATCGCATCCATGAGGACTCTGCCATTATGACTTAATCACTGCCTAAAAGCCCCACCTCTTAGTATTACATTGGTGATTAAGTTTCAACATACAAATTTGGGGAGATGCAATCAGACCACAGCAATCACCAATGGCCAATAATGTAATCAATTGTGTATGTAATAAAACTTCCATAGAACCCCCAGAATTACAAGGTTCTGATAGCTTCTGGGTTGGTGGACACATGGAGATATTAAGGGGATGGCATGCCAGGAGGCTGCATGGAAGCCCCTCATCCTTTCCCGCATACTTTGCCCTGTATATCTTTTCCATTTGGCTGTTCCTGACTTGTACCCTTTATAATAAACCATTAATATTGAGTAAATTCTTTTTCTGAGTTCTGTGCCCTGTTCTTGCAAATTATCTAACACAAGACGGGAGTAGTGGGAACACCTGATTAATAACCAGTCAGAAATACAAGTGGTTCAGAACTTGGAATTGACATTTGAAGTGGGGACAGTCTTGTGAGTCCTTAACTTGTGCCATCTGACACTGATTCCAGTTAGATGGTGCCAGAATTAAATTGTAGGGCACTCGGCTGGTGTCAGAGAATTGGTTGGTGTGGGGGAAGAAACCCGCACATTTGATGTCAAAGTGTTAAGCATGAAAACAAGATGGAAAGGTGCAAATGACCAGGGACTTGTCTTCTCACTTTTTCTCTACTGTTTTTTCTCTCATTCTGTAAGACCCATGAAGCAATGGACATTGGTTTGTTGGCTCTTACTAGAAGAGGCACAACAACCTGACTATATTCTTTTAAAAAAACTTTTCATTTTGAAATAATTTCCAACTTCAACATAGTTGCAAAAATAATACAAAGGCAGCACTGGTGGGAGTTTAAAATGGTACAGCCGCTTTGGAAAAGTTTGGCAGTTCCTCAAATACTTAAATAGCATTACCAGATGATTACGAAATTTCACGCCTATGTGTATACCCAAAAGAATTGAAAACAGGTACTCAAAGACATGTGCATGCATGTTCATAGTAGCACTATTCTTATTCACAATAGCTGTAAGGCGGAAATGTCCATCAACTGATGAATGATAAAATGTGTTATATCCACACAATGAACTATTACACAGTCTTAAAAGGAATGAAGTACTGATTCATGCTACAACATGGGTGAACCTCAAAAGTATTATGCTAAGTGAATGAAGCCAGATACAAAAAGCCACATATTATGTATTTCCATTTATATGAAATATCCAGAATAGGCGATTCTATAGAGACAGTAGATAAGTAGTTGCTAGGCTTGGAGGTAGGAAAGAGTGGGGAATGAATGCTGATGGATACAACATTTCTCTTTGGGGTGATGAAAATGTTACGAAATTAATGTTCTGGTGATGCTTGCAAAACTTTGTGAATATACTAAAAATCACTGAGTTGTACACTTTAAATGGGTGAATTTCAAAATATGAGAATTATATCTAATAATAATAAAATTGAGAGTATCCACACATTCTTCAATTCCCCAGATGACAATATCTTATGTGTCTACAATTATCAAAATAAAAACATCAACACCAATATAGTAGTATAACCTACACACTGTGTTCAGATTTCACCACTTGTCTCTCTGTTGTTCTGTTTCTTGTTCAGGATCCAATCTAAGATCCCACGTTGAGTTGTTATATCTCTAGTCTCCTTTAACCTGAAACAGTTTCTCAGCCTTTCTTCATCTTTCCAATAACTTTGGCACTTTGGAAGAGTACAGGCCAGTTTTTTCGTAGAGTGTCCCTCAATTTGGGTTTCTGGTAATTCCTTCTGCTTAAAGTCAGGTTATACATGGTTTGGCAAGAATAACACATAAGTACTGTCGTGTCCTTAGTGTATCATATTAGGATACACATTACATCGATTTGTCCTGCTACTGGTGATGCTAAATTCAGTGATCAGTTTCTTCGGTGTGTGATCATGGCTATTCGTAGTTTTCTTTCTTGTTTATAAAAAAATTTCATTTTATCACCATTCCGTACTCCCATTTTCCCTTACTCCGCGCATATAGTAAAATATATTTAATGTGTATCATGTAGTTTCTATGCGTTCTTGAAAAATGTACCTTGTTTTGGTGTTCAAGTATTTTTAGTTTACATGAGTGACATTGTGTTATATCTCATTCAGTTTCTTACTTTTAAAATTCAGCACTGTTTTTAAGGTCCATTCTTGTTTCTAATCTGTTATTTCTAATTCTGCATGATACTCCTTGGAGTGCAACTACCACATTTCACCTATGCCATTTCCAGTGATAGACCCCACATGGAAACCAATTCCTGGTCACCACAAATAACATTGTACTGAACATTCTAATAATGCATGTCTCCTTATGGGTCTCTGTAGGAAATTATTTGGAATGTATAATGAGGAATGGAGTTGTTGGGTCATAGGACACACACACACACACACACACACACACACACAGAATGGCCTGATCAGTCCATGTTCCCAATGTTAGTGAATGAGGTTTCCTAGGTACATCCCTGCCCATAACTGATATGATGAAGCTGTTTCTGCCAGTCTAAAAGATGTGATATCTTACTGTTGTAGTTTGCATTTCTCTGATCTTTAATGATTATGAACATCTTTTTGTATGCATTTGAGCTCTGGAGGTTTTCTGTAACTTTCCTGTTGATATATTTTTTCCATTTTTAACTTTTAAAACTGTGAAGCATAGCATGCATATGGGGAAATGCATGTAAAATAAATAAACAACTCACTAAATAGAGTTGTGTAATTGCCACACAAATCAACAAATGGAATATTGCAAGTATCTCAGAAACTCAACTCCTATGTGTCCTCCCAGTCAGTATCCTTCCCTGCTCCCCAAAGGTAACTACCACTCTGAATTCTAAAATTATAGCTTAGTATTGCTTGTTAATGAAGTTTTCAACTCTGTTGTTCATTTTTATGTTCAGGTAGATTATTCGTTGACTTGTAGGAATTCTTCATATATTCCAGATGTAAGCCTTTCATTATTTTATTGCAAATATCTTTTACTCTATGATTTCTCTTTCATTTTCTCAATGGTTTCAGTGACCAAAAACTCTTAATTTTAATGTAATCTAATCAATCAATCTTTTCTTTAATAAGTGTTATTTTTTTGTATGTCCTGTTAAAATATTTCCCTATTCCAAAAGTTTTATTGTTTTGCCTTTCACATTTAAATATACAATTCTCCTGGAACTGAATTTTATAAATTGGGTGTGTTAGATGTCAAATTTTGCTTTTTACTATAGGGATTTACAAGTTATTCAGCTTCATTTGTTGAAAACTTTCCCCACTGCTCTGTGCAACCTTTACAAATAAATCAAATGCCTATAGATGTCTATGTCTACTTCTGGGATATGTATTCTATTGGTCCATTTGAATATTCTTGTACCAATAATACTTTGTCTTTATTACCATATCTGTATAAATTGAAAACAGATGTTTTTAGAGACAGGGTCTCACTCTGTCACCTAGGCTGGCATACATTCTTCGCCTCCTGGGCTCAAGTAATCCTCCTGCCTCAGCCTCCCAAGTAGCTGGGACTACAGGTGCACACCATCATGCCTGGCTAAGTTTTTCATTTTTTTGTAGAGATGTCGTCTTGCTATGTTGCTCAGGCGGGTCTAAAACTCTCCTGAAGTAATACTCCTGCCTCGGCTTCCCAAAGGGCTGGGATTACAGGCGTGAGGCACCGTGCCTGGCCACTATATAAGTTTTGATATCTGCTAGAGCTGTTCTTTGATACTGCTTTGGATATTTTAGTTCTTTGCATTTGTGTTATAAATTTTAGACTCCATTGTAAATTTTGCCAAAAATGTTAGGATCTTATTTGGAAATGTAGTTAATCAATTTGGAGAGAATTGATATTTATGCTTTATAGAGTGTTCTGATATGTGAATACTGGAATCTCTCTACTGGTTTAGGTCTTTAATTTCTCAAATGTTTCATAGTTTTCTGTGTGGAGATTTTGCGCATTATACATTAGATTCATTCCTAAGTATCTGATCTTTTGTGATGCTACTATACATGGTATCTCAAAATTTCACTTTGTAATGAATTGTCCTGGTATATAAAAATGCAGTGAGGTTTTTTGACTTCATATCCAGCAACTTTGCCAAACTTATTTGTTAATTCTAAGGTTAACCGTAGATTTTTGACCATGTATACAAATATATCTGTGAATAGGTTTTCTTTCTTCCTTTCTAATCTTTATACTTCTTATTTATCTTTGTTTACTAATTGTACTGGCTAGGACATATATTGCAGTGTTGAATAGAGGAGTGCATAGGGAGCATCTTTGTCTTATTCTCGGTCTCAAAGGGAACACTTAGCTTTTCACCAGTAAGTATGATGTTTGCCCCAGGTTCTTTGTAAAAATAGGCCTTTTAAGGCAGTTTACCTCTCTTTTGAAAGTGTTAAATTTTTTTTTCACGAGTGGATAGTGAATTTTATCAACTGCTTTTTCTGCATTTGCTGAGATGATAATCTGGCTTTTGTCTTCTTTGTTTAGTTAATGTGGTGAATTGCATTGATTTTTTAAAAACAACTTTATTTTAAAGTGGGCAAAGGATATGAACAGACACTTCTCAAAAGAAGACATTTATGCAGCCAACAGACACATGAAAAAATGCTCATCATCACTCACCATCAGAGAAATGCAAATCAAAACCACAGTGAGATACCATCTCACACCAGTTAGAATGGCAATCATTAAAAAATCAGGAAACAACAGGTGCTGGAGAGGTTGTGGAGAAATAGGAACACTTTACACTGTTTGTGGGATTGTAAACTAGTTCAATCATTGTGAGAAACAGTGTGGCAATTCCTCAAGGATCTAGAACTAGAAATACCATTTGACCCAGCCATCCCATTACTGGGTATATACCCAAAGGATTATAAATCATGCTGCTATAAAGACACATGCACACATATGTTTATTGCAGCATTATTTGCAATAGCAAAGACTTGGAATCAACCCAAATGTCCATCAGTGACAGACTGGTTAAATAAATGTGGCACATATACACCACGGAATACTGTGCAGCCATAAAAAAGGATGAGTTCATGTCCTTTGTTGGGACATGGATGCAGCTGGAAACCATCATTCTCAGCAAACTATCGCAAGAACAGAAAACCAAACACCGCATGTTCTCACTCATAGGTGGGAATTGAACAATGAGATCACCTGGACACAGGAAGGGGAACACCACACACCGGGGCCTGTCATGAGGTGGGGGAAGGGGAGAGGGATAGCATTAGGAGATATACCTAGTGTAAATGACGAGTTAATGGGTGCAGCACACCAACATGGCACATGTATACATATGTAACAAACCTGCACGTTGGGCACATGTACCCTAGAACTTAAAGTATAATAAAAAAAAAAAAGAAAAAACAACTTTATGAGGTATAATTTACATATATTAAAATGCACCAATTTTAAGTATATAATTCAAAACGTTTTGATAAATATATACCCATTAGCAATCATCACAACCAAGATATAAAACATTTTATTATCCTAAAAATCCCCCTCATGTCTCTTTTAGGTCAATTCCCACTCTCCTCCCACTGCTACAAGGCACACACTCACCTGCTTTCAATCAATAAATTGGATTTCGTTTTCTAGAGTTTTATGTAAACGGAATTGTATATATAGCCGTATGAGTCAGGCTTCTTTCTTTTCCTTTTTCCTTTTTTTTTTTTTTTTGGAGATGGACTTTTTCTCTTGCTGCCCAGGCTGGAGTACAATGGCACGATCTCGGCTCACCGCAACCTCTGCCTCCAGAGTTCAAGTGATTCTCCTGCCTCAGCCTCCCGAGTAGCTGAAATTACAGGCATGTGCCACCATGCTCGGCTAATTTTGTATTTTTAGTAGAGACAAGGTTTCTCCATGTTGGTGAGGCTGGTCTTGAACTCCTGACCTCAGGTGATCTGCCTGCCTTGGCCTCCCAAAGTGCTGGGATTACAGGCGTGAGCCACCGTGCCTGGCCGAGTCAGGCTTCTTTCACTTGGCATAATGTTTCTCAGATTCATCTGTGTTTCATGAATCAGTAGTTCTTTTTTACTGCTCAATAGTATGCTATTAAATGGATATATCACAATTTGCTTATCTATTCATCTTTTAATGGACATTTGGGTTGTTTTTAGTTTTGACTATTGAGAATAAAGCTTTTTATGTACATTAAATCTTTGTATAGTCATATATTTACCTTTGTCTTGGGAAAATACTTGTGAGTCACAGGTAGGTATATTTTTAATTTTATAAGAAACTGCCAAACTGTTTTCCAAAGTAATTGTACCACTTCATGTTCTCACCTACAATTTATGAGTGTTCCATTTGTTCAAACATTTTTGCTGACCCTTGATATTAGCAGTCCTTAATTTTAGCTGCATTAGTGGCTACGAGTAGTATCTCATTGTGGTTTCAAATTGCACTTCCCTAATGACTAAAGATATTGACTTTCTTTCATGTGTTTATCTGACATTCATATGCTTTTTTGGTTAAATATCTCTTCATATCTTTTGCCCGTTTTTTGATAGAATGTTTGTCTTCTCATTATTCAGTTTTAAGAGTTTTTATGTATTCTGCATAGAGACCCTTTATTAGACATGTGTTTTGCTAATATTTTCTCCCAGCCTATTGCATGCCTGTTCTTTTTCTTAACAGTATTTGTATTAGTCCGTTTTTACACTGCAATAAAGATACTACCTGAGACTGAGTAATTTATAAACAAAAGAGGTGTAGCTGGCAGAATTCCCACACTGGCTCTCTGAACAGTAGGGTGAGGGCTATTATGGTGGGAAAGGCCAAATGGAAGTCATTAGAGCTGCCTCTGCCTAGAAAAATAGTAAATCAAAAATAATATCACATCCCTGGAGGGATTGTGGAGATTAGTGCCACCATCAAGGACTTGAAAGACACATGGGTGGTGATTTCCACCACACTCCCATTCAACTCTCCTATTTGGCCTGTGCAGAAGGCAGATGGATCTTCGTGAAAGATAGTGGGTTATCTAAGCTTAACTAAGTGGTGACTCCAATTGTAGCTGCTGTACCAGATGTGGTTTTGTTGCTTGAGCAAGTTAACACCTTTCCTGGTACCTGGTATGTAGCCATTGGCTTGGAAAATGCCCTTTCCTCCATTCCTGTCCATAAGGCCCACCAGAAGCAATTTGCCTTTGGGTGGCAACGCCAGCAATATGCCTTTACTGTCCTACCTCTGGGTTATATCAACTCTCCAGCTTTGTGTCATAATCTTATTGGGAGAGACCTTGATCACCAAGCTTCCTCAAGATATCACACTGATGGCAGGGGCGGGCGTGGGGTGCTGGTGGTGGAGAAGCCCTGGGCCTGGCCCACAAAGCCATTTTTCTCTTCTAGGCCTCTAGACCTGTGATGGGAGGGAGTGCTAGTCTGACATGCCCTGGAGACAGTTTCCCCATTGTCTTGGCTATTAATATTCCCCTCTTTCTTTCACCTGTCCAAATTTCTGCAGCCTGCTTGAACTCCTCCCCAGAAAATGCGTTTTCTTTTCTACACATGGTCAGGCTGCAAAATTTCCAAACCTTTATTCTCTGCTTCCATTTTAAATGTAAGTTCTAATTTCAAACCCTCTCTTTATGAATGCACATGACTGTATGTTTTCAGAATCAGCCAGGTCAACTTTTGAATGCTTTGCTGCTTGGAAATTTCTTCCACCAGATACCCTAAATAATCTCTCTCAAGTTCAAAGTTTCACAGATCTCTAGAACAGGGGCAAAATGCTGCCAGTCTCATTGCTAAAGCATAGCAAGAGTGACATTTGCTCCAGTTCCCAATAAGTTTCTCATCTCTATCTGAGACTGCCTCAGTCTGGACTTCATTGTCCATATTGCTATCAGTCAAACCATTCAACAAGTCTCTAGGAAGTTCCAAACTTTCCCTCATCTTCCTGTCTTCTTCTGAGCCCTCCAAACTGTTCCAACCTCTGCCTGTTACCAAGCTCCAAAGTCGCTTCCATATTTTCAGGTTATCTTTATAGTAGTACCCCACTCTGCCAGTACCAATTCTCTGTATTAGTCCATTTCCACACTGCTATAAAGATATTACCTGAGACTGGGTAATTTATAAACAAAAGAGGTTTGAGTCACAGTTCCACATGGCTGCGGAGGACACAAGAAACTTACTATCACGGCAGAAGGCAAAGGGGAAGCAAGGCACATTTTACATGACAACAGGAGAGCAAGAGCACAGGGGAAACTGCCAAACACTTTTAAAGCATCAGATCTTATGAGAACTCACTCACTATCACAAGAACAGCCTGGGGGAACCGCCCTGATGATCCAATCACCTCCTACAAATTCCCGCCCTTGACACATGGGGATTACAATTGGAGATGAGATTTGGATGGTGACACAGAGCCAAACCATATCAGTGTTGTTCAAAGAAGAGAAGTTTTTGACATCTAATTTAGCTACTTTTTTTATTCTTTTTTTTTTTTTTTTTTTTTTTTTTTTTTTTTTTTTTTTGAGACGGAGTCTCGCTCTGTCACCCAGGCTGGAGTGCAGTGGCTGGATCTCAGCTCACTGCAAGTTCCGCCTCCCAGGTTTATGCCATTCTCCTGCCTCAGCCTCCGGAGTAGCTGGGACTACAGGTGCCCACCACCTCGCCCGGCTAGTTTTTTGTATTTTTTAGTAGAGATGGGGTTTCACCGTGTTAGCCAGGATGGTCTCCATCTCCTGACCTCGTGATCTGCCCGTCTCGGCCTCCCAAAGTGCTGGGATTACAGGCTTGAGCCACCACGCCTGGCCTACTTTTTTTATTCTTTAGATTTTTTAAAAAATTTATTTTTAATTGACTAATAATTGTATATATGTGATTCAATGTGGTGTTTTGGTATATGTTTACAATGTGCAATGATTAAATTAAGCTAATTAACAAAACTACACCTCACATACTTACCTTTCCGTGGTGAAAACATTTAAAATCTACTATTATGGCTATTTTTTAAATATGCAATATATTATTATTTATTATAGTCACCATTCTGTACAACAGATTACTAAAGCTTATTCCTCCTAAGTGAAAATTTGATAAGCTTCTTTCATTTTCTCATCCACTCCCATTCTGAGCCTCTTGTAACCATCATTCTGCTCTCTACTTCTGTGAGTTCACCTCTTTTAGATTGACTTACAAGTGAGACCATGTGGTATTTGTCTTTCTGTGCCTTGCTTATTTCACTTAACATAATGTCCTCCAGGTTTATCTATACTGTTGAAAATGACACAATTTCCCTCTTTTAAAGGCTGAATTGTATTCCATTTTGTATCTATACTGCATTTTTTAATTGTTTTACTTTTAAGAGTAGCATGCTTTTTATATTTCCTTATTAAGGAAATCTTTTCCTTTGTCTCCTTATAGACTATTCATAATTTTAGCTTTTATTTGAGGTTTATGATGCATTTCTAACTAATTTTCGTGTATGGTATAAAATAAGGGTTGAGATTCTTTTTATTTGCATGTAGATTTCTAATTTTTTTTCAGCACCATTTCCTGAAAAGACTATCTTATTCCTACTTAATTACATTGCTCTCTTTTAAGAAAATAAATTAACCATATATGCATGGGTCTATTTCCATTCTATTGATAGATATGTCTGTCCTCATGCCGATATCACACAATCTTGATGACTAAAGACTAAAGTTTTATAATAAGACTTGAAGTCAGTAGTTTAAGTCTATCAACTTTATTCTTCTTTTTCAAACCTTATTCGGTTTTATTTTTTGGTTGACAGTTTATTAAATATACTACATTTGTACTTAATGCTGTAGTTTTAAAAATTATTCACACATGGACTTAGTAAAAATGCACTTTATAGAAAACCAACTGCAAGACCAAAATGAAAATAAGAACACACTTATTGCACATGTATTAGATAAACTGCTGAAATGTTATGAATTAATGTAACCTGTACGTGTGCTTAATGAAGGTGATCATGAAATATTAGGTGGTTTGATTTACTTAAATTTGACACCAGACCGTGACTTCAAAAGTGTTAATGTTGAAATGTAGATGCAAAACCATCTATTAACAAAATCGTTTAATCTATTAGTCTTTGAAAAACAGAATAAAGCATTGTTTTTCTTTTTAAAGATACTTTCCGAAATCCATTCTCTATGCACTCGTTCTCCCATTCAAAGAGTTAGTTGTGCAGGCTGATGAGGCAAAAAATCAATTCCTTTTAAAAAAATCCTAACAAACTAGAGCCTACTTACAAAACATGCAAAGGGAGAATTTTAAGTAGGTATTACTGCAGAACTGGTTAAAAGTGAATACAGCTGAGTGACAGAATATACCTTTCCTCTGACAATACAGGTCCTTCCCCCTTCTCTCTGGAAGAAACACATCACTGGGGCATGGACTATATAACGGCATAAAATGCAAAGACAGAAACAAAGAAGTTTGCAAGTTCTCTATATTTCTAGCTGTTGAGGTCATATGTTTAAGAGCTGAAGTTACCTCTAGCGGCGAAACCAGAGCCAGGTATTAAGCAGCCAGAATCCTATGGTAATTGAATACATGATCATTTCTCTCTTGGCACGTTCTTTGTTCTCCTCTTCTAGATGTTGTAAGCGTCTATTTAGTTTGATTATCTGTCGTCT
Organism: Colobus angolensis palliatus; assembly: GCF_000951035.1. Lineage (NCBI taxonomy): Eukaryota > Metazoa > Chordata > Mammalia > Primates > Cercopithecidae > Colobus > Colobus angolensis. Next base: position 2,294,836 of record NW_012114888.1, on the reverse strand, counting down.
TAACGAAGCTGCACCTGCACCAGTCACATCATCCAAAGTTCCTTCACTTGTATCTAGGTTCGAAGTGCCATACCTGATGTTGTCACGATGCAGATTAGAAGTGGTAGCAGCAGACCTGCCAAACTGCACAGGTCTGCGATTTTCACCCATCGCATTCACGATATGCTGGTAAGCCCTACGAGTGGAAGACTGGATAAATGACAGAATGCCATGAACAGAGGAAAAATTAGTTCTATTTTCAGGTAACATCTTGGGAAGACAGATCCAAGCTTCTTATGGTGATGGTGTCACGATGAAATAACTCCTGATCAACTGTCTATTTTGGCCAACAACATTTTCACTCAAAAAGCAGTCTCTTTTTAGCTTGCCAACCACACAGATTTCTTCATTTTGAAGGGTTGAAGGAGGTCTTTCTAAATCCTGAAAATCTGGTGGTCTTCCACTTGAAGTACATGAAGTGGTGGTTTTAGTGCCAGAGGTTTAAAGGGAGTTGACTGAATAAGATCAAGATCCACTGGTCTTCAAAACAGAATGTCTCCGTTGTTCTCTGCTGTAACAATCCTCTCTAGAACCTGCATCATCACATTAGCATTTAGAACTCCTTCTTGGAATTCTTGTTCCAAGTCACCATTTGATGATGCTGACTTAATTTTTCTGGGACCCTCATTTGCTGACTAATATCTTTATTGTATTCCATTTCATACTGAAATTGACTAATTTCTTCCATCTCAGCACCAGTAGGAGAAGGAAGTGCTTCCCTACTCACCAAATATGTACCAGCTACTACTTGCTGTTTGACACTATCTGCTCCCTTGCTCCATATTAAATGCTTTAATTTCATTCAAAGTGCATGTGCTGGGTTTTAAGCCACTTTTGTTCCTCTGGGTCTATAGAGAGTTCTTGGTGAGAGCTGCCAGGGTGGGTGCTCTCAGAGGCCATTAGCAAAATGCAAGAAAGAGCTAGGACAAAGCACCTGTCAGGTTGGCCTGTGGCAGACTAGAACAGCCTCATTTGGTTATTTTAGATAGTTTATAATTTCTTACAAATTTTACAATAAGCTTTCCAACTTCTATGAAACAACTTGGTGGAATTTAGATTGTGATTACATAAAATGTATCATCTATCTATCTATCTATCTATCTATCTATCTATCTATCTATCTATCTATCTATCTATCTAGATATCCCTCTCTCCACCTCTACTCACTACTCACTATGACAACTTTTTCTTTACTGCATAACTGTGCTTCCCCTGGAATAAATACTTTTCTTGTTTCTTTTGTTTCCCTAGTTTTCTATGTATTTACACATACTTTTGCTTCCAGACTCTTCTTCATTCCTTCTCTCAATAAATTTGAATACATTAGCTATTCCATCAGTTTTGTCTTTTTAAACAGAAATATCTCTTAACAAACCTCTGATCTGCTTAAATATAGACAGCTTGCTCCCTAGGCCTGTTGAACACTCTCATCCTATAATCTCCCTTTGCCACCATCTCGGGTTTTTTTTTTTTTTTTTTTTTTTCCACCCTCTTGACTTGGTTCCCCTGTTGCCTTATATATTCCTCTTCCTTGGTTTACCATCTTTCTTAGTGACCACATACTCTAGTAGTTTCCCCAGAAAGAGGGCATGGGAGGTAAAATTTTTAAGACTACACATATATATATATATACACTTAAAATATATATATATATGTTCTTTAAAAAAATACATATATATATATATATATATATGAGACAGAGTCTTTCTCTGTCTCCCAGGCTGGAGTACAGTGGCATGTTCTTGGCTCACTGCAACCTCTGCCTCCTGGGTTCAACCGATTCTCCTGCCTCAGCCTCCTGAGTAGCTAGGATTACAGGCATGAGCCATCACGCCTGGCTAATTTTGTGATTTTTTAGTAGAGACGGGGTTTCACTCTGTTGGCCAGGCTGGTCTCGAACTCCTCACCTCAGGTCATCCACCTGCCTCAGCCTTCTAAAGTGCTGGGATTACAGGCATGAGTCACTGTGCCTGGCCTTCCTTCGAATTTTGATCACATTGTTCTATTGTTTTCTAGCTTCCAGCATTGCTGTGGAAAAATAAAATACCACAGCCATTCATTATCTTTTATGTAAAAGCTGAGTTTTTGCTGTTAATGTTTCATCTCTTTCTCTTCAGAGAGACCTTTTATTTGACCTAAGTAATGTAAAACTGCCTTGATGCAGCTCTATCCTCCTTCTCTGTGATAAGCCCTTTCAAATTGGAAATTCAAGTTTTTCAATTTTGGGGAAGATTCTGGAAATTATTTTGTTGCTGATATCTTCCTTTCTGTTTTTCCGTCTTATGTTTGTGGCCACAGGAACAGAAGAGAGGGACAGCTGGTGGTCTTTTCCATAAGTCTTATAGACCTGTATGCCTCTTAAACTATCTACATTTCATCATGACTTCAAGGAAACTAAATTATAAATAAGAAAAACAACTAAAACTTAAAAAAAAATTTGTAAAGCTTAGGAACTCATAAGTATACCTCAGCAAATGATTTTAGTTACTTCAATTTTCTTCTGCAAAATTAACACGGGTTATTCAGATTAGTATCTTCGGAATGGATTATTTTTGCCTTCATACTTATACTTTTTGGTCTATTTTCTGAGATGCTTTCCAAACTCGTATTGAATTTTTATATTATTGCCAACAGCTCTTCAACTTTTTGTGTATTCCGAATGTTCTTTCCTCCATATTGTTCTAGTTTCATAGATACAATATATTATCTCTCAGAAGATATAAGTAATCCTTTTAAAAGTTTTCTTCTGTCTCCAAAGTTTGTTTCTTGTTTCTTTTCTTTTCTTTCTGGTTGTTTTGTTCACTTTGTTTCATATTTCTCATATCTGATGACCCTTGACTGTCTGAGTACATCATACAGCTTTGTACAAATGAGTAGGGTTTTTCAATTGTGGGAGACACTATAATGTGATTTGCCTGATCTATTTCATCAGAAAATCCCTAATGCCAATATCTCTTCCCCCAAACCACCCCAACTCCTGCCTCCCACCCAATTGATCAGGTTCCAGAATGAAGACCTTTACAATAGCTTATGAGCATCTGGGAAACTGAAAGAGATGAGAAAGCTGACTGTGTCAACATTTAATAGGCAAATTTCCCCCTCTCTATAATCAACTGTGCCTGGTGTACCTTAGTCCAAAGACCCGCTGTCCTCATTCGCTACAAGAAATAAACCTTCAGTCTCCTGTTAGGATGAAGTAGGATCAGTGTCGACTGCTTGGAGTGGAGGAGGCACTTTGGGACCCCAATTCTTCTTAAATAGATTTTCAGTGAAGTCTCCTGTTTTTAGCCTTACTTTAACTAGCATTTCTACAGCTGCCACCAATTCCTAAGCTGTTAGGAAAAAGTTCTGAGGTGCAAACTGGGTTGTTTCTGGCTTTCCTGCTGCCGGCTTAGAATTCAGCTAAGTTGAGCCTTTTAGGTCAGTTACCATCTATCCATCTGTTTTCTGGCTTCCATAAATTTATTACTGCTGTCTTCTCTCTCTTCTCTTTGTTCTTGTGACTCTTATGACAGATGTAAATGTGTTTGTTCAGTTGGTCATTGTTATTCAGAACAGTGCTCTCCTTTTAACTTAAATTCATGATAATATTCATGTGTTTTCTAATGCACTTGTTTCCTCCCATTGTTCCTGCTGTCCCTCTTTCACCTCAATGTAGCCATATATTTACGTGTTAAACCTCATTCATGTTACCCACATAATGTTATAAATGACAGTTGCAGAATCCAGTACAACTGTAGGAAGAAACCGTATATGTGTGTGCATGCCTGCACACATGCACACATAGGTTAGAGTACACTCCTGGTTTATTTAGGCTGGAATACAGAATCTTCTTGGAAACAAGGTAGCTACCTTTCCACTGCCTGTGCTAGCATCTCTTGGAAGGTTCCATTAACATTTAACATGCAAACTTGGGTTTTTCTTTTGTTTTTTTGATCTGAGGAATTCATTCTTTGACTATGTCACAGTACCATCGAGGAAGCATTTACACAGATAATGTTTTTCCTTAGAAGACAATATTTTAGATATATTCTGGAACATTAAAGACAATCTAGAGGGTAAATGTGCTCATGATTCTGTAGCTAAACTCAGTGTCAGCAAGATTTATGCTTATTTGAAGGATAAAACAGAGTTAGTGTCCAGAAGTCCCTGGATAATCTCTGTATCCTTCTTCTCAGTGTACTGGAAAGCCTATTTCCCCATTAGTCCATGCACAGGTTTAATACAATATCTTTTTTTTTTTTCCTGGGGTGGCTCCGATCATGTTTTTGGTCAAAGGATCATCTAGCATTAAATTTTAGAACAGTTTCGCAAATGTGTGACTTGGTATTGATGGAATATGGTAATGTTGATGTCCAGAGGAATCTTGGTATAGAAGCCACTTATTGCTCTGGCAACCATTAATATTATCTGTGGCATCACACTTTTTTAGCCCTAAGCAATTATTGACCCATGTAAGTCATGCAGAAACCTTCAATTTTAAAGAGTATGCTTTCACCCTCGACATTCTGCCAAATGGTCTTTCTCCCAGGAATACATTTTAGTTTTATGTAATGGAGCACAGTAGGACCCTGTTTCGTATGGGTTGGTCTAGTTATAGAAGCTTCAAAAAATGTCATAAGGTGCTGGAGACCTTCATGTGGTCTTATAGAAGTTGCTGCAAGGGCTACAGTGATTGGTACAGCCTACTTTTGGAGAACTTTTTTTTTTTAACATCTAAATGGCAAATATAAGTGAGTTCAAAAAGACCTATAAGTCAGGCACTGTGGCTCATATCTGTAATCCCAGCACTTGGTGAGGCTGAGATGGGGGGATCACTTGATGTCAGGAGTTCAAGACCAACCTGGCTAATGTGGCAATAACCTGTCTCTACTAAGAAATACAAAAATTAGCTGAGTGCTGTGGTGAATGCCTGTAATACTAGCTACTTGAGAGGCTGAGGTAGGAGGATTGCTTGAATCTGGGAGGCAGGCAGAGGCTGCAGTGAGCCAAGATCACACCACTGCACTCCAGCCTGGGCCACATAGTGAAACTCTGTCTCAGAAGGAAAAGACCTATAATTAGAAACAAAGTGACTTTTTTCTCTTTCTGTAAAGAATATCCTTACTGTTTTGATAAGAATTGCATTGAATCTGCTTTGGCTAGTATGGACATTTTAACAATTTCAACAATATTAACAATATTAATTAATTAACAATATTAATTCTTCCAATCAGTGAGCATGGGATATCTTTCCATTTATTTGTGTACTTTTCAATTTCTTTCATCAGTGGTTTATAGTTTTCATTGTGGAAATATTTCACCTTCTTGGTTAAATTTACTCCCAGGTATTTCATTTTTTATAGCTATTGTAAATGGAATTGTTTTCTTGATTTCTTTTTCAGATAGGCTGCCCTCTCTATATAGATATTCAGATATACACTATCTATTAATCTAATATTATTAATGTTGATTTGGTATTCTGCAACTTTATTGAATTCATTTATTAGTTCGAACAGTTTTTTTTGGTGGAATCTTTAGGATTTTCTATTTGTAAGATCATGTCATCTGCAAACAGGAATAGTTTCACTTCCTCCTTTCCAACTTGGATGCATTTTATTTCTTTCTCTGGCCTAATTGTTCTGGTTAGGACTTCCAGGACTATGTTGAATAGAAGTGGTGAAAATGGGAGTCCTTATCTTGTTCCAGATCTTGGAGGAAAAGCTTTCAACTTTTTCCAGTTCAATATGATGTTCACTATGGGTTTGTCAAATAAGGTCATTATTACGTTGAGGTATATTTCTTCTTTACCTAATTGGTTGAGAGTTTTTATTATGAAAGGGTGTTGAATTTTGTCAAATGTTTTTTCTGCATCTCTCGAAATGATCGTATGGATTTTGTTGTATGGAACCACAAAACACCCTAAATAGCCAAAGCAATCTTGAGCAAAAAGAACAAAGCTGGAGGTATCACATTATCTGACTTCAAAATATACTATAAAGCTATAATAACCAAAACAGCCTGGTACTGGCATAAAAAATAGACACATTGACCAAAGGAACCAGAATAGAGAGCCCATGAAAAAATTTACACATTTACAGCCAACTGATATTTGACAAAGATGTCAAGAATACACATTGGGGAAAGGACAGTCTTTTCAATAAAAGTGTTGGGAAAACTGGATATCCACATGCAAAACAATGTTATTAGGTCCTTATTTCTCATCATACGCAGAAATCAACTCAAAATGGCTGCATATTATTTCATGGTGTATATGTACCACATTTTCTTTATCCAGTCTGCCATTGATGGGCACCTGGGTTGATTCCATGTCTTTGCTATAATGAATAGTACAATAATGAACACACGAGTGCATGTGTCTTTTTGGTAGAATGATTTTTTGGGGGGCTGTATATACACAGTAATGGGATTGTGGGGTCTATGCAGCCATAAAAAAGAATGAAATCATGTTCATTCAGCAACATGCATAGAGCTGCAGGCCGTAATCCTAAGCAAATCAATGCAGGAACAGAACACCAAATACTGCATTTTGTCACTTACAAATGGGAGCTAAACATTGAGCTAACATGGACATAAATGTGAGAGCAATAAGCACTGTGGACTATTAGAGGGTGGAGGGAGGGGGTGGGTTAAAAATCTATCTATTGGATGCTATGCTTACTACCTGGGTGATGGGATCCGTACTCCACACCTCAGCATCACACAATATTCCCATGTAACAAATCTGCACATGTACCCCCGTATGTAAAATAAAAGTTGAAATAAAAAAGAAAATAAAAACTCTAAAGAAATAAACACAAAATGGATTAGACTTAACTGCAAAACCTGAAATTATGGAACTACTAAAATAAACAGGGGAAATGCTTCATGACATGGATATAGAAAATGATTTTTTGGATAAGACCTCAAAAGCACAGGCAACAAAAGCAAAATTGGACAAATGAAACTATATTAAACTAAAAAATTTATTCATAGCAAAAGAAACAATCAGCAGAGTGAAGATATAACCTACAGAATGGGAAAGGATACTGGCAAACTATACAAACTACGGGGGCTAATTTCCAAAATACGTAAGGAACTCAACTCAAAAGCAAGAAAACAAACAACACTATTAAAAATTGGCAAAATACCTGAATAGACACTCTGTAAAGAAGATATACAAGGGGACAACGAGTATATAAAAAATGTTCAGCATTGCTAATCATCAGTGAAATGCAAATCAAAACCACAGTGAAATATCACTTTATACCTGTTAGAATGACTATATCAAAAAGACTATTACAAAAAGTGTTGGTGTGGATGTGGAGAAAAGGTAACTCTTACACACTGTTGGTGTGAATGTAAATTAGTACAGCCATGATGAGAAATAGCATTGAAGCTCCTCAAAAAACTAAAAAGAGAACTACCATATGATCCAGCAATACCACCACTGGGTATATATCTAAAGTAAATAATATCAGTATATCAAAAAGACATCTCCACTCCCATGTTTACCACTATTCACAATAGCCAAGACGTGGAATCAACCTAAGTGCCCATCAACAGATAAGTGGATTAAAAAAGTGAAATATATATATATATATATAGAGAGAGAGAGATAGATTTATATACATGTATATGTATACACATATATACACACATGTGTGTATATATACACATATATACACATATGCCCACATGCCGTGTATGACAGCATGAATGAAACTGGAAGATATAATGTTAGTAAAATAAGCCAAGCACAGGAAGATAAATACTGCACGATCTCATTCATCTGTGGAACCTAATAAAGCTGATCTCACAGAAGAGGAGAGTAGAATGGTGGTTACCAGGAGCTTGGGTGATTGCAGCATAGGGGGGATTGTTGGTCAAAGGATATACAATCTCAGTTAGACAGGAGGAGTAAAACAATTGTACAGAATGGACAAATATATAGAAAGGGAAACTAGACAAGGGACCGCCTGGGGTTGGGGGTTGGAGGGGAAAGGATAGAAGGGAGTGGAGAGAAATAGGGAATGACTACTAATGGTTGTGGAGTTTCTTTATTAGATAATGAAAATGTTCTCAATTTGATTATGGTGATGGTTGCACAGCTCTGTGACCATACTAAAAACCATTGCATTGTACATTTTAAATGAGTGAATTGTATAATATGTGAATTATATCTCAATAAAGCTGTTGAAAAAGAAAGTGAGTGTTTCATCAAGGTATAAATAGCTAAATAACCTACATTTATTCATAAAATAAAGCAATCTAATAAGTGTGACCAATCTATGACTGAATGTTATCTTTTTTTTTTTAAATTGCCACTTAAAATTTCTGTTTAAATAAGTATCTTTTTTTCCTCTTTGGTACAGAGATGATAAATCCAGACATTTATGCCCCAGCAGAGCTTAGTGGGCTGTAGCCATTGTGAAAGCAGCCACCAAAGGGGATTTCACCCATGAGTCAAGGAAAGCTGAACTCTCATGCCCTCAATTTTATTCCTTGCTTTGAAATTTCCTTTAGCAAGTTTATGTGTTTTACACGTTTGGCAGTAGAGTCAAAGTTAAATAATCAACAGTATTCAAGTCTTGAGGCATTTAGTCCTTTTTGCAAATTGGATTTTTCTCATTTGAACTCTCAGCTCAGATTCAAGGAGTTCAGTCTAAGTCTGTGCTCTCACATTAAGGAATAAGCAAAGTTCATTCCCATGTTGTTCTTTTCTATAGGATGGTTGTTACTAAGTTAATATAATTCTTTTTTTTTCTTTTTTTGAGACAGACTCTCACTCTGTCACCCAGGCTACAGTGCAGTGGTGTGATCTCAGCTCACTGCAACCTCCATCTCCCGGGTTCAAGCAATTCTCCTGCCTCAGCCTCCCGAGGAGCTGGGATTACAGGCACCTGCCACCATGTCCAGCTAATTTATATCTATATTTAGTAGAAATGAGGGTTCACCTTGTTGGCCAGGCTGGTCTCTAACTCCTGGCCTCAAGTGATCCACCCATCTTGGCCTCCCAAAGTGCTGAGATTACAGGTGTGAGTCACCATGCCAGGCCAAGTTAATATAATTCATTTTTTTTTTTAACAACTAATATTATGTTTTAAGAGCCTGAATCAGAAATGTAAGAAAACCCTCTCAAATCCATGTTTTTCAAACTGTTTAAAGAGAACAAACCCAGACTCAAATTTCAAGATGACATTTTTTTAAAAGACTGCACAAACTACATTTTTCTGCTGCTCTATAAGAGGATTTTTTGTAACTTCTTAATGTCTGTTATGTGGCTCACATGGCTTTTGGCCAAAGTTACCGTTTATGCTTATACTTCATCTCTTGTAGAAATATTCTTACCGGCCTTTTCAGTGCCTGATCCACACATGGCCTATGATTAATCACTATTCACATTTTAATTAGTTCCAAGACTAAACATAGAATTGAAGAAAATGTTTAATCCATAACATATATATCCCAGTTGATGGTGTGCATTTCCAAAGTTGTATATCATATTAAGAAAAGACCTGAATGAAAAGGCAAAGATGGATTTCTTTTTTCTTTTTTGAGATGGAGTCTCACTGTGTCACCCAGGCTGGAATGCGGTGGCGCGATCTCAGCTCATGGCAGCCTCCACCTCCCTGATTCAAGCAATCCTCCTGCCTCAACCTCCCGAGTAGCTGGGATTACACGTACCCACCACCATGCCCGGCTAATTTTTAAATTTTTAGTAGAGAAGGGATTTCACTATGTTGGCCAGGCTGGTCTTGAACTCCTGACCTCAGGTGATCCACCCACCTCAGCCTCTCAAAGTGTTGGGATTAGAGGTGTGAGCCACTGCGCCCAGCCAAAAATGGAATTAAAAAAAAAATCTAAACCCTGATGCCATTCGCTGGAAGATTTATGGCTTTAAAAATTCCCTCTATAGTCATTTGACAACCAATTTTCTCTCTGGTCTGGATTGCACATGCTTAAGATATGTTTAGAGTCTTCGTGCTCCTTTCCAATATTACAAGGACTCAGTTGTGTTGGTTTGTCGCTTTAAGGTCCTATTTTCCAAACAACCTCATAGCTGGGAAGAAACTAAAAAAATTGAATATTGAGTCTCAAACATATTTTATAAGTTTCTTTTAAAGTATACGACCTTCTCAAACTCTTATAGGTCCAGAGATGCCAGCAATTTATAGTAAGAGATCATCTCCCTCATTTTACAGATGAGGGCACTGAATCCCAGCTAGTAAGCCAAGATATGTGTTTGCTTTTGGCAAAATAAAGGATATAAGCAATAGCATGAATGTATCAAACCAATATGGTAGTGAAGCTCTAATTTTGAATTATTTTTTAGCACACAATAAACGTGAAGAAAAAAATTATACACACACACACACACTATGTACATGTATATGTAAATATACTTGAGTTTCAGAGGAGGCTTAACTAACTGGACTCTGAACATTCCTAGTCTACGTTCTTAAGAGTAATACCAACCAATGAATATGAGGTTTGAATACTACCCAAATTTTGTAAAGAACTTGCTTTGAGAATTCAATTCTACAGACATTTATTAATGCCTGGCATGTGCAAGGCACAGTGTCAGATGCTAAGAAGGCGTTGCATTTCCTTTAACATATAATCCCCAAATCTCAGTAACTAAACACTTAGGTCACAGTCCAATGCATTTAGCAAGTGTTGGCAGGATGACGGGGTGATCCAGGCTTTATCCAGTCTGGTGGCTTTATGTGACAGACTAGATTCTCACCAAACCCAGCCAGTGTTGAAGATGGCAGAGTAAATTAGTTAAGGTAAGTTATACACAATAGTATGCTGAGGCAGGTTTGTACAGGTTCACAAGAGCCGCTGATTAGCATCTCTTTCCAACTCCAAGTTCAGTAAATGTTGAATAAATGATCACTTTGGTAGCTTGAAAACAGCCGTGGTGGGAGTATTTACATCACAGAAATCAGCAAACACTACAAATAGGAGTTACGTGTTTTGTTTTATTTTGTTTCATTCGAACATCCAGTTGGTAAACATCTACCAACACAGGAGTGCTTATATGATCTGCTGTTACAAACAATCCCCGTATGTCAGTGACTTGATATAAGAAATTTTTATTTCTCCCTCACATCACTATGTAATGCCAGCTGACAGTGGGGACTCTGCTCCAGCCAGTAAGTCAGACATCAAACTCCTTTCACTGGAGCTCCACTATCTTCACATGGATTCATAGTCATCTGGGGATATCTGCTTACAGAGAGGGTAGGTGGAGAGAACACAGAGGCCACCACCTCTTAACTGCCTCAAAGTGACACATCACTTCCACACACTCTAGTAATGAGAACTAACCACAAGGCCCTATCTGGATGTGAGAGAGACAACAAATGTTTGACAATGAAGTGTAGCAAAAGAAGTAACACTGTAAAAGAATTGAAGGGCTGAGAAATGTTTTTTTCCCTAGATTCAGAAAGACCTGGATTCAGGAAGTACTCATTATGTCAAACAAATCCTGCTCATGGGATGTAAAGTTGACCATTCCATTGATAAAAGAAAGTCATACGATCAGCTCATATTCAAAGGGAGGGGAAGGAAATGCCATTTCTCGATGGGAGAAGCACATCAAGGAAGGAGAACACTGCAAAAGGGCATGGATACAGGAAGACCTGACTCATGGGAAGACATTTTTTTTTCTGTCTATATTATTTATTTATTTATTTGTATTTTATTGACGTATTTTTTTTTTGTTACACTTTATGTTCTAGGGTACATGTGCACAACATGCAGGTTTGTTACATATGTATACATGTGCCATGTTGGTGTGCTGCACCCATTAACTTGTCATTTATATTAGGTATATCTCCTAATGCTATCACTCCCTACTCCCCCCACCCCACAACAGGCCCCAGTGTGTGATGTTCCCCTTCCCGTGTCCAAGTGATCTCATTGTTCAGTTCCCACCTATGAGTGGGAACATGCGGTATTTGGTTTTCTGTTCTTGTGATAGTTTGCTAAGAATGATGGTTTCCAGCTGCATTCATGTCCCTACAAAGGACACGAACTCATCCTTTTTTATGGCTGCATAGTATTCCATGGTGTATATGTGCCACATTTTTTAAATCCAGTCTGTCATTGATGGACGTTTGGGTTGGTTCCAAGTCTTTGCTATGCTATTGTGAATAGTGCCGCAATAAGCATACATGTGCATGTGTCTTTATAGCATCATGATTTATAATCCTTTGGGTATATACCCAGTAATGGGATGGCTGGGTCAAATGGTATTTCTAGCTCTAGATCCTTGAGGAATCGCCACACTGGGGAAGATATTTTTAATAATCTACCACAACCTCCTATCAGCAGCGGGATCCCACCAACCTGGCCTGCTCTCTGTTCTTCCACATACACCTCTTGAAGGCATTTTGTGACTTTGGCTATCTGTTATGGTGGCCCTAGTGTCCACTATAAAGTAATTTGCTTGTGGCCTGCAGGACTTGAGGAAAACTGAGAATATGCTAACCCAATCTTAGGTCTCTGCTTTTACTCTGTTTTTTGTTCTAGCCATTTGTTCACTGGTAATTTCTTCTCTAACAGGCCACTGACTTCTTGAAAGCAAGGCCTGGATCATTCTAACGGGTATAAGGTGATATCTCATTGTGGTTTTGATTTGCATTTCACTGATGTTTAGTAATGTTGAGCATTTTTTATACACCTGTTGGCCCCTTGTGTATCTTCTTTACAGAGTGTCTATTCAGGTGTTTTGCCCATTTTCTTGCTTTTGAGTTGAGTTCCTTACATATTTTGGACATTAACCCCTGTAGTTTGTATAGTTTGCCAGTATCCTTTCCCATTTTGTAGGTTGTTTGTTCACTCTGCTGATTGTTTCCTTTGCTGTGAAGAAGCTTTTTGGTTTAATATAGTCCCATTTGTACAATTTTGCTTTTGTTGCCTGTGCTTTTGAGGTCTTATCCAAAAAAAATCATTGTCTATATCCATGCCATTAAGCATTTCCCACTTTTTTTTTTTTTGTAGTTCCATAGTTTCAGGCTTTCCAATTAAGGGCTAAGCACAGCTTTTTACATATCAGGCTTCAAAAAATATTGAATAAATTATTCAAATTGACCATCTCCAATTTTTACCAACCTTTCTGTATGATCTTCCTCAATATGTAATTATTTCTGATTATTATTAAGAAAAGAAAGCAAATGAAGCAATATTGAAATCTCCTAGAGAATTTCTAAAAATTATTCTTTATTTCTAGCCACACCGTTTCTCACAGGCAAATACCATCCTTCATCTGGTATCTATGCCTGTGGTTAGGCTTCTAAGAGCAGCCCAAGGAAGGCCAAGTACTTAGTGGGTACTGAATGAAGGAAAAGGAAGAATCAGAATAAACTCTTTCCACAACTGTTTCCTTGGTATTGTAAAGGGCTGTGAGCCTGGTGTGGAAAAACATCATATGAGAACAATGAATGAATACACACCCCACTCTTAGAAGCCAACCACATACACACCTCTTTCTCCCTCCCCCAGCCAGAAGTGACTATAGAATCTGTTGATGCCATTAGGAAAATTGTAGAAATTCCCGCTATGTTCCACTTGATTCCAAGTGCTGCCTCATGACCCTGTCAGCCAAAAAATGTTTGTCAATATACTCACTACTAATTCTGATGCAGTCTTCGTCTTTTAGATGTATTTGTTGACCCTCCTCCACTCTGGTAAGCACCTGCTCATTCCAAGGCAAGGCAGTTTCAGATGAGTCCCAGTACTTCACCCACCCAATTAAATTGGATATTCATGCAGTTTTAATTTCTCCCATTTTCCAACCCCACTTGTGATTTGGAGAATTAGCCAAGCTTCTCTATCTGCTTGTCTGTAAAATTGGGCTAGCCATTTACATAAAAGAGAAAATCTGCAAAATAAGCTGAGATTTTCTTTTCAGAGATTACTTAGCTTGAGTCAGATTTGAGGCCTTGCCCATTCCCACAGGCCGAGAGGAGCTTGTAGAGGAGTTACCCCCCCATACCTTAAGGTTCTTTCTGGGACAGAAACAGCCCACCTTCCATTCTCTTTCCAGATAATTCTTGTCTCACCTCACCGCCTACAATGGACTGAATGCTTATGTTCCCACAAATACCCCCCAAGGTGATAGTATTAAAAGACGGCGCAGTTGAGTGGTAATTAGATCATGATTTGGATTGATGCCCTTATGAAAGGAATCCCAAAGTGCTCACTTGCCTCTTCCCCATGTGAGGACACAGTGAGAAGTCTCCATCTATGAGGAATGGGCCCTCACCACATACTGAATTTGCCAGTGCCTTGGTCTTGCACTTCCCAGACTCCAGAACTGTGAGAAATCATTGTGTTTTATTTATAAGCCACCCAGTTTACGGCATTTAGTCATAGCAACCTTAACAAACTAAGACACTGCCCATGTTTAACTTAGCTATGTGATTTTTTTTGTTAGTTTTTTGTTAACTCTTTGATATTTTTGTAAATTGTAGTTATTTGGATCAAACACTTTTAAAATCAATGAATGGATATTTATCTATGTGAACTATTTATCATGAACCATTGATTCAAAGCAAAACAGAAAAGTACTATTTATAGAAATTCTGTACTATTGCCATATAATCACTGTATTTTTAATACCTTTATTGAGGTGTAATTGCTATAATATATGCCATATAGATTGAGAATGTACAAGTTGATAAGTATTCACATGTGTGTATATACCTGTGAAGCCATCTTCACAATCAACATACTGGACAGATCCATCACCTCTAAAAGTTTCTTCCCGCTCTTTTATAATTTCTTTCTCCCAACCCTCATCCCACCTATCTCCAGGCTGGGAGGAACAAGTACTATTTACTATTTCTGGTTCTGTGTGAGCACTGGATATTGTTCCCTCTGAAGCTTTCATGTGGTTCTTTCCGTATGCTTGTATAGTTTCCTCAGATGCATGTGCTAATTAGTACTCTGCTGAATACTCGAGAGGGACCTCCGCAGCAATCCTGAATTTTTTCTCTTCTTTCTACACTCCCAAGTCTAGTTGCCTTGGTCTCCCTCAGATTCTCAACTTTATTTCTGCAACTCAAGGAGTCTTCTGGCCCCCTCTGAGTTCCCCATCCCTGCACTATGACCTGGACACTCTCTCCAGGCAGTAAACTGGTGCAATTGTAGGGCTTAACTACTTTGTTTCCTGTTTCTCAGGAATCATTGTCTTTATTGCTTAATGTCGAATGTCTTGAAAACCTTTTTTTTTCATATATTTTGTCCAGTTTTTTAGTTGCTTAAGACAGGAGTATAAATCTTCTCCCTGGTATTCCATTTTGGCTAGAAGAGGAAGTTGCTCATAGTTCTATTGTTTGCTATAAAAATCTTAAGGGGCAATAAAATCTCCACTAATAAGCTGTAGGAAAAGGTTTTTATAAGCTCAATAAGCAGATTTGGAAGGTAAATTTAATTTCTCAACTTCTTAAATACAGGGCCATGGAAACATTTAGAAGATCAATATTTATTACAACTGTGTTTGAAGGAAAATGAATGAATTGAATAAAAAATTAGAAGTGAATAAATGAAGAGGCATGATTTCTGATTTCTTTTCTCTTTTGTCCATTTTCTTACAGTGTCTTCTCTCTGATGTTGGCCCACGCTCCTGCATTTAAACTTTACTGCTCAACCCATCCATCTATCCGTCTACTAGTCCATCTATCAAATGTTACCGAGTGCCAGGGATAAAATGACAGGGAACCTCCTACAATGTACGTACATATGGTGGGTGGGAGTTCTGTTATTGTAGAGGCCTGAATAAAATGCTGAAGCATTGTGGAGGGCAGAGTCATTAACTTGGGGCAGGGCTGGGGAACAGATTAAGGAAGGCTTCTCTTAGGAGAAAACATTTGAAGTGAGTATTGGAGAGTGACTGGCATTTGGCTAGGTTGAGATGGGAAGGAAGAGGCATTTGAAAGAGAGGTAAAGAGCTAGGCCAAGGTGAGTGTGGGGAAAAAGGTCAGTCCTATTTCCGGAGTGGTAAAAAGCTGACTGTGGCTGGGGTCTAGGGGCTGGAAGGTGGCACGGCAGGAAATTAGGCTACAGAGGTGGTTGGAGCCAGCCTAAGAACTCTGAGTGCTAAGCCAGTGTCTCCGAAGAACCTGAAGTTTCATAGCATGGAAATAACATAATCAGATGTGGGTTTTTGGGCTCTCTAGAGGAGGCAGGTGGCAAAAGGCTCCACAGGATGCTGCTGAAGTCATCCAAGAAAGGATACTAGTCCCTGAACTCAGACGGGGAGGATGCAGACTAATCCAAGAGACATTTCTGCAAGAGAACTGGAAATGTACAGTAACCGGTTGCATGTTGAGAATGAATGAGAGGGAGACATAAGGATAAATGCCTCTAGGTTTTTCAATTTGAGAGAACTGGCAGATGTCATGTAATTAACTGAGATGGAGACAGAAGACAGAATAGGTTTGAATTAGCTTTTAGTTCCACTGAGTTTAGGGTTTTTAATGGATCACTCATGTGGAAAGATAGAACAGGAAATTGGACCTCAAGAGAGAGGTCTAAGAGTCAATGGCACAATGCCATAGTTAGAACGATCACAATTGGTTTGATCATGGTGCATAGAATGAGCAGAAAATAATATGACATTCTTGTCCTCTGGAAAACTTTAATGGAGAATTTTGTACTTCAAATATCTATCAAGCAAAGATATTCATGCAGGCCAATTTCTGAGTATCCCAGTGCAGGAGATAAAAGTCTGCCGTAATATTCTCTATTCTCTCAGTGGGCAAAGGGATTTAAGGTATTCTCATCAGTTGTCATGAATTCTAGAATTTTACACAGTGTAATAATGTTCTTCAGTCAAAATGAAAAAGTCAGACACAGACATATACTGTCTACAGACTTTCTAAGCAGTGACCACTGGAACAGAAAAGTAAGAAGAGCGTCTGAAAGAGAGTCTCGGGAGTCAATGCCGAGCCCTTTTCAAAGAGTTGCTATTTTAAGGTCAGCTCTGATTTGAATATTCCTGGTACTGAATAAGCAAGGGAACTTGGGAAAGCCTGAGTCACCCTCACACCCTTAGCTGGCTTCATAAACCAAGACACATTCTGACTTGGCCATTTTATGAGCCTGTGAAAGTGAGATCTATTTGAGGAAGAAGTGATTTGATGTGGCCTTTAAGCAGTGGAAAAGAAAACGCTTGCCACTTCCGGAGGACTTCCTCAGAGGAAGTGCTGCCTCAGGCAGTAGAACCCCGCTGGCATTTCCCAATCTCCTGAAATGTCAGAAATATTGGCTACAACATTTGTGTTCATAAGGACTACATGTTTGAGAATTATTGGTGGACAACTTTGTTAATGTCAATCTGTCCAAAGCTCTAATTAAGTTCTTTCCTTCCTTAACTAAGATGGTCCAAGGTGAGCAGACAGTGTTACATATTGTGAGGAAGCTCCCTTTCCCCAGGCTACAAGATGTAGGCAGAGAAAATGAAGAGCCCAGTTTTCCTGAATCCTAATTCAGGAAATTCCTCAGACATGGCATGGTTCCATTCCTGTATTCCAGTGTCAGATATTTGGTGGCATGGCCACTTAGTTTTCAGACTGAGACCAGATTTGGTGGTTTTTGTGTCTTTCATAGAAGCAGACAGCACCAAGAAACTTCTTGCTCTCGCTCTAGTGCTACCTGGGATGAATGATTCTTAAATATAACACAGATTACAAAATGGTCAGGATTTGCCATCACATGCTTTAAAAGTTTCTTCTTTATATCACTGGAAGTTGTTGATGGCAATAAAAGTATGCAACAGTAACTCTCTTCAGAAACTTCTAGACTTGCAAACACAACCCTGAGAGGAGAGACTGTTGTCATCCATCTGAGAATATCTGGAAGGTACTTGATAAGATAGAAGCTGATCTTTAAAGAGCTTAGCAATTCTTGGCAAGTGGAGCCTGTCCTGGAAGTCGGGGCTTTCTGTCTTCTGGGAAATGAGTGCCTGAAAACAATGGTGGATGGGCAACTACAGGCCATGTCTACAGATGTCCAGTGTGAGGCTTCTGCAATGAATCCTTTGAGTGAAATGCACAGAATGCTCAATGGAGTAAAAGCCTTGAGTCTTTTGTATCCAAAATTCACTGTGTGGAACAACGAATCACCTTAAGGATGTGGTATGAAGGGTTAGGGAGAATAGGCTCACACTCAAAAGACCACCACCCTTGTTCCAAACTTCTACTGATCCCTGAACTTCTACTACCAGTCATTCTCTACTTTCCCTCTTTATGGAATGTATGGAAGAAAAACAGGTGTTGCCACCAGGCTGTGAATTAATTAATCAAATTGACTCCCTAGTTAATTTCTGGGCCATTGGTTGGGGAAAGAGAACGCGAGGAGCCCAGTAAAACTACCTAAGCTACACTTTTGCTTACTTATTATATGGTCTGATGAAGCATTACCTTAGAAGTGAGAATGCCTTACAATACACTAGTTTTTGGTGGCCATTTTATTGGATATTTACTATGTGCCAAGTTCTGTACTAAGCATTTCATAAGCACTATTCTGAGAAAAGAACCTGGGAGATGGGTAGTATGACTCTTTTACAGATAAGGAAACTAAGAGTGCCTGAGGTTAAGTGACTTAACCAAGGTCAATGAGACCCAAACCTAGGTTTGTGTAACTCTGCTGTCCTATTCTGCTTAGACTTTCGTTATATCTTTAGCCAGCTGTCTTAGTCAGCCTGAGCTGCTATAACAGAATACCACAGACTGGGTGGCTTAAACAACAAACACCTACTTTCTCACACTTCTCAAGGCTGAAAGTCCGATATCAGGGTGCCAGCATGGATGGGTTCTGGTTAGGGCTCTCTTCCTGGGTTGCAGAAGGCTGCCTTCTTATTGTAACTTCAGATGGTAAGAGAGGGATCATCAATCTCATATCTCATCTTATGCGGGCACTAATCCCATTCACAAGGGCTCCATCCCCCAATACCTAATCACCTCCCAAAGACTCCTCTTCCAATTACCATCCCACTGGGGAGTAGGGCTTCAATGTATGATTTTGGTGGGGCCACACTAAGTTCGCAGCACCAGTCATAATAATATTTTTCTTCATACTTAAAAATGTGGCTCCCCCCTCAAATAGCTTTTAGATGGTTTTCCACTAGTGTTTATGGGTTTGCATGCATCCGTCCTCACTGTTTGACTCAGTCTCCGTTGGGGCCAGTTTTTGCCCACATTCACTTGTATATACCTCTTGCTTCATCCAAACTAAAATATTGCATGTTCCCATGCATGCCCCATGCTTTTCATCGTGTTTCCTTTTGCCAAAGCAGAAACACAGGGGTGGACGGTAGAAAGAGCTGCATAGTGTTCATCTTTTGCTCAGTGTTGAGGCAGGCAGAAGCTGAAGACATTGTTTTAAGGAGGGCTGTATCAGATATGAGAAACATGATACAGCCTCATGTCCATGTGTATGACTATGGAGGGCAAAAGGCCATTCTCCACAATTCTCTGTAGAATCAATAAGGTTTGAATCCCAGAGGTCAGAAGGGACCATGACACCATCATGGTCTCCATTGTGGCAGCTTTGTGGACACTGGAGAAAAGCACCTAGGAAGGTACACCATACTCACAGAGAGGGTGGTGGTCTGCAGAGTGGGCATGACTGAAGTGCTGTCCCTCTCAAAACATTAGATAAAGACCAGAATGGAAGAAAAAGAGAGGGTAGTATGGAAACACAGATTAAACTCTCTGTAAGATCCTGGAAGTAACTAGAATGATTTGGGAGGGGGACACTTTTGGTGCTGAGACTCAACATTACCCAGAGTTGTCAAAGAAATCTGAGTTATCCCCATTCTGTGACCTCACCCTCGTTTATACAACCAACTGGTGGGGATTGGGCAAGATTGAGTTCATTTATTTGGGAAACATGTCTCATATACCTAATATGTGCCAGACACTGCAAAGCTCTGAAGATCTAAAGATAAGACTCAGTCCCTGCCCTCTCAGAACTTACATCATGGTAACAAGTCTACTTCTTATGTCCACAGAGGTTTTGCACTGTATATCTCTTAGACTTTTGTCCCAGGGTTGTCACCAGTGGTCACACAGATTGTTTTCTATACAGAGATTTTGATGTGAATGGCAACCCCTAGAGTTGTATATTGCATAGCCTGAACAACCTGCACAACTGCACGTGGTGGCCCTGTTTGCCCAAATAATTTCCCCCTAAAATACCTTCCCCTGCAACTCTGCCTTCCAAATTTTTCCAGACGCATCTCTGATCTGAACTCCTCTTTCCATCCTGGCCTTACCACAACCCCCAAGGCATTCCTTTTTCCTCAGACCTCCTTTGATATTTTCTGCCTGTGGTGGTAAACTGAAAATTAAACAGGGCCTCCACGGACTCTTTCTTGTTTAGAGTCTTTTAACTATTAGTTTAGCTTGGTTTATTTAGCTTTTTGCCAGCCTGACTCTTATCTCCCTGCATGGTTTTTGGTAGTAAGGGTAAGAACTGTGTCCTATCCATCTTTGTGTCTCCCCACAGGGCTTTGCACATAATTGAAATTCAATAGGATGAAAGACGAAAGTGGTATTTAAAATGAGAGACCTTTCAAAGAGTGAAAGATGCCAGTTGAAATGGAGTGTTTCTGACAAAAATCTTCGGTCAATACGTTTTTCAAATTCTTTCAGTGTTGACTCTCAAATATTTATGCTAATGACAACCAGGAAAAGCACAGATATTGGAAATGTACCAAACCAAGACTAATTCTGGCCAACTAAGTCTTTTCACCAAACCTTCTGTAAGAGTATCTAACAAGAAAAGTTTCAGGCACCACTGACCCCTCACAACTCTTCCTCAAGAGAGTCAAGCCTAATTCATGCCTCAGGTTCAAACCATTCGTGAGAGGTCCAAAGTGTGGTGATCTGAGGGTACGAGAGAGGGAGGAAGATGGAGAGAGAAAGTAAAAAGGCAAAGGATCTGAAAATGAAAGAAAATATATAATCAATGGTTTACACAGAGCTTGGATTTAGAACCTTTAGATCAGCTAAGGTCATTTCCAATTAATTACTTAAGTGATTTTATTCTTATAAAGAACAGCTACTTTTTCCACAAAAGGATGGAAAGAAGTAAAGAAAGAATGGAAAGAAATAAAGAAAGAAGAAAGAAAGAATGGAAAGAGAAAGAAAGAAAGAAAGAAAGAGAAAGAAAGAAAGAAAAAGAAAGGAGGGAGGGAAGGAAGGAAGGAAGGAAGGAAGGAAGGAAGGAAGGAAGGAAGGAAGGAAGGAAGGAAGGAAGGGAGGGAGGGAGAGAGAAAAGAGAGAGGAGGTGGAGGGAGTGGAGAGAGAGAGAGAGAATGCAATCAAAAGGGTAGGGCAAAAGGGAGCTCTCCAAAAAGACCATTATTTGCCTTTTTGGTATTTTATTGAAGTTCAATATGCTTTAATTGACACAGGAGTCTGGAATGCTCTGAAACTGTGACTAAGGGGACAGCCTCCCTGGGTAATTCAAGCTTCCTTTTTCATTCATAACCTCAACCACAAGGTTGAACTGGCACCCTGTTCTTTTTGAATTTCATGAGTAAAAAATGCACTGAAAACCATTACTCTAGCCAGAATGAGTGCTGCTTCTTCCAGATCTACTTACTGACAAATAGTACATCTTAAACCAGGTAGCTGACTAAGTCCTTAGTCACAGAAACAGAAGTTTTTCATCCCATCAGCCTTTTCCTCTCCCAGTTGGCCAGGCTGCCCCATCTGCTCTGAGACGCTGGAGCCCGTTGAGTAAATTAGAAACCCAACTTCAGGAGAGTGAGCTACAAGGAGAAAAACCCCAGCATCCTGTACCCTCTGACAGTAGCACCAAACAAGGACATTTAGGAAAGAAAATGCAAATAGCTTGACATAGACTAAGAATTAGCAGCCTCTGTAGTCTGATACTAGGGAGTCTGGGAAGGCCCTAATGTCACCCCCCACCATCACCACCACAGGGCTGTGGCCTTCTTGGGTAATGCTCTAATCTTTCCTCAAAGGTCAAGTGATTAAGGCCTCTACGACGTTATTACTCACATCTTCATGCGAATGCATAAACTGAAAGGCAAAGACAGGGAGAGAGAGAGAGAGAGGAACAATGGCAGTTAGGGGGTAAATTTCAAACCCCAAATCAGAAGCCTTGAAGTGCAGGGTACCTTTGGGAAAGTGATTTCATTTCTCTGGGCACCATCTTCATATGAAAGTTGATCTAGGTAGATAATTTTTACATCTTTCTCTCTTCCTTCCTGTCTTTCATTCTCTTTCTTTTCCTTTCTTCTTGTCTACGAGTATTTATTGAGCCCCTGTTGTGTGCTACACTTTGGTATAGGCATTGTGAATATCACTGTAAACAAAATAGGCTAAGTCTGCATCCCATGTAGCTTACATTCTAGTAGGGGAAACATAATAAGCAAAGAAATACAAAATGCAGATAATTCTCAATTTGCATTGTTTTGATATGCATGAATTTTGATTACCATGGTTTAGTTAACACCAGGTTCCCAACAAAACAGTTCAAATTTTAGTCACTACAGCATATTAATTGTAAGTAGCTGCTGCAAATTTCATTGCTAGCTCTCCAGGCCACAAACGGCTATGTAAGTGACAAATGTTCATCATAATCAGTGACCAATTGCATTACTTCTTTCGAAATCATTCAGTGATTGGTCCCTGTGCATCTGTTACTCAGTTCACACAAGGAAAGCAAAGCCTGTAGCTGTGTTGCCTCTTTGTCTCCCAGTGGTAGAGAGATACTGTAGGCAAAATAATTGAACTTTTAAAGCACTACTACTGTTGGATAACACTCCAGGTCAACCTGATTCTCTAAATGGAGATGTGAAAATTTGCTTTTTACACCCAAACACAACTTCATTAATCCATCCAATGGACCATGGAGTTATTTCAAATTTGAAAGCATATTAGATGTACTTTCAGACAGACTAGGAATGCTCTAACTAGAAATCATGCCATTTCTTTAGCTGAGTTTTGAAAGAAATATGACATAAGGCACGTACTTGAACACATTCAAGCACCGCGGCAGGAAGTAACAGCAAGTAGCACGCCCGCAGTATGGGAGGAACTTTTCCTATGCCACGCAAGTAACTTTATGGGCTTCTAATAAAAGGTAAATGGAGTTGTAGAAGAAATAGTTGACCATGGCAATGTGGACACACTGCTGCTGTTCGAGAGGCTCTTGATATGCAGCCAGAGAAACTTAGTGAGGGCAAACTTACGAACACAAATGAAAAAGTGATTTTGTGGTGAAAGAGATGAATATATCCCAGAGGAAGGAACACTGGTGAAAAACTTCACATTAAAAGAGCTCTCAGAGATATTGCATGACATTGAAAATGCAAGGTACAAATATTGGAAGCTGATCCAATAAACTTAGAAAGGAAGATGGCTATTCATCAAGGAGTATTAAAAAATGTTCTCTCTGCATTGTAGGTTTTATGAAGAGAAGAAAGAAGCAAGCACTGCTCAAACTACTCTTTTTGTAGTTTGTAGAAATTTATGCAGTACATGGAAAATTTTGTTATGTGTACATAATATGTAATGATCAAGTCAGGGTATGTATGGTGTCCATCTCCTGGGTACAGCACATTAACTATAGTCACCCAACTCTGCTAGCAAACACTGAATTTATTCCTTCTGTATAACTGTATATTTGTACTCATTAATCAACTCTTCTTCATTCCCCACTCCCCTCACCAGTTCCAGTCTCTATTCTCTAACTTTCCACCCTCTACCTCCATGTGATCAGATTTTTTAGCTCCCACATATAAGTGAGAACATCTGATATTTGTCATTTTGTGCCTTATGACCTCCAGTTCCATCCATGTTGCTGCAAATGACAAGATTTCATTTTGTTTTATAGACAAATAATATTCCATTGTGTATATATACCACATTTCCTTCATCCAGTTTACTACTGAAGGGCATTTAGTTGGATTTCATATTTTTACTATTGTAAATACTGCCGCAATAGACATGTGAGTGCAGGTATTTCTTTGATATGTTGATTTTTTTTTGGGGGGGTAGTTATTCCAAGGGTAGGATTGCTGCATAGAATGGTAGTTTTATTTTTAGCTTTTGAGAAATCTCCGTACTGTAAAACTGCTCTTGATAAGTTTTTTAATTGTGGCAAAACATACATAACATACGATTTACCATTTTAACCATTTGTAAGCGTATCTTTCAGTGGCATTCACAACGTAAAAGTATATTCACATTGTTGTGCAGCCATCACTACCATCTATCTCCACAATGTTTTTGTTACCCCAAACAGAAACTCTGTGCCCATTAAACATTCCCTCTTCCCCACTCCTCCCAGCCTCTGGTATTCTCTATTTTACTTTGTCTCTACGAATTTGACTGTGCTCATATGAACATAATCATATGAGTAGAATCTTACAGTATTTGCCCTTTTGTATCTGGCTTATTTCACTTAGCATAATATCTTTAAGCTTCATCCATGTATTAGAATTTCATTCCTTTTTAAGGCTAAACAGCATTCCATTTTATGTATATACCACATTTTGTTTATCCATTTGGGTTGTTCCCACTTTTTGTCTATTGTAAATAATGCTGCTATGAAGGCCGTGCATGGTGGCTCATGGCTGTAATCCCAGCACTTTGGGAGGCTGAGGCGGGCAGATCACTTGAAGTCAGGAGTTCGAGACCAGCCTGGCCAACATGTTGAAAGCCCGTATTTACCAAAAATATTTTTTTAAAAATTAGCTGGGTGTGGTGGTGTGTGCCTCTAGTCCCAGCTACTCAGAAGGCTGAGGCAGGAGAATCTCTTGAACCCAGGAGGCGGAGGATGCAGTGAGCTGAGATCGTACCACTGCACTCCAGCCTGGGAAACAGAGTGAGACTCCGTCTCAAAACAAAAACAAAAACAAATAATGTTGCTACGAACATTGGTGTGGAAATATCGGTTCAAGTCCCTGTTTTTAACTTGTTTGGGTAGATACTTAGAAGTTGAATTTTTAGATTATATGATGATTCTGCTTAAATTTTTGGGAAACTGCGACTCTGTTTTCCACAGTGGCTCCCCCATTTTATATCCCACCAGCAATGTGCAAGAGTTCCAATTTTTCCATATAGTCACAAACATTTGCTACTCTTTTTTTTTTTCTGTAGTAGCCATCCTAATGAATTTGAAGTGGTATTTCATTGTGGTTTTGATTTGCATTTCCGTAATGATTAGTGATGTTCAGTATCTTTTCAAGTGCTTATTGACCATTTGTATATCTTCTTTTGAGAAATGTCCATTCAACTGATATTTTCTACAAAGAAATGAAAACATTTTAATTCCCAATATCTCTAGTGTTTTAAATTACAGTTTAGTAAATAAATAAATATTCATCTTATTTTTTTTCATTTTTCTATACATTTATAGCCAATAGTAAGAGGGTTTTTATTGTTTTGACAAAAAAATTTTTAATGGTCATTCATGGAGCAATTATTATTTCCCCCATCGATTATTATGGATGCTTTACATTGTTTCAGCTTGCATGGCCGTTTTTATGGTCCCCTACTACCATACAAAGTAAGAACTTCCTACAGAGTGTTGAATTAATGCTAAAGGATATGAAAATAAAGCAAGGCAAAGGGGTAGAGAATGATGGACTCTGATGTGAAAATGGGCTATTTATATGGGCAGTCAGAGAATGCGCCTCTGGAAAGGTGAGATTTGAACAGAGGCCTGAGTGGGATAAAGAAGTCAGCCATATCCTTGCCTATGGGAAGGAATTTCCAGGCTTGGAGAATAGCAAGAGCAAAGGCCCTCAGATGGGAGCCCGCTTGGTCTGTTTGGGAAATAGCAAGAATGCCAGTGTGCCTAGAGCACAATGAGGGAGGAAGAGAATGGTAGCAGGGACTGGATCATGTAGAGCCTTGTTGGTTATGGTATGGACTTTGGATTTTATTCTAATATGATGGGAAGCCATTGAAGAACTGAGAGCGATGTTGTGTTAGTGAACAGGGCATTTGATTGGTTAGGGATGAATTCCTCCAAGGGGATAATAAGGGAGAGTGTGAACAGTAAAGATTAACTTCATCTACTTCATATTTTGTCTAATGGCCAGTCTTAGCTTAAATATCAGCACAGGATAAAACACTTGTGGAGACTAGGACCTACTCATGGTCTCATTAAGCATTCCCTGTGTACCAACGAGACCTCTCCGTTTTTTCAATTTCACTACGAGCTCCTAGAATTTTCCCAAGAGGGGTTTGAGCGGAGACACTTCTCACCCAGGACATAGAGGACCGAGAGTTCCCAGTTAGCAGAACCATCAGCAGACATGAATGTTCCGGAATTACCAGAAAAGCAACAGCCGGATTTCCCCACACACCAAGCTGGGCTTACCAACCCATGAGCCTACATATAGGTTGGGCAGGGAATACAAAACAGTGAGGCTGGGTCAGGGAGACTGACAGTCAGCAGTTACTACAAGGGAATGTGGCCCTCGGGACCAGATCCTCAAGAGAAGTGACAAATCCAGATTTCAGTCCTGGATTTTGAGTAGTGGGAAAGTAATTTAAAATGTTTTTAACACATCATGCAGGTTATATATATATGTAGTATATATGCATGTAATATATATACACATATATATGCGTATTATATATATACATGTGCGTGTGTGTGTGCGTGCATGTGTCTGGTGTCTGTGGCCCTGGATCAGCCTGCAGCCCTTCAGTCGTTATTTCTGGTCTTAAAGGGCCTTGTCCACCAAAACACCCCTCCTCCATTCCCTAAAAATATTTGTGCAGAGATAATCAGCACTGATACCTTTCTCTCACCCATGTGTCTTCCAGAAGGGAATCACACTTCATTGAAAATCTGAGTGTCTTGCAACCTCTTAGTGACCTTTTAGTTCCAGGTTTAATGTACCTTGACCACTTAAAAAGCCTTTTAAAAAAAAGCTCCTAGATTTAGTGAAAACTTCTGGATCGAGCAGATGTTATTTAACATCTAAGTATCCACAATTTTCTCAACATGCTACAACCTCTTAAAGGATATGGGATCTTTATTACGCAACTTGATACATAAAGGAACATCACCAATATCTTTGATTTACAAGGCAGGAATTCACTAAAAAAATTATGCTTGCTGCATTCCAATTGTGGAGAAAGAAGAAGAGACAAGCAAATATGAGAATGTTTTGGTTAAAGGTTGAGTAGATTTCCTTTGTGTTCAGCTTTCCGAAAAAAATTAAAATACTTGTAATACTTAGAAATTGTGTACATGCAGACTTTTTTTGCACTTCTAAAAACGCACCATATTTGCACCAACATTTTAGTTTATTTTTCCTTCTTCTGATTTGTTTCAAGGAAAAGGGAAGTTTAAATGGGATTTGTAATTTGAGGTTATAACAAATTACAAGAAGGGAATACATTGTTATAACAATAACAAGAAGGGAAAATTATATTGATCTTTCAAGGTCAGTCTTTTTTTAAAGATTTTTTGATGTATGAAGGCAATTTAGTCAACTATTTAACTTGAAAACCAAAAAGGCTTTATATCTTAAAAAATCCCTGTGACTGTTATTGTTTTAAACTCAAAAAAACTGAAGAAGAACTTTCTTACAGGACATTAAACTGCAGCATTTGCTACCTAGTGTTAGGTTGGAAAGAAATCCACAGTGTGTAATTCACACAGAATCTTCATTTGATGTAGATAATTACTTTCAAATTATTTAATTATCTTATCTAAGAATATCAGCATCTCCTTGGTTTCTCTCTTTCTATCTCTTTCTTTCTTTTTTCTCTTTCTTTCTTTTAACAGGATCTCATTCTGTCATCCTGGCTGGAGTGAGGTGGCACGATCTAAGAATATCAACATCTCATTGGTTTCTTTCTCTTTCTCTCTTTCTTTCTTCCTTCCCCTTCTTTCGACGGGATCTCCTTCTGTCATCCTGGCTTGAGTGCGGTGGCATGATCACGGCTCACTGCAGGCTTAACCTCCTGGGCTCAATAGATCCTTCCACCTCAGCCTCCCGAGTAGCTGGGACTACAGGCACATGCCACCATGCCTGGTTAATTTTTGCCCTTTTTTGTAAAGACAGAGTTTTACTATGTTGCCCAGGCTTGGTTCGAACTCTTGGGTGCAAGCAATTCACCCAACTAGGTCCCCCAAAGTGCTGGGATTACAGGCATGAACTACTGTACCTGGCCTACTTGGTTGGTTTCTATCGCAACTGTAGCTTCAGAGCTTCAATAAATGTTGGCATAGCTCAAAAGCCGATGGGAAATGGAACTCATGTGTCCAGCCTCAGAAGTTGAGCAGCCCAGCTCTTCTCACAGAGATAGACCAGTAAGTCTATTCTTCAGTTCTCCAAGGTGGTGTCAGGAGAAAACAGCCTTTCTATATTCATTTACAGACATGATGGAACTTACAGGGATTCAAAGAGGACCTGATTTAACTTAGCAAAGGACTGACCCCTACCATATCCTGTTTCTGAGATGTTTACTCTGAAAACAGGTGGAGTTCAGTGATTCCTTTAAAATGCCCCCCAACTGACCTAGGAGGCTACAGCTCTGCTTTAAAGCCCTCAAAGCTCTCATTGTATTTAGCTAATGAATGAGCATTATGGAATCTGTCAATATATAATGCACATGGCTCTGGAATCCAAAGAAAATTCTGTACTTTCACGAAATTCCATTCAAGAGACACAGAGAAAAGTCGCCTTCTTGTGTCACGTCCTTCACAGAACAGATATGGGGCTTATACGTGGCACATTTCTCTAAAACTGAGAATGGATTTTTAGTTTTGCATATGGATGGATTTTTCTTTTTGATTCAGCTATGTTTTCCCTCTGCAGAACAGTGTCTTATGAGGTAGGAAGTGACAGAAACCTGATGTTGCAGAAGAAATCAGGATAACAGGGGTGAAGGTGTGGGGGAGAATGACTCTTTACAATGTCTGAATGAATCAATGCAGAAATCAATGCACAAATTTAAGGAACCAAGTTGTGAGGCACAAATTTCAAACTTTCCTCCGAGTTTTTTGTTGTGAGACTTTATGATAAAATGTTAATACTGGCATTGTCAAAGCTCAGACCAACTGTGTGAGTTTCCTGTTGCTGCTGTAACAAATTATCACAAACTCAGTGGCCCCAAACAATAAGAATTTATTATCCTACAATTTTGGAGACCAGAAATCCAAAATCAGTCTAAGTAGGCTGAAGTCAACGTGTCAGCAGGGATGGTTTCTTCTGGAGGCTGTCAAGGAAGAATCCATTTCCTTGCCTTTCCCAGCTTTTAGGGCTGCCTATCTTCTTTGGCCTGTGGCATAATTGTTTGTCTTCAAAGCCATTAACAGTGGGTTAAGTCCTTGTCACATCATATCACTCTGACACTAACTCTCCTGCTTCCCTCTTGTAAGGACCCTTGTGATTACATTGGACCTACCTTGATAATCCATGCTAATTTCCCCATCTCAAGATCCCTAATTTAATCACATCTTCAAGGCCCCTTTTGCCATGTAACATAACACTTTCATAAATAGGTTCCAGGGATTCAGACATGGACATCTTTGGGGACTATTATTCTGCTTACTATAGCAGTCACATTGCAAATTTCAGTGGGGTCTAAGGATGGCAGTTCAGCCAGTTAACATGATGAGTTCCTTTAAAGTATCAAGTTTATAGCATTTCCTGGGGGTTCCTGAGTTACCTGTGCCTACTGTTACATTATTCCAAATAGGAACAATCTTGTTTCATAGGTGTGAAAAGGGAAGCTGAAAAGATAAATGATTATTTTCAACAACTCTTCAGTGTTATCAAGGCAGGAGTAAGTCCAACTCAAGGGCTTCTGATGCTCTGTCCAGCATGTTTCTTGCCTTTCTCCAGTGCTTCCAGGGAATGCTTCTAAAGAGATGTCGCAGTCAGTTTGGCACCATACTGGGTGGTGTTGGGTGGTATGGGGGTTGAGTGTGAGTGAAGGAAGGGAAATTGACATTTTACCCATAGGAAGTAGACAAAGCAGCCACACAGTCGCAGTACTCCCAGCCACCATTCTCCACTCTTACACAGACTTTTAAAAAGCGATGTGGTTTGGATCTGTGTTCTCACAACATCTCATGTCAAACTGTAATCCCTAGTGTTGTAGATGGGGCCTGGTGGGAGATAATTTGATCATGGAGGTGGATTTCTCATGAATGGCTTAACACCATCCCTTTGGTGCTGTTTTAGTTATAGTTAGTGAGTTCTCACACAATCTGGTTGTTTAAAATTGTGTGGCACCTTCCCCCATTTCTCTTGTGTCTGCCCTGGCAATGTGAAGTGCTGGCTTCCCCTTCACCTTCCACCATGATTGTAAGTTTCCTGAGGCCTCCCCAGAAGCTGAGCAGATGCCAGCGTCATGCTTTCTGTACAGCCTGCAGAGCTATGAGCCAATCAAACCTCTTTTCTTTATAAATTACTCAGTCTCAGGTATTTCTTTATAGCAATGTGAGAACGGACTAATACAAAGAGAATCCCTTTCATAGTGCCTTCTAGACCTTATGATGGATGATGATCCTGAGCATGCTTCATTCATGTGTCCCCAAAACGATTTTTAAGGCCACTTATATATTTGATGTAGCAATAAATTGTTTGAGAATGAAAATCAGTTTGGGGTCAGACCCCTGTGGAGTCACATCTCAGCTCTAGCACCTACCATTGATTGTGTGACCACTGGAAATAGCAACAATCTCATGAGGTAGATGTGAGCAAAAAAGAAGCAAATCCCTAGAAAGTAGTTAACACTGTCCAAGGATGTCATAAATGTTAGCTGCTCTTATTATTACATCAGCTGGTCCTGCATGAGCTAGCCCCTGCCTACTTCTTCAGCCTTATATTCTACCACCCTCTTTCCTTATCTACTGTGCTCCAGTCATACTGGTTTTCTTTCTGACCCTTAAGCAGGTCATTAAGGCCTTTCCATTTGCTGTTCTTTCAAGTCAGAACTCTTCCTTCCAAAATCTACAAGGCTAACCTCTCTGTCATTATTCAGGCCCTAGCTCCTACAAAATATTCCTGTGACCACCCTGACTAGAGTACCTCCTTCCATATTCCCCGCTCACAACCTGTACTATCTTTCTCTTTTATTTTCTTAGTGGTTGGCCATTATTAAGCTCTGAAAATTATCTCTCTCCTTCTTTCCTCCCTCCCTTCCCCTCTTTCTCTCTCTACATTTTAAGCTCCTTTAGTCCAACAGAGTTATCATGCTTATTGCTATATCTCCAGCATCTGGAACAGAGCCTGGAAAATAATAAGAGCTCCATGTTTGCTGGCCAGTTGAGCAACTCATACAGACTACCATCAGAATACAGATCTTAGTTTAATGTATCATTTGAAATTTTTGTTTTCTATGAACATTGGCCTCTTGGGACCTATTTATTATCCACATCCCTCATTAATTACACCAACCTTTCTCTGATATCTCTTCACACCTCCCCAGCTCTTCCTCCTCTTCATCCCATTCCTTCAGGACCATTGAATGGGCTTCTCCCTCCTTCCAAGTACTTTAAACAATTTTTTAATAGAGTGCTCTGAAAGTCCAAAAAGCCCAAAAGATTCAAACAGTGAATCATTACTGATGAAACTTCAAAGGCCATGGTGGGTCTCTACTATGAGTCTCTTTGTCTCCCTAATCAAAACCACAATTGCACAATTACTAGTGGGCTCAGGAAAACCCAACTCTGCTCTATCCCCAGTGTTCAGTACAGTGGTTTAAGCATACATACATCACACACACATAAATGCATGTGGAATGAATGGAACTTCTCTCACCTACTCATAAAGTCATATAAAAAAACACAAATTAATAGTGATTAAGGATGAGCATAAGGATCCTGCCACTAGGTCCTGGCAGACCTCCACACCTCTCGCAGATTCAGGCCACGGGCCATCTCATCAGTGGAGAGGTTGTCCAGATGGGGTAGGGAAGGTGAATACTCTGTTCCTAGGCCTTATCTCCTAGGACTTGGGCTTGGCAGAGCCTTTGGGGTTTCCAGCTCACAGACAAGAGCTGTTAACAGGAATAGGAAATACATCTTGGTGTCTTCTTTGAAAAGAGAAAACATCCCATGGAGGTAAACAAAATATCGGGTCATAGAATTTCAAATTGGAAGGGTCTTTGGGAATCATCTGATCCATTCTTCCATTTTCAATTAAATTACTAGCCCGTAATAACCCAGTAGCAGAACTGAGAATAGAACTCAAGACTGATGCCCATAGCTTTGTTGTGAGGAAAGTAAAAGAGATAGAATGTGTTAGGCAATTTTCTCCTTCTCAGTCTTCATGTTTGAAGACACTCTGAGAGGACAAATGTGAGGCTGTGTAAATATATATGCAAGTCATTCTTCACTTTATACACATTATATATATAGCATTTATCAAAATTTTAATTTATTACAGCTGAGAATATAGAAAAATATCCTTGAACTTCTGGCCTCAAAATTCTTATCCTCAAAATAAATCCTTATTTACCATGTGGTAAATCTGTATACTGAGTTAATATTCTGGGTACTTTTTTTCACTCCAGTGAGTAGTGTTTTTAAGGAGTGCTGGATTATACATTATAAGATACAGATTGGCACATATTTATATTTGAGGCTGCTGTGGAACAGTCTAGAACAGATTTCAGTACCAAAAAATATTGCTGTCAATTGCATCCCTTCCTTTCCTTATTCCTCCTTTTCCTCTCCTCTGTTCCCCAACATGGCTTTCCCCCCAAGCATCTCTTTAGAGACACAGGGAATGCAATCTCCCTGGGAAATGGATCAGTGATGCTCAACACTGATTATTAGTTACCTACAAAATTCAAGCGCTTTCAGACCACCTTAACTAATAAAACATGTTAGCTTTGTAAAGTTACTACATGTTTTTTTCTTTAGAAAATTGAACATTTAAATAATCTTTGGAGCATAAATGGTTAAAAAATCAACTCCCTCTTGTTTCTACAATTCTTAAACAGTGTTTATTTATTTTCCAGTGGTGTGGAGGGTGGGGGTGCTCTGCCTGGTATTAATTTTCAGAATTTTCAGTGTGTCATTCTTTGATGAGTGTGTGTGTGTGTATGTGTGCACACGTGTGTGTATGTTTCTCCCTTTGAAAAAACAAAGGATGGGTTTCCTTGCCCACCATGGAAAAAATGTAACATATGGCCCAATTCCTTCCTGAGAGCATGGAGGACCAAGAGCAGACGGCTTAGATCAGGGTGGTGAGGAAGTTTTGTCATTTCCAGAAGGAAGCATGAGTCAGAGTGTGCAACATTTTAGGAGGCCTGAATCAGAGCTGTCGAGGAAGTCAGCTCTTGGACAATTTAACTTCAAATCAGAATGTTACTTAATTGAATGCCTTCCTTCAAAATCGTGTCTTTCTCCAAGATGGCTGCAGATGGTGATGTTCCAATTATTTCCCTTCAGGAACAGGGAGTAACTTAACAGTTGAAGAAGTTCTTGAATCCACTTTTGAGGCAATGAAGCCTGGAGATTAATACATATCTCTTAGAAAGGAGAAAAGAGAGTGAGTAAGAGAAGGAGGGAGAACAGTGCTCTAAAAATCTATACATAAATGAAGAATGATCAAGTTAAATTACATTGTTAGAAAAATTAAATTATTGTGACCAACTGAGCATTTTAATAAGGATGCATTTTCCTCCTTGAGGCCAATACATACTTGAGAAAAATCTTTCCACACACTCAAATTTCTCATTGCTTCAAGATTTGTTTCTCTTTTGCAAAGCTCAATACTCGGAAAGGCTCCAGAATGCTAAAGGGCACTCCATACAATCTTTCAGAAGGGTATGATCAAGGGTGGAGTTCAGGGGATGAGAAGAAATCCTGGTTTGGAGGACTGAGGGGAGGGGTGACACTGGGTTTGGGACATGGCCAACAGCTTCAGGGAACTAAGGATTCTGAAACCTGATAATATGTAGTTATAACATGATCTGATAATCAAATAGCTTTAGAGTGACTTCAGATAGAGAACTCGGGGTTCTGCTCTGCTCCCAGTCTCCACCATTATCTCCTCAATGTCTGAGGGCCATGAAGGGCTTGCTTTAGCATGACAGTTTCCTGCAGTTGGTTTCACTCTCAGCTAATCACTTAGACAGTCAGCTGCTTTTGACTTGGAAAAAATTACTTGGGGCAGTTACAGCCCTTGGGGACTCAAGGAACATGTATATATATGGGAAAAAGAGAAAGAGGACTGTATGTTTCACAGTGGAGAAATTTAGGAGATATACACCCACATGCATGTGCACACACACACACACACACACAATGTGTGGCATGAGGCCCTGAGGTCCATTTGGGATAGCAAAGGATGGCCAGAAGTCTAGACTTGATAGTAGCAGAAACATGTCCTTCTGACCTTTTATATGTAGGTTATGAAGAAACATTATTAATATCAGGATTTATACAACTTTTTAAAAAGTCTCTCTCTGAGTCAGGCTTAAAGTGGGCCAGGACCTGCCCCCAGGGTTTTAGGGGTGGACTTTTGTTCCATCAAACTTCCTAGACTCTGCAATTCACACAGTCTTAGCCTCTTCCACGATACCCTGGTAATGTCCTAGAAGGCATGGAGGACAGAGGGTAAGATGGAGAATCCCAAGATATATAGGCAGAAAGCCTAGTTTCAAGTCTCCAGTTTGCTTTTGCAAGATGTGAGTTGAACAAATCTGAACCTGAGGTGCAGTGTCCTGATTCTTAGAAGTGTGGACTAGAACCCCAGGGTTGCAGTGAAGACTTGATTCAGTAAGTACCATGCGAAACCATGTGGAACTGTGCAAAGCCATAGAACTCTAAGCATTACCACACAGTGGCATGGTAACTGTGCATGGTGTTGGGGGCCATTCTCTTTCTGAACTATTCCTTTTTCCTTCTTCCCAGTCCATGAAATGATGACTTCTCAAGTCTGTCCCCTGGCCTTCTTGCCTCCCACTATTGCCCTGGTTCACCTTTCTGTTGCACCTGGGCTATTTTCAGTAGGCTCCTTCCTGAACTCCCACCTCCATCCTTTGCTTTTCCTGTTTCCACTTCCTGGCATGCTCTTCCACCTGGTGTCCACATGACTTGCTACTCATGCCTATTCAAATGTCTCCTTAGGGAGCTCTTCCCTGACCACTATCTATAAAATAAAACCCAGCCCCTCCCTTCACATTCCTTACCCAGTTTTATTTTTTTCCACAGGGCTTATCATAAATCTCTGTACTTATTTTGTTATTTTAATGTAAACACACCTTTTGCTTTAGAATACTTTTAACTTTACAGAAAAGTTGCAAAAATAATAGAGTTTCTGTATGACCCTAGCCCAGTTTTCCCTATTGTTAGCAACTTGGATTGCTATATTATATTTGTCACAAGGAACCAATATTGATGCACTATTATTAACTTAACTCCATACTTTATACAGGTTTCATTAGCTTTCCTTGTCTATTCCAGGATTCCATCCAGGACAGCACACGACATTCAGTCATATCTCCTTAGCTTCTTCTTATCTGTAGCAGTTTCTCAGGCTTTCCTTGTTTTTGATTACCCTGACAGTTTTGAGCAAAGTTCTGCTCAGGTGTTTTCTAGAATGTTCTTCAATTGAGGTTTTCCTGAAGTTTTTCTCATGTTTAGACTGGGAGTTTTTGGGAGTACGGACATAGAGGTAAAAAGTCCTTCTCATATTATATCAAGGATGCATACTATTAATCAATGTGATTTATCACTGTTGATGTTGACTTTGATCTACTAAGGTAGTGTTTGTCAGGTTTCACCATTATAAAATTACTTTACTCTCCCTTTTCATACTCTGGAAATAAGTAACTAGGCACAGCCCACGCTCAGAGTATGGGGGCTCAGATTATACCTCCTTGAGGTGGGAGTCTATCTTACTTGGACTTCTGTATAGGAGATATATGTCTTCTCAATTTATTTATTTATTCAATCATTTACTTATATCAGTATGATCTCACAAATATTTGTTTTGTACTCTGGGTTATATTCCAATATTATGTTATATATTTTGTTGCTCAAAATTGCTCCAGCCTTGGCCATTGGGGACTCTTTCAGTTGGCTCTTTTGTCCCTTTGACATGCCACCATTGTTTTGTTATTTGAGCACTTTCTTACTTTCTAGCACTTCAAGACACTCCAGGCTCATCATATATATTTCCTGCCCTAGCCCTAGAATAAGATATGTCTCTAAAGAATTCCCAGTTTCTTTCATTAGAAATATTATTAGAAACCAAGATCTGGGAGTTAGGCATGCTCGTTGCTATGAGGGTGTCTTTGCTTTGAGGCCCTCTCAGAGGACAGAGCTAGGAGATACATGTGTATATACAAACTCATGTATGCACTCATTTTTACAACTACTTCTGTATCTATCCATCTGTATCTATATCAAGCTAAATATGAGCTTACCTTGATGTCTCTGACTCTAATTCAGTACCACATGGGTCAGTCCATTCTCATCTCCCCTTGCTTATCCAGAACCTTCCTCACCAACAGAGAGAAGACTGGCTCAACCACTCATTTACTTATTTGCTCATCCAAGTATACATATACAGCCATGTCAGAATTATTAACCTGTACCCCTATGACAAGCAACCTTATCAACTAGACTGTAGTGTTCATATATCATCCCTTTTGTTTTTGGTCTTACAGTGTATAGTGAAACACAATTTTTCAAAGTGACTTAGGTCGGGACATTTTGTCTCCATTCTCTTCCATGAAATTATGGTTTACATTTGTGACACCATTAGATTCTTCTGCCATAGTGTACATCTCATCCTGGGATCCCCTAACCTCCTGGTTGATTTTAAAAATTTGCATGCCTTAAGGTTCACTTTTTGTGCTGTAAAGTTCTGTAGGTTTTGACGAATGCATAACAACATACATATACCACTCAATACGGATTATTTCCACAAACCAAAAAACTTACTGTGCTTCACCTAGTGAAACACTATTTCCTATTTTTCTTCTGTTTGACTTCATAAGGACAGGGACTTCTGTATGTTTGGGTTAATGTTGTATTCCAAGTCCCTAGAAAAGTGCCTAGCACATAGTAGGTGCTCAATAATTTTTTTTCCAGTTATAATCATTTATTTTGAACTTTGTTCTAATCTTTTTTTTTGTTTATTATACTTTAAGTTCTAGGGTACATGTGCACAATGCGCAGGTTTTTTACATATGTATACATGTGCCATGTTAGTGTGCTGTACCCATTAACTCGTCATTTACATTAGGTGTATCTCCTAATGCTATTCCTTCCCCCCTCCCCCCTCCCCACAATAGGCCCTGGTGTGTGATGTTCCCCTTCCTGTGTCCAAATGATCTCATTGTTCAATTCCCACCTATGAGAGAGAACATGTGGTGTTTGGTTTTCTGTTCTTGTGAGAGTTTGCTGAGAATGATGGTTTCCAGCGGCATCCATATCCCTACAAAGGACACAAACTCATCCTTTTTTATGGCTGCATAGTATTCCATGGTGTATATGTACCACATTTTCTTAATCCAGTCTGTCACTGATGGACA